>NC_138170.1:46392668-46992668 GCF_964165515.1 Mesoplodon bidens | reverse complement strand
TATGTAATATTCTAAGTGTTTGTTGTCATTTTTACAATCTTCAAAGCATCTTCATCAGGAGAAAATTCCATCTCAAGAAACCACTTTCTTTGCTCATTCATAGGAAGCAATCCTCATCCGTTCAAGTTTTATCATGAGATTGCAACAATCCAGTCACATTTTCAGGCTCCACTTCTAATTTAGTTCTCTTGCTATTTCCACCACATGTATAGTTATTTCCTCCACTGAAGTCCTGAACCCCTCAAAGTTATCCATGAAGGTTGGAATCAGCTTCTTCCCAACTCGGGTTAATGTTGCTATTTTGACATCTTCCCCTGAATCAAGAATGTTCTTAATGGCATCTAGAATGGTGAATCCTTTACAGAAGACTTTCAATTGACTTTGCCCAGATCCATCAGAGAAATCACTATCTATGAAAGCTATAGTCTTATGAAATGTATTCCTTTAATAATAAGACTTAAAAGTCAAAATTACTCCTTGACCCGTGGGCTACAGAATGGATGTTGTGTTAGCAGGCATGAAAACAACATGAATCTTGTTGTATATCTCCATCAGAGCTCTTGAGGGACCAGGTGCATTGTCAGTGAGCAGTAATATTTTGAAGCAAATCTTCTTTTTTCTGAGCAATAGTTCTCAACAGTGGGCTTAAAATATTTAGTAACCCATGTTGTAAACACATGTGCTGTCAACCAGGCTTTCTTGTTCCACTGATAGAGCATAGGCTGAGTAGATTTAGCAGAATTCTTAGGGGCTGTATAATTTTCGGAATGGTAAATGAGCATTGACTTCAACTTAGAATTACCAACTGCATTAGTTCATATAAGGATAGTCAACCTGTCCTTTGAAGCTTTGAAGCCAGGCATTAACTTCTCATCTCTAGCTCTGAGAGTCCTAGATGTCATCTGCTTCCAATATAAGGCTGTTTCATTTACATTGAAAATCTGTTATTTAATCTAGCCACTTTCATTAATTATCTTACTTAGCTATTCTAGATAACTTGCTGTAGCTTCTACATCAGCACTTGCTGCTTCTTGCACTTTTAGGTTATGAAAATGGCTTCTTTCCTTAAACCTCTGCTAGCTTTATACTCTTCCTCCATAGCTTCCTCACCTCTCTCAGCCTTCATAAAATTGAAGAGAGTTAAGGCCTTACTCTGGATTAGACTTTGGTTTAAGGGAATGTTGTGGTTGGTTTGGTCTTCTATCCAGAAAACCAAAACTTTTGTCATCTCAGCAATAAGGTTGTTTCCCATTTTTATCATTTGTGTGCATTTTTAATTTCTTTCAAGAACCTTTCCTATGCATTCACAACTTCGCTAACTGTTTGGCACAAGAGGACTTTTTGGCCTATCTCATCTTTTGACATACCTTCTTCACTAAGCTTAATCATTTCTAGCTTTTGACTTAAAGTGAGAGGCGTGTGATATATTCTTTTACTTGAACACTTAGAGGCCATTGTAGGGTTATTAACTTAGAGACACAATGCAGACTGGTGGATGCCAAGGGCTAGAGGATGGGAAGAATGAGGAGAAATTGTTTATTGGGTAAAGGGCTTTACTTTGGAGTGATGATAATGTTTTGAAACTAGATAGATTTCACAACTTTGTAAATGTACTAAATACCACTGACTTGTTTACTTTAAAATGCTTAATTTTATGTTATGTGAATTTCACCTCAACACATTATTAAAAATATGTACTTATCCATGCATGCAATACTTTCCAATTTATTCTCATATGCTTCTGAAAATATGTGGATGATTTGATGCTTATAAATTTTTTAGTGGATGAATAAAAAAGTATTAAGCTTCCTTGGCCACCTATCTTTTTCCTTATTATTTATTGGGCACCTATTTTTTCCCTGAAGTTATGGACGGTCATAATATAGAGAATATGTAGAGAAGAATTTACAATTTAGTGGAAAATAATTTATATATATGTGTATACCTCTGTTTCTATGCCTTTGTTTATAACTGTTTAGAATTTGCTCTTAATCTTTATCCATAACAATGCTGCTCTTTTAAAAATCAGCTTGTATATTTCTTTATGAAAACCTAGAATAAAAGATCTTAGAGATTTTGATGGTTTGATGTAGGCAGATTTGGATACTTCTTGCCCTTTGCTGCTCTTAATTGCCAATGGGTCTTTGATACTCTGAAATATTCTCAGAATCCTAGAACCTTCTTGAACCCCTAAATCTCACTCAGCCACATTCAAAAATAAATGCTCATTTGTACCAACATCTTTAATGATTCTCTTTCAGTGTGGGAATAAAAGGGTAATCTTATCATTGCTTTCCATATTTCAGTCGCTTTTGAGTGAATTTGCTTGAGGTTGCATGCTAAATTTTTAGTTATTTTTTGTATAGTTTTACTTTAAGATGCATGCTAAATTTTCATAATGTCATGCATGCTAAATTTAATCTATTACTATTTTAGTAATATTATATCATACTATTGAAAAGCAGTCTTTTAGAGGAAAATCTAAGAGTATGTGAACAAGAAAACAATTTTCTCATTTCCAAAGGAGGAAGTGGAAGAAACACTGTAACTCTCAAAACAAAACAAAACCAACCAGAGAACAACAAAAGCAACAGAAAGAAAGGCATAGCAAAATATCCAGTTTGTTTTAGTTCATTCTGAAGTAGTATGGGTTTCATGTTTGATAAAGATGAAAGAATCCCACGTAATAGACAATATGACCTCAATCTAGTAACTCAGTAGGGATCATTACCTCCACTAAGACTAAGCTTCTTCCTTGATGATTCACTTCATCACTACACCTATTTTTAATTTCTAGGAAAGTGGCTATATTAAATGTTTTATTTGATGAACATGATTCAATGAAAATAATAATAAAATTACCTAACAGGGAAGAATAGTTGATAAAATATTTTAATAAACATTTACTGTGTGTCTTTTTATGCACCAGACCTATTCTAAAAACACAACTTCCATCATCTCTTTCAGTCCTTGCAATAGTAGTATGAAGTAGACATTATCACCACGTGATTGGCAGGTCTTGAGCAGAGTAAATGTTGGTTGAATATATTTTGAATGAACTACTTCCACTTTATGGATGAGAATGCTGAAACTTAGAGTGGCTAAGTCACGTGCCCAGGACCCACTCACTGTCAATGATAGAGCCAGGTCTCAGACTCGTATCAATCTGCTGACAAAATTACATTCTTAGCTCTAAAGCCTAAGATTCTTTGAGTGTCTGACAAGTCAAGCAGGCATTCTTCATTCTTCTATTGAACAGATCTCTACAATCAATGATATGAGAACAATTTGTCCTTTTAAAAGAGCTGGTTGATCTCCAACCTTTACTCTAAATTGCCAGCCTTGCAAATAGTGTTGAACATCATTTAGCCACAAACATTCTATATGGCGGGCACTGTGCATATTTTATGAATTTGCCCTTACTCTTCCTGCAGCTCTTAAATAGGTAGAGAAGGTGAATTTACAAAGCATTACCAACTGAATGCCAAAATTGAGAAATGATTAAGAATGCCTGTGTGATTCCCAGATAGAGGAGAAGTTCATCCTCCTGAAGTGGCTGGAGCTACAACAAATTCTTACAGTTCTGAAAAAGTGAGGTTTAGGGAGGGGAGACATGTAGAGCTATTCCATGCCTCACGCTTCCCTTCATGTGTTTGGTTTCTGAGCCTGATTGCCTGTTTCAAGTTATGAAACTCAAAGTATAATTGTAGTAAAATTGTGACAATGCACTGTCTGGAAATTCCACTGAGTGATCCTAGACTTGAAGCAGTCTGGACATACATGATAAAAGTTAGAGATGTAGGGGTGGTTCCAGAGCTAGTACCAGACTCTCCAAGGAAACTCTTTCTCAAAGAAGAGAACATCAACCTTATGATATCTATAGGAAGATCTAGAGATGTAGCTTTCTAATTTGTATATTTATATGTGTGTAACATATATATATAATATTTTATAAATGGATATATTTTAATAAAATGTAATATTAATGTATATGAGTTCATAAACATATAAAATATGTAATATTCTATAAATCTTTTTTTTTTTTTTTTTTTTTGCAGTACACAGGCCTCTCACTGTTGTGGCCTCTCCCGTTGTGGAGCACAGGCTCCGGACACGCAGGCTCAGCGGCCATGGCTCACGGGCCCAGCCGCTCCACGGCATGTGGGATCTTCCCGGACCGGGGCACGAACCCGTGTCCCCTGCATCAGCAGGTGGACTCTCAACCACTGCGCCACCAGGGAAGCCCTATAAACCTTTTTTAGAGAGAGCACTGATATAAGTGCCAGGTGCTTTCATGCCCATGACCTCATTATAATTCATATCAACACCCTAGTGTGGACTTATTTAAAAAGAACAATCTTTACTTCACCTCATAATCCCAAAGCACTACTTTTTTTTTTAACAATTGCCAAGGTTATTTTCATATTTTATTAACTTTCCTTATAAAACTTGAACCTCAGAAAAAAATCCATGGAAAAATTGATAACATTTTCTGTCAATGAAGTAAGGATATTATCTATGTATGAACAGTAGGAAGAAGAGAAAGTGGGACAACAGCACGTTTTATCAATATGTCTTTTTATCTTATGATCAACAAATAATAATAAAAATACTAAGAATTTATTACTTTGGCAATATTATAACAAAAAGATCTAGCTATTTACTCTGTCTTGAATTTTTGTTCATATCAGAGCTGCACTGCTTTTTAATATTAGGAAGTAAGTTGGATATATTATTACCATTTCATAATTGAGTTAGTCAAAGTACAAATACCAATATGGCCCAAATTAAGTAAGCAAGTCAGCACCCAAAAATGGTGAGGACACTGAATTTTTAACTCTAAACAAGGATTCCCTACTTCAGCTTAGATTCTCTTCATTCAGTAAGTAGAAGGAAACTGGCTGTCTCCCTAATAGCCTGTGAAAGGCGAGCTGGTATCATTATAATAGACAAGTCTCTCACATTTTAAATTGGTAAAATTTAACAGTTCCACTTGTATCCACTTCAAACTTTAAAGGAAATATCATTTCACAATGAAATATTTTGCCTTTATTTCTCACATTCGTGTTGGATTTAAAAGTGTGTCCTAAGTTTGGTAAGAATCTCAAGATTTCAGGCACAAAACTAAATCATGTGTGTAGGAAAGAAGCTAAAAGTCTCAGATTCTTATCTCTCAACCTGGTTCTCTTTCAAAAATATGAATCATCAAGGAAGACATTTTTCTTTTATTCCTCTGAGTTCATTAACATAATTTTAGATTAATAGCAAAGGGACAAGAAATAGCATGGTGGCTCTTCTGTTCATTTTATATAATTTAAAAATCATTGTTTTTCATTAAGAGATACAACAACCAATTATTCCAGAATTAACTGCTAATTTTGTAATATCCCTGAGATCTCCTTTGTAGATATCATTAAATGATAAAAGTAAGATGAGGGCTTCCCTGGTGGCGCACTGGTTTAGAGTCCGCCTGCCGATGCATAGGACACTGGTTCGTGCCCCGGTCCAGGAAGATCCCACATGCTGCAAAGCGGCTGGGCCCGTGAGCCATGGCTGCTGAGCCTGCGCGTCCGGAGCCTGTGCTCCACAATGGGAGAGGCCGCAACAGTGAGAGGCCCGCGTACCGCAAAAAAAAAAAAAAAAAAAAGTAAGATGAAGTTCTTGTATGAGGAAAAAATATAGCTATTTACTGGAAAGGAATGATACTAACAAATAGGCAGGATTGTTTAAAACTCATTTGGAATAACAAATATTATACCAAACTCTTCATGTCCATTATTTGTTTACCTTGCCTTGTTGATGCTAGTTTAATTTGTGGGGATAAGATGAGTAATTTTACCATGCATAATGAAGTGTAGTTCTGTAAGAGTAATCATCACACTCATTCTTGGTTAAAAAAAAACAAAACAAAAAATCCAAAAAACTTATATTTAAGAATCTTCTGGGTTGCAATTTCAAAATGTGGATTTCCAGGCTCTATGCCCATAAGTTTTGTGTAAAGGCTGACAGGAATCTTAATTTTTAAAAAATATTTATTTATTTATTTATTTTTGGCTGTGTTGGGTCTCCATTGCTGCATGCGGGCTTTCTCTAGTGGTGGCGAGCAGGGTCTACTCTTCCTTGCAGTGCGTGGGCTTCGCACTGTGGTGGCTTCCCTTGTTGTGGAGCACTGGCTTGGCACGCGGGCTTCAGTAGTTGTGGCACTCAGGTTCATTAGTTGTGGTGCACAAGCTTAGTTGCTCCACGGCATGTGGGATCTTCCCAGACCAGGGCTTGAACCAGTGTCCCCTGCATTGGCAGGCGAATTCTTTTTTTTTGGCGGTACACGGGACCTCTCACTGTTGTGGCCTCTCCCGTTGCGGAGCACAGGCTCTGGATGCGCAGGCTCAGCGGCCATGGCTCACGGCCTAGCCGCTCCACGGCATGTGGGATCTTCCCGAACTGGGGCACGAACCCGTGTCCCCTGCATCGGCAGGCAGACTCTCAACCACTGCGCTACCAGGGAAGCCCGGCAGGCGGATTCTTAACCACTGCGCCAACAGGGAAGTCCAGGAACCTTAATTTTAAAACTGACAAGGGATTAATCTCCAAAATTTACAAGCAGCCCATGCAGCTCTATATCAAAAAAGCAAACAACCCAATCCAAAAATGGGCAGAAGACCTAAATAGACATTTCTCCAAAGAAGATATACATATTGCCAACAAACACGTGAAAGGATGCTCAACATCACTAATCATTAGAAAATGCAAATCAAAACTACAATGAGGGGGCTTCCCTGGTGGCGCAGTGGTTGAGAGTCCGCCTGCCGATGCAGAAGACGTGGGTTCGTGCCCCGGTCTGGGAAGATCCCACATGCCGCGGAGCGGCTGGGCCCGTGAGCCATGGCCGCTGAGCCTGCACGTCCGGAGCCTGTGCTCCGCAACGGGAGAGGCCACAACAGTGAGAGGCCCACGTACCGCAAAAAAAGAAAAAAAAAAAAAAAAAAAAAGAAAAACTACAATGAGGTATCACCTCACACTGGTCAGAATGGCCATCATCAAAAAATCTACAAACAATAAATGCTGGAGAGGGTGTCGAGAATAGGGAAACCTCTTGCACTGTTGGTGGGAGTGTAAATTGATACAGCCACTATGGAGAACAGTATGGAGGTTCCTTAAAAAACTAAAAATAAAACTACCATATGACCCAGCAATCCCACTACTGGGCATATATCCTGAGAAAGCCATAATTCAAAAAGAGGCATGTATCACAATGTTCATTGCAGCTCTATTTCCAGTAGCCAGTACATGGAAGCAATCTAAGTGTCGACAGATGAATGGATAAAGAAGATATGGCACATTTATACAATGGAATATTACTCAGCCATAAAAAGAAACGAAGTGAGGTGGATGGACCTAGAGACTGTCATACATAGTGAAGTAAGTCAGAAAGAGAAAAACAAATACCATATGCTAACACATATATATGAATCTAAAAAAAAAGATTCTGAAGAACCTAGTGGCAGGATAGGAATAAAGACACAGAAGTAGAGAATGGACTTGAGGACCCAGGGAGGGGAAAGGGTAAGCTGGGACGAAGTGAGAGAATGGCATGGACATATATACACTACCAAATGTAAAATAGATAGCTAGTGGGAAGCAGCCACATAGCACAGGGAGATCAGCTCAGTGCTTTGTGACCACCTAGAGGGGTGGGATAGGAAGGGTGGGAGGGAGACGCAAGAGGGAGGAGATATGGGGATATATGTATATGTATAGCTGATTCACTTTGTTATAAAGCAGAATCTAACACACCATTGTAAAGCAAATATACTCCAATAAAGATGTTAAAAAATAATAAATTAAAATAAAATAAAATAGTATACCCAGGTGATAAAGAGGAAGGTCCAGACCACATTTTGAAAGTTGTTGTCTTAAGGCTCCATCCAAACCAAAATTTCTCCTTTTTTCTATGACTGCTAGGAATGTAACACACTGGCTGTGCATTGGTAGGCCATGTTCCCCTGGGTGTTATTGCTCCATTTATAGAAACTGTTAAGATTTTTCCAGTACGTTGATGGCAGAGGGAAGATGAAAATTGAGGAGTTTTGCATAGTCATTCCAAGTTCCACATCTTTTAAATAAAACTAATAATTATATACAATTCATAGGAACTCATTGCCTTGCAAGATTTTAAGTTCAATATCCAAATAAAAAGAGGCCTTTTTATGGCAAGTTTATTTAATAACTACAATGATCTTTTCTCTGAAGGTACACCCACAGAAAACATTTTTTACTGACTTTTCCACATATTTTACCAGCATTAAGAGGAAAAATTGCTCACACATAAGGAGGCATGCATAAATATTGTATAAAATTCTTATTTAAAATTAAGAAACTCTCTTCAGCAGCAGTGCTCAAAGAAAAATATCACCCCTATTTCTAGTCAAAAAAAAAAATCTTAGAATCATTTCAAGAACAAAAACATGTCTAGATCTTAAGAAAAAAATTTGACAGTAGCCATAAGGAAGGAAGTTAAGCATATTTTTTCCCCAAAATATAGCTACCCAATTATAGTAGCTGAAAGACAGAATGGCATTTCCACTATTTCAACGACTGTCATTCTACGTCATACATAAGCTTCTTACTTGAATGAGGTACAATTCCCTGTAGTTTGAGATGAGTGGTATGCCTAAAATATCTCTCTACTGGATCTACCTAGTAGAACAAATTATGGGCTTTCCTGCTTGGCACAATGGTTCTATAGAAACTCCTGTGCATAATCTTTTTCTCAGGGCACTTTCTTTACCTGTAGTTCATCAACTTATCCCATTACCTTTCATGTATATTTGAATGAACAACGTTAAAAGTTGGGATTTTAAGAGATAGATAATAATTTAGAAAATATAATTATTTTAGTGATAAACAACCGATAGAAACAGGAATTTATCTATTAAGAAAACTAGATTTTAGTTATATGCATGCTTGTATATATAGATATATATATATATTATGTATGTCATATAATACTCTTAGTATCATACTACAATTTTAAGTTTTTTTTAATTGAGGTATAACAAACCTATAGTAAAGTACACAAAGTGATCTAATCTTAACTGTTCTGTTCAGTAATTTTTACCCTTTTTTTTTTTTTTTTGGTACGCGGGCCTCTCACTGTTGTGGCCTCTCCCGTTGCGGAGCACAGGCTCCAGACGCACAGGCTCAGCGGCCATGGCTCACGGGCCCAGCTGCTCCACGGCATGTGGGATCTTCCCGGACCAGGGCATGAACCCGTATCCCCTGCATCGGCAGGCGGACTCTCAACCACTGCGCCACCAGGGAAGCCCCCCATATTTTAATACACATAATTTTTACTTGTATGACCACCAACTAAAAAAATTTTTTTATAACATTTTATGACTTTTATCATTATATACTAGTTTGTTCTTGAACTTCATATAAATAGAATTACACAGTATATACTTATTTGTGCCTGGCTTATTTCACTCAGCAAAATATTGTTAGGATTCAATTATATTGTTTAGTGTACCAGTAGTTCATTTTTTATTGTTGCATTGTATTTCATTTTATGAAGTTATCACAATTTCTTCAGTCCCCTACTGAAGAATATTTGGGTTGCTTCCACTTTGGGGTTGTTATCAATATAAGTGCTAAGATTATTCTTGTGTAGATATTTTTGTAGAAATATGCACTTATTTCTTTTGGATCTATAATTTGGAATAATGGAAATTCTTGGCCATTGTGTTTAGTTTCAAACATTTTTTCTAAGTGGTCCATGTCCCCAAGAGATGGACACTAAACTGGGACTAAATGTACAATGATTTTATTAGGGAAAGCACCTGTGGGAGAAAATGGAGAGCCAGGAAAGGCTCGGGGAGCTGTCAAGGGGCAATGCAAGTTTGGACCCCTTATGAAGACTGAGGAAAGGGAAAGTTGGGTGGAAGCATCCTACACTACCATGCAGTCTAAGGGAATTTTGACAAGGCTGTCAGGAAGGCTACTTGTAGTTGGAGATTTATAAGGTGCATTCTCATGGCTCCCACAGACTCCAATCCAGAAATATGTGACAGTTCTATATGTCTTATAACTTCACCAACATTTGGTATTATCAGTCTTTTAAAATTTTAGTCCTATGGGTGAGTGCATAGTAGAATCTCATTGTGGTTTTAATTTGTGTTTTCCTGATGAAACACAGGTTAAATTGACTACTTTTTCAGATGCTTATTGGCACTTTGCTATCCTCTTTTGTGAAATCCCTGGTCAAATGTTTTGTTCATTTTTTGGATTATATTGTATGCTTTTTTTCCTGTTGATTCGTAGAAGTTCTTCACATGTTCTGGATACGAATCCTTTGTTGGCTATATGTATTTTCCGTATCTTATCCCATCTATCAATGTCCCTATTTTTGATGACCAGGGGTTCTAAATTTTAAGTCGTGTCTATCAATGTTTTCCATTAAACAGAACTTGTGTTCTGTTTAAGAAATTTTTGTCTATATTAAAGGGATGATGGTTTTCTTTAATACTGCCTTCTAGAAGCTATGTAGTTTCACCTTTTATATTTAGATATATAACCCATCTCAAATTAGCTTTGGTCATCATATGAGATAGAGGACCAAGATTTACTTTTTCCCGATGGCTATCCAATTGCTCCAGCATCATTTACTGGGGGAAAAAGAACACATCCTTCCTATTGAATTTAATCGGTACTTTTGCTATAAATCAAGTAAACATTTATTTAGTAAATACTAGGTACTATTCATTATTTTAAATGCTTTATAAATAACTAATTTAATCTGCTTTATAAATTTACGAAGTAAATTCTACTCTACCCACTTTAAAGGGAAAAAATGAAGTACAGAAAAGATAAGTAAGTAGATGTCATTTAGCTAATAACTGACAAAACCAGTATTCAAATATAGCCATTTCAACTCTAGGGCCTGTATGCCTAAACACTACTCCATGTCAACTTTCAGGTGGCTTGAATATAAAATTTATGATAACTCATATAGTATGTTATTATAAATTATCTAGAGATGGTTAACATAGTTATTTTATAAGATATTGATAAGATATAAGATTATACATTATATGATAGTTTATAAGGAATTAAATTATACAGAGGTAAAGAAGATGTCTAACTTCTCTGAATTTTAAAAAGTTTTGAAAGTATTTATGAATCATTATTAAAAATATAAAGTGTTTTATAAAATTAACAAGTTAAAACTAATAAGGCAAAGTTCATAAATGTAAAATGGCATATGATGTTGCACCATTTGAGAATGGGGACAAGTTATAGCAACCAAAAAGTTTCAAGTATTTCCAAAGAACTAGTATTGAGTGCCCAAATCTGCAACACACGTGGAAACACAGAGATGGATTAATCATACCTCCTTATCCCAAGGAAATTAAGAATCTATGAAATTGTATTTTACATCATCACTATGCTGCATGCCTAAATTGGTTTGGGAACATAAATGGGAACTAGAAAGTAAATCTTTCAAGCCAAAGTAAAAACCTTTATGTCCATGGGAAGAAACTAGCCATATAGCGAGAAAAATCAGTTCTGCCTTAAAGAGGGTATATTATATCATTTGGAAGGAAGAAGTTGTTAGAGTTCATGGTGAAATGTTAGAGTGAAGAAATAGGCCTTTTTTTTTTCCAGTAGTTTAGTCTTTTAATAATGCTGATTATATTCTAAACATAAAATTAATATATGCTTCTTGTATATAATCATGTAAATATAAGTATAAAGAAGAAAATAATAAACATTTGTATGTAAATTCATCACTTACTGTTACTATTATATTGTATTTTCTTCCCACAATTACATTTATATTTATACATGCATATATAAACACACATACACACACTCATATATTTTAAACAAAATTGATGTATATTATATATACAGTTGGAAGTTGGCTTTTTTCACTTACTATTATTTCATGAGCATTATAGACCTCAAAAATGAACTTTTAGAATAGGCATATGATAGAACATTATGTAGCTTCAAGCTAATCTTTATAATGTTTCTAATCTTTCACTGTTTCTATTGAAGTCCTATAAATAGTCAGAATTTTAGACTCCTACACATTCCAAACAGTAAAAAATGCCTTCTAAATATAAATGATTTACAGACTATTCACATTTCCTTATTAGTACAATATTCAAACCTAAATGAAAATAAAGAGGTCTTATGTCATAGGCCTGCACAGAATTTAATAACCTGTAAAACCACATGAGAACTTATTATAATTCAGAAATGTACATTTTTCTGGTACAGTGATTCCCAACATGGTATCTCTGGTCTCCTAGGGGTCCCTGAAATAGTAATAATAGCCTTTGAGCTATTTTCAGTATTTCAAAAAGCTGAATATAAATCATATATTTATCTACAGCAAAGCAAAATGGCAGAAATTGTACAACTCAGTATGGTAACACTGGCTATCATATTCTAATCCAAAAATCTGATTGGCTGATACATAATTTTGATTAACTTAAAAAGGAAAATAAGTTAATTTTTACTTCATAAATATACTGTTTTGTACATAAAAGCTTTTAAAGTATGGCAGATGGGCAGAAATTTGTTTTTTTAATAAAAATGTGTTATTGGTGGTGAAAATAGTCATAAGTATAATTTCAAACCATATCTCCCCCATATCTCATTGAATTTAACAACTATTAATTATCACATACATCTTGATATCACAGATGTCCATGTGTGAGGAAAAAAGGGTGATAATAATTGTCAGATATTTTCAATTATGAGTCACATCTTGATTTCAGACATGACAAGATGTGCCCTAGAAATCAAGTTTAACAATATCAGTACTTACCATGTTGTTAGAACAATAATTTTACTAAAACTATTCCATGTGGGGATTGGTTTAAAATGGGGGAGTAGAAGGACGTGGGCATACTTCCTCTTTCAAGAGCACCAGGATCACAATTAGCTCTTGAACAATCATTGACAGGAAGACCCTGGAACTCACCAAAAAACATACCCCACATCCAAAGACAAAGGAGAAGCCCCAATGAGACGGAAGGAGGGGCACAATCACAATAAAATCAAATCCCATAACTGCTGGGTGGGTGACTCACAAACTGGAGAACACTTAGACCACAGAAGTCCACCCACTGGAGTGAAGGTTCTGAGCCCCACGTCAAGCTTCCAAACCTGGGGGCCCAGCAATGGGAGAAAGAATTCCCAGAGAATCAGAATTTGAAGGCTAGTGGGATTTGATTGCAGGACTTCGACAGGACTGGGGAAAACAGAGACTCCACTCTTGGAGGGCACACTCAAAGTAGTGTGGGCATCAGGACCAAAGGGAAGGAGTAGTGACCCCATAGGAGACTGAACCAGACCTACCTACTAGTGTTGGAGGGTCTCCTGCAGAGGTGGGGAATGGCTGTGGCTCACTGCGAGGAAAAGGACACTGGCAGTAGAAGTTCTGGAAAGTACTCCTTGGCATGAGCCCTCCCAGAGTGCGCCATTAGCCCCATCAAAGAGCCGAGTAGGCTCCAGTGCTGAGTCGACTCAGGCCAAACAACCAATAGGGAGGGAACCCAGCCCCACCCATCAGCAGTCAAGTGGATTAAAGTTTTACTGAGCTCTGCCCACCAGAGCACCAGTCAGCTCTACTAACCACAAGTACCTCCTATCAGGAAGTTTGCACAAGCCTATTAGATAGCCTCACCCACCAGAGGGCAGAGAGCAGCACCAAGAGGAACAACAATTCTGCAGCCTGTTGAATGAAAACCACATTCACAGAGAGATAGACAAAATGAAAAGGCAGAATACTATGTACCAGATGAAGGAACAAGATAAAACCCCAGAAAAACAGCTAAATGAAGTGGAGATAGCCAACTTTACACAAAAAGAATTCAGAATAATGCTAGTGAAGATGATCCGTGACCTCGGGAAAACGAATGGTGACAAAGAGCTAGAAGAAGCAATAAATGTTTAACAAAGACCTAGAAGAATTAAAGAATAAACAAAGATAGATGAACAATACAATAACTGAAATGAAAAATACACTAGAACAAATCAATAGCATAATAGCTGAGGCAGAAGAACGGATAAGTGACCTGGAAGACAGAATGGTGGAATTCACTGCCGTGGAACAGAATAAAGAAAAAAGAATGAAAAGAAATGAAGACAGCCTAAGAGACCTCTGGGACAACATTAAATGCAACAACATTTGCATTATAGGGGTCCCAGAAGGAGAAGAGAGACAGAGAAGAACCAAGAAAATATTTGAAGAGATTATAGATGAAAACTCCCCTAACATGGGAAAGGAGATAGCCACCCAAGACTACTAAGCACAGAGTCCCAGGCAACATAAAACCAAAGAGAAATACGGTGAGACACATAGTAATCAAATTGGTAAAAATTAAAGACAAAGAAAAATTATTGAAAGCAACAAGGAAAAAAAGGACAAATAACATACAAGGGAACTCCCATAAGGTTAACAGCTGATTTCTCAGCAGAAACTCTATAAGCCAGAAGGGAGTACATGACATATTTAAAGTGATGAAAGGGAAGAGCCGACAACCAAGATTACCCTATTCAGCAAGGATCTCATTCAGATTCGAAGGAGAAATCAAAAATTTTACAGACAAGCAAAAGCTAAGAATTCAGCACCACCAAACTAGCTCTACAATAAATGCTAAAGGAAATTCTCTAAGTGGGAAATAAAAGAGAAGAAAAGGACCTACAAAAACAAACCCATAACAATTAAGAAAATGGTAATACAAACCTACATTTTGATAATTACCTTAAACGTGAATGGATTAAATGCTCCAACCAAAAGACACAGGCTCGCAGAATGGATACAAAAACAAGAGCCATCTATATGCTGTCTACAAGAGACCCACTTCAGATCTAGGGACACATACAGACTTAAAGTGAGGGTATGGAAAAAAATATTCCATGCAAATGGAAATCAAAGGAAAGCTGGAGTAGCAATACTCACATCAGATAAAATAGACTTTAAAATAAAGAATGTTACAAGAGACAAGGAAGGACACTGCATAATGATCAAGAGATCAATCCAAGAAGAAGATATAACAATGATAAATATATATGCACCCAACATAGGAGCACCTCAGTACATAAGGCAACTGCTAACAGGTATAAAAGAGGAAATAGACAGTAACACAATAATACTGGAGGACTTTAAAACGTCACTTACACCAACGGACAGATCATCCAGACAGAAAATTAAAAAGTAAACACAAGATTTAAATGACACAATAGACCAGATAGATTTAATTGATATTTATAGAACATTCCATCTGAAAACAGCAGATTACACTTTCTTCTCAGGTGCACACAGAACATTCTGCGGGATAGATCACATCTTGGGTCACAAATCAAGCCTCAGTAAATTTAAGAAAATTGAAATCATATCAAGCATCTTTTCTGACCACAACACTATGAGATTAGAAATAAATTACAAGGAAAAAAATGTAAAAAACACAAACACATGAAGGCTAAACAATTCATTACTAAATAACCAAGAGATCACTGAAGTAATCAGAGGAAATCAAAAACTACTTAGAGACAAATGACAATAAAAATATGATGATCCAAAACCTATGGGTTGTAGCAAAAGCAGTTCTAAGAGGTAAGTTTATAACAATACAATCCTACCTCAAGAAACAAGAAAAATTTCAAATAAACAATCTACCTTACACCTAAAGGAACTAGAGAAAGAAGAACAAAAAACCCCCCAAAGTTAGCAGAAGGAAAGAAATCATAAAGATCAGAGCAGAAATAAATGAAATAGAAACAAAGAAAACAATAGCAAAGGTCAATAAAACTAAGAGCTGGTTCTTTGAGGAGATAAACAAAATTGATAAACCTTTAACCAGATGCATCAAGAAAAAGAGGGAGAGGACTCAAATCAATAAAAGTAGAAATGAAAAAGGAGAAGTTACAACAGACACTGCAGAAATAGAAAGCATCATAAGAGACTACTACAAGCAACTCTATGCCAATAAAATGGACAACGTAGAAGAAATGGACAAATTCTTAGAAACGTATAACCTTACAAGACTGAACCAGGAAGAAATAGAGAATATGAACAGACCAATCACAAGTAATAAAATTTAAACTGTGATTAAAAATCATCCAACAGAGAAAAACCCAGGACCAGATGGCTTCACAGGTGAATTCTATCAAACATTTAGAAAAGAGCTAACACCCATCTGTCTCAAACTCTTCCAAAAAATTATAGAGGAAGGAACACTCCCAAACTCATTCTATGAGGCCACCATCACCCCGATACCAAAACCAAGCAGAGATACTACAAAAAAAGAAAAATATAGACAAATATCACTGATGAATATAGATGCAAAAATCCTCAACAAAATAGTAGCAAACAGAATCCAACAACACATTAAAATGATCTGACACCATGATCAAGTGAGATTTATCCCAGGGATGCAAGGATACTTCAATATACCCAAATCAATCAATGTGGCAAACCATATTAACAAATTAAACAATAAAAACCATATGATCATCTCAATAGATGCAGAAAAAGCTTTTGACAAAATTCAACACCTATTTATGATAAAAACTCTCCAGAAAGTGGGCATAGAGGGAAACTACCTCAACATAATAAAGGTCATACATGACAAACACACAGTAAATATCATTCTCTATGGTGAAAAACTGAAAGCATTTCCTCTAAGATCAGGTACAAGACAAGGACGTCCACTCTCACCACTATTATTCAACATAGTTTTGGAAGTCCTAGCCATGGCAATCAGAGAAGTAAAAGAAATAAAAGGAATACAATTTGGAAAAGAAGAAGTAAAACTGTCACTGTTTGCAGATAACATGATACTATACATAGAGAATCCTAAAGATGCCACCAGAAAACTACTAGAGCTAATCAATGAATTTGGTAAAGCTGCAGGGTACAAAATTAGGGCACAGAAATCTCTTGCATTCCTATACACTAATGATGAAAAATCTGAAAGAAAAATTAAGGAAACACTCTCATTTACCACTGCAACAAAAAAATAAAGTAGCTAGGAATAAACCTACCTAGGGAGACAAAAGACCTGTATGCAGAAAACTATAAGACACTGAAAAGAAATCAAAGATGACACAAACAGATGGAGAGATATACCATGTTCTTGGATTGGAAGAATCACTATTGTGAAAATGACTACACTACCCAAAGCAATGCACAGATTCAACACAATCCCTATCAAATTACCAGTGGCATTTTTTACAGAACTAGAACAAAAAAATCTTCAAATTTGTATGGAGACACAAAAGACCCCGAATAGCCAAAGCAGTCTTGAGGGAAAAAAATGGAGCTGGAGGAATCAGGCTCCCTGACTTCAGACTATGCTACAAAGCTACAGTAGTCAAGACAATATGGTACTGGCAGAAAAACAGAAATATAGGTCAATGGAACAGGAGAGAAAGCCCAGAGATAAACCCACACACCTACGGTAAACTAATCTATGACAAAGGAGGCTAGGATATACAATGGAAAAAAGACAGTCTCTTCAGAAAGTGGTGCTGGGAAAACTGGACAGCTACATATAAAAGAATGAAATTAGAACCCTCCCTAACACCATACACAAAAATAAACTCAAAATGGATTAAAGACCTAAATGCAAGACCGGACGCTATAAAACTCTTAGAGGAAAACATAGGAAGAACACTCTTTGACATAAGTCATAGCAAGATTTTTTTTGATCCCCCTCCTAGAGTAATGGAAATAAAAACAAAAATAAACAAATGGGACCTAATGAAACTGAAAAGCTTTTGTACAGCAAAGGAAACTACAAACAAGACGAAAAGACAACCCTCAGAATGGGAGAAAATATTTGCAAAGGAATCAGTGGACAAAGGATTAATGTCCAAAATATATAAACTACTCGTGCAGCTCAATACTGAAAAAGTAAAAAACCCAATCAAAAATAGGCAGAAGACCCAAATAGACATTTCTCCTAAGAAGACATACAGATGACCAAGAAGCACATGAAAATGTGCTCAACATCACTAATTATTAGAGAAATGCAAATCAAAACTACAATGAGGTATCACTTCACACCAGTTAGAATGGGCAACATCAGAAAATCTACAAACAAATGCTGGAGAGGGTGTGAATAAAAGGGAACTCTCTTGCACTGTTGGTGCGAATGCAAATTGATACAGCAACTATGGAGAACAGTATGGAGGCCCCTTAAAAAACTAAAACAAGAATTACCATATGAGCCAGCAATCCCACTACTGGACATATGCCCAGAGAAAACCATAATTCAAAAAGTCACATGCATCCCAATGTTCATTGCAGCACTGTTTACAGTAGCCAGGTCATGGAAGCAATGTAAATTCCCATTGACAGATGAATGGATAAAGAAGAAGTGGTACATATATACAATGGAATATTACTCAGCCATAAAAAGGAACAAAATTGGGTCATTTGTAGAAACGTGGATGGACCTAGAGACCGTCATACAGAGTGAAGTAAGTCAGAAAGAGAAAAACAAATATTGTATATTAACGCATATATGTGAAATCTAGAAAAATGGTACAGATGAACTGGTTTGCAAGGCAGAAGTAGAGACACAGATATAGAGAACAAACGTATGGACACCAAGGGGGGAAAGTGGCTGGGGGTGGTGGTGGTGGGATGAATTGTGAGATTGGGATTCACATATATACAGTAATATGTACAAAATAAGGTAACTAATAAGAACCTGCTGTATGAAAAATAAAACAAAATTAGAAATTCATAAAAATAAAATACATCTGAGGCATAATTGAATAAAAAAAAGAAAATCAAAAACAAAACTATACCATGTATCCTGGAGTTAAACTAATGAGTTAAATATGTCAAAGGTGGTAAAACCCACAATTCCTCAAATTTAATTAACAGAAGAAATTTATTTGTATAGTGAATCTTTGTGGTTCTTCCTGTTGTCATTCCCCTGCGTGGATGTCATCTGAGCCCACTTCACACCATTACCAAAGTAGTGTGGCAGGGGACAAGACAAAACCTGGGTGCCATGTAATTGGGCTTTCATTTCTAGAGAAGATTTTTTTTAACCTATGCAACAATGATTTTCAAATGAGCATATTTTATGTTTGTAGCACTAGAGTTATTGAGAAGATCAAAATGTGTGTTTATGGAGATGTTTACATACAATTTTTCCCATTCGATGAGCCAGGAACCTGAAGCTCAGAGAGGAAAAACACCTAAAATTGGCCAGCCAGCTAATAACTGAGTCAAAACAAATATTGACAAGTTTTGCCTTATCCGTGTGGTCTTTTTTTTTTTTTTTTTTTTTGGGTATTTTTTTTTGAGTTTCAGATCTTACTTTATTTAAGTCCATGCTAATGTATTTACATTTTAATGGCTATTTTATGATACAAACTGTCTTTGTTGGGTTTACAGTACCTAAACAACAGTGCACGGAATAACAAGATAATTTTTAATTTTAATTCCTCAGGATCAGTATCTAGAAACTGAATAGCTAGGGCAGACTTTTGATTCAATACCAAAATTCCTTCTGAAAACCAAGTGGTTGCCAACTTATTTCCAGTAGCATTATAATATTCTTGAGCTAATACAGTGTAACACAATAACAGAAAACTCTTGACAACTTGATGGGCAAACAGCATTCCATCTTTAATTTTTTATGCTCCAACTTAATTTCCTTACACACTTCATTCTTTTTCTGAAACAAATATAGTGGGTACTTTTCCTTCTCAACTTGTTACTTATTATTTGGTAAGCTTATTCTTTTCCATAACATACTGGAGTATTCCCTCTAGCAATTAAATTGAGTTATTAAAGCAGGCATAATTCTTTCAACAACAACAACAAAAATGATGCTGTTTGGTTTAATATACTTATTCATTAAGGCCTTTATACATGTTGCTCTGCTTCCTCTTGGTAAGAATCATTCTCTTGGAAAAGGTATGCACAGCTGGAGATATGCAAAGTAAATAAGCAAGTAAATGTCTCACATTGTCTGTAAGTTTCAAATAGACCTGGTAGATTTCAAGAGATTGATAAGAATGAATGGGTGAATTGCAATAATGGGGAAAGATAAAATGCATTGAGTATGGAAGAAAATTAATTATTTCAACACTTATTCCATCTGCATATGTTGTCCAATCAAAGGTTCACTATGGATAATTTAACTTCATGAAACTGAATCTTATGTGTATATTTTTAATCTTAAGTTTCTTCGTATTTTTGACTTTCCCACCCTCAGGTCCATCTTCCAAAGACTTCAAAAAGATCAAAGTTATAAAAAATAAAGTTGGGTATTCAGTCTTCCTTTGTAAGTATAATTTAGGGGGCAGTACTACTTTTGTTTTTAACTGATAATTTATTGCCAAGGGAAACAATGGCCTTTAACATTCATTCTTTAGCATAATAATCTTGACTATGATATAAAGCTTGATTATGTCTTGTGATACTTTGATTCATTATTTCAGCAAGTTGCTTTATTTTAAATCTTAGTTAACCTTAAATGTTTACATCATTAAATTTTCAAGGACAAAAACTGTTTAGAATCATAAGGTGAATAAATCAAAATGGTGGGGCCAAAGTTTAAATTCCAGTTTGCCTCATCCTTTTTCACTAGATCCTTTAGTCTTCTTATAATTCCATTTTTTTAAAAATAAAAGGTGTTATCCAGTCTAGCCATCTTATTTTTTATGTAGAATATTCTTGCCAAGAAAATTATGATAGGATAACTTTCTATTGCCATGCTCTTTCTATATTGCAGTGTCTCATTGACCAAATACATCACATGGAACAGAACACAGACAATAACAATAAGTACAGCAAAAAAAGCTAGGCCATAATTACTTTATTCCAAATCCAAAGTTTAGCTCCAAATTATCTTCCATAGGGATTTTCAGAAATACGTATAGCATTCCAAATTTGTAATTTCTGTACTTAATTTTTTTTTTTTTGGTTGCACCGCGTGGCATGTGGGATCTTATTTCCCCCATCAGGGATTGAACCTGAGCCCCCTGCATTGGAAGGTGAAGTCTTAACCACTGGATCACTAGGGAAGTCCCCTCTGTATCTAATGTTATCTTGAGATCATTAACTATGAATTCAGATAAGCAAAATAAAGGAAGATTAATATTGAGCGAAGCAGCAAAATTATTAAGAGAGAAAAACAACATAATTTGTGGAGACTTTGTATACAATACAGACTGGAAATAATTGACTATAAATGTCAGAAGTATTTCAGAATTCTATAGAAAAAAATATTTGAAAATTATGTATGAGAAAACATGTAATGCCTTTTAGCACTACATATTTTTACTGTTTCATATGTTTTCACTACTTTTTTTTCCTAAATAATGTGTGTTTTTATGCCATAACTTGAAATAAGGGCTTATCTCCTTCCTGGCTCTTGATTAAGGAAATGGAATATATATATTCCTCTTTGAATATCATTTATCACAAAATTCTTTGAACAATATCCACATCTCAAATTATTAACATATCTTCTTAGATTTCCATGTTGACAAATATTTTATGACTTTTTCTTGAAGGTGGCCAGAATCAACTTTTCTAAATTTGAACCCCCCAACTTTCCTCCAAATCTATGCCCATGTCAAAAATGCCCACTGCAACCAAATTTCTTTCTTAATTTCACCTTACTAGTTTACTCTTTA
This sequence comes from Mesoplodon bidens, assembly GCF_964165515.1. Lineage (NCBI taxonomy): Eukaryota > Metazoa > Chordata > Mammalia > Artiodactyla > Ziphiidae > Mesoplodon > Mesoplodon bidens. The sequence continues at coordinate 46,970,984 of NC_138170.1, read as the reverse complement.
GGCATTTCCTAAATTCAACCCTCTAGTTTCACTATCCTTCACACTGTACTTCAGTGTGACATTTCCCTTGAACACAAAATCTGATCATGGCTTCCCATTCTCCAAATCTCTTGATCATTATAGTAATAATTCACATTTCCTGGGCACTCCCTATATCAGGGGTCCTCAACCCCCAGGCCATGGACAGCTAATGGTCTGTGGCCTGTTAGGAACCAGGCCTCACAGCAGGAGGTGAGTGGCAGGCGAGCGAGTGAAGCTTCACCTGTATTTACAGCCGCCCCCATCACTTGCATTACCACCTGAGCTCCTCCTCCTGTCAGATCAGTGTCGGCATTAGATTCTCATAGGAGCGCGAACCCTCCTGTGAATTGCACATGTGAGGGATCTAGGTTGTGCGCTCCTTATGAGAATCTAATGCCTGATGATCTGAGGTACAGCTAAAGAGGTGATGTTAGCGCTGGGGAGGGGCTGCAAATACAGATTATCATTAGCAGAGAGGTTTGACTGCACAGAGACCATAATAAATCAATTGCTTGCAGACTCATACCAAAACCCTATGAGTGAGTGGCAAGTGAAAACAAGCTCAGGCCTCCCACTGATTCTGCATTATGGTGAGTTGTATAATTATTTCATTAAATATTACAGTGTAATAATAATAGAAATAAAGTGCACAATAAATGTAATGCACTTGAATCATCCCGAAACCATACCCACCCCCCAGCCCTGGTCTGTGGGAAAATTGTCTTCCATGAAACTGGTCTCCGGTGCCAAAAAGTCTGGGGACTGCTGACCTATATGTTGCACTGTTCTCAGTGCCTTATAAAAATTAATTAGACCATTCCTCACCATAACTCTGTGAGCTAGTTACCTCCATGTTCCAGATGAGAAAACTGAGCTATGGAGAGGTTAAGCAACTTTCTCAAGTTTACACAACTAATGAATGGCAGAGTCAGGACTCAAACTGAGGCATCATCTTCCACATGATGCCTTTCGTAAGTATTTTATGATCTACAAACTAAAAATAAATTTAATTGCCTGAAGCTGTTGGTACCCAATGCATATCACCTTGTGTTTTTGCTTCAGTGCACACAGTTGGACTCCCAACTCCCAGAACTTGCATTTATTTGCCCAAATGCCTTATTTGCTCTCTAGAGCCTGCTTTACTGCCTGGTTGGAAGTACCAATGAATTAGCACCTACCCTCAACCAAAGACCAAAGGGAATTGGTGTATAAATACTCCAGCCCTATTTGCCTGCTCAAGTGGAATGACTCTCAGGCCTTACACTGTTAGTGTTTTACACTGGCTTCAGAGTTCCCAATGGGACTATGCGGATTAAATGTTAGCATGCTTCTTAATAAGCCGTTAATTGTCTACCTTCCTTCCTATCTCACTTACTCTCCTAAGGGTATTTTCTGGGTTCTCCTGCAAAATAAAATAATTGCACTTTTATTTTTTGCTTAAGTACTGATAGTATTTCTGGAGGTACTCAAACAAAGCACATGGTATGAAACTTCAGATCTAGATTCCTGTCCTTTCTTCTCTACCAACGCTTTCATCTTCTCTCTCATAGTTCTGACGTATACCAACGTATTTAGTCTCTGGGGTTACTACTCTCTCTCAATCTTCCATGATTTTGCACAGCTCAGCCCTCTAAATGAAGGTCCTTAACTTCTTGCTCATCTTTATCTTCAATTTAAAACTAAAACACTACCTCCCACATTATGAAGCCTTCTTTGACTCCCAGGGAAATGTGGAGTACATTTGCCTCTGTTGGTATATTTTGTGTTACATCACCATGGCAATTATCTTAGTGGTTTTAAGTACACCTGCCTGTGTCTACACAAGAATCTAGGCACCTTGATGATATGGAATAGATTACTACATGTCTATATCCCCAACACAGAGGAGGCATTTAGTCAACATTTTTCAAAAGACTGGGTGGATAAAGCTTTTTGTTATATTTCTAGTTATTTTGATTTATAAAATCATATTTAGAAGATTTTTCTTTACAAATATTTTATGGTTCTTTATTTAATAGCCAAAAGGTTTTCTATGTCCAACAAGCTCAATTTTACGATTAAAGCTTGACATTATCTACAGATTCTTAGTTGCGTGTCAATGTTACAAATGTTACAAAGCTACCGACTATATTACAAGCTTCAAGTGCCAGGGAGGAAAAATTTCTCCTTCTACCCTTCAATATTCTTTGGCTGGTCTAATAATCAAATTAATGTAAGACAGATTAACAGGAGAAAAACAAATTTAATTAAGTATTATGGGAGAGGGGGCGCCCCATAAGAATATGAGACCCATAGGCACTAAGGCAATAGTGGTTTATATGTCATCCTGAGCTAATGAGAAGGGGGTAAGGGTCTGAGACTTCAAAGGGAAGGAAGATAATTTACCAGAAGTTGGCAAAAGCAAATGTTTAGTAAAGAAATATTTGCCATGCCATGTAGACAATGAGATACATAGGAGACTTTGAACAAGCAGACCTTGCTAATTTTCCCCTAGTCTGCCATACCTAGCTCATAATCTTTGTAATTGACTCTGCTGATAGTTCCCTTCCTGGAATAGGTCTTCTATCTAAGCTCTTTTAGGTAGTTAAGTGGAAGGTAAAAAGAAAAACATCTTGAGTCCTTTGTTTCTTAAAAATAATCAGCCTAGAATAATCCTCATGCCAAAGAGACAAATTTGGGGGTGGCAAAATTCTGCTCCCCTACATAAACAAAATAGGCTGCAAGTAATTCTGTTATTATTTTAAACAGAATTTGGAAAATAAAAATAAATATATTTTTATATCATTACAGTGAAATGGAGGCCTTAATAATTTGATGGGACTATATTCTATCATGTTTTGCAATTACATTATGAAATATATTAAAGAAATGTGAGAAAACTTAAAACCATCTTTTAATAATATTAGTACTAATTATATTCCCTAGGTATGGCACCAAAAAAATTCTTCAAACAATTTGCTAAAGCCTGTTAATATTATAAGCTAAAATTTTGTTCAAATGACTGTAAGCTGATTTACTACTTGGATGAATTTCATATGGTATCAAATATCATTTTGAAAGGTTCCTCTTCATCAATTTACTTTTCTATTTGGCTAGTCTAAATTTACAGTTTTTATTTATAGAGTATAATTGCTTTAGGTACTTTTTAAAAAACTGTATACCAGTTTTCTATTCCTAGGTAATTTGCCCCTGCTTCTAAGAGTAAGTCTCAAAAAAGAATTATGGCAAAAAGAGACACTTTGGATGTAATATATGCCCCAGGCAGCAGAAGAATCCAGTACTTTTTCTTCTGGGTTAGCCTAACATTGTGTCACAGCTGATATTTTAAACATGATTCTGAGAATTGAGAATTGAGTTTAGTTGCTTCAATGACACTAAGTCATACTCCCTCTTGAACAGCTATTTGTGTGTCTGGCTTTTACATCTAACGCTTTTCTTTTTCCCACCTTCCATTTGCGAGGAGAATTTTTAAGATGCATTCAAGTCCAGAAATTCAAAATTATGGTTCCCAAAGCAAGTGTGACTCAGCCAGGTTGTGAATTAAGGCAATAAAGCAAATGCCTATGTTCAACTTTTATTTTTATTCATTTTGAAAACGTTATTCACTGGAATGGCCTCATGAGACAGACACCTCATAGTGATTTGCTTCAGCAAACTTCTTACCCATCTGGTGATCTCTAGAATGAAAACGGAACAGGCACGAGTGACAGAAATCCAGTTAACAGAATAGGCCAATTTCCTTCCTTCCTCAAGCACATACACTTCCTAATGGCTTGGAATTAGGAATGCCTTTACCACCCTCCAACCTTCACATATCCAACCTCTAATCTTACTCTTTCAGATCTCAGCTACAACTCCCTAGCCAACCAACACCCCCATTTTACATGTGTTCATAACTACCAATTTGTCTGCTTAATAGTACTTTTCATAGCTGTTTTTAAAAACCAGCACATTCACTTGTAGATTGTATGCTTTTTCCCGTAGGATGTTAATTATACCAAGACAGAAACCTGTATTCACACCTAGTAGCTATATAGTGCCTTAGTCTTTATACTCAATAAGGATGAATTACTGAATAAGTCTCCTCTTATTACCAATTTGTGCAGTCTTTATATTAACTGGTTTTAGAGAATCATCTCCTCCAGATTTGCTAGTAGCATCCTGGTAATCCTTCTCATGCCAATCAAGTGAGTTTTCCTTTATCTTTCTGTTTAAAGACACAATCTCTCTGTGACTCTACCTCAGAATCATTTCTAAGAGTATTTGCACTGATACACAAAAAATAAAAGGTTAGTGTGACTCCAGACTGACTCAGACTCTGAGCACCACAAAGGGAGGGTCTATTATGTCCTTATGCTCCCAGAAAATAGTGTAAACTAGACACTTATTAAATAAATGGACAAACAGATGAACAAATGAATGAGAAGCATACATCAGAGCCATTCATGGTGCTGTTCCCCACATTATAAACATCTTATACATTGTAATTTTATCAGTTGATGACTAAAGGAACCTGGCACTCATTTTATCTTACAGACCAATTCTAAACTACCTATCAGTTTAGGTAACATGACATATTCTGCTCTATTATAACAGGGAAGAGCCAATTTTGACTCCATGTTGGATCTGTTTCTTTGACTTTAGCCTTTGCTTTTTGTTGCTTTTGTTATTATAATCATACATAACAGCCTGCCACCTGGAACCATACCCACCTGTGAATGGCTGCAAGAAAGAAGAAATTAACACATCCCCTCCCTGAGGCTGGCCATTACAGGAGATGTTGAGCAAGACTGATGGCCCTTTTTACTTTACTTCCTCCCTGCCTCTCCCTCTCTATTCTGCCTTTTTACTTTACTTCCCTCTCTGATTCTATAAAAGAAACTGGCATCCAGACCCCATAACATGGTTATTTTGAGACAATAGTCTGCCGGCTTCTCGGTCTGCCGGCTTTCCGAGTAAAGTCATACTCCTTGCCTCAACACCTTGTCTCCCAACTTATTGGCCGGTCATGGCCTGTCAAGCAGAGTGAGCTTGGACTCAGTAACACGATCAGTATAACATTCTGGGTTTCCCACGATACTTTGCCTTTGAAAGCAGTTTCTGAGGAATGACTTTTAGAAGTCAAGGGCATCCAGTTTTAACCTAATGGGGCTAATGTGGCAAATCAACTGGTATTCACTTGTATTGACTACTTATTGAATCCCATATGAGTTTTGAATTCTGTGCTACACACTGAGCATACAGAACTATAAAACATGGTGCTGAGCTACAGGGGTATACAATGAAGAAGCATAAGTGAAAAAACATTGCAAGGCAACACATGCCATGTGCAGATGAGTGAAAGTGACTAAAACTTCTCTTGGCATTCAGAGAACTAAGTCACTCTGTATGGATGAGTCAGGAAAAGCTTCACGAAGAATTTGAACTTAAGTGACAATTTGAAAGATTCAGACCAAGTACATAATAGACAAAGGAGGAAGCATGAACAAGACTACAGGGGTTAGAATTCATATGCTATTCAGGCAGCACACAAAAAATGGCAGAACACCAATGATTAAATAGGCTGTGCTGGCCAGAGTAGAAGATTGGAGTAGGCAAGTTATTCGTGCTGAATCTGAAGACATTATAGATGATTAGATAGTATATGGCTGTCAGGAAAGGAAAACGTTTCCTCTACCCTGATAGACTGTTACTGGGGCCATATGAATTAAACTAACAAAAAGATTAATAGGGGAAAAAGGAATACAATTTTTATGAATATTTTGCATGCATCGGAGTTCACAGAAGAGAAGTGAAACTCAAAGAAGTGGTTAGACTTGACGGCTTATATACTATTTTAACAAAGGAAAGGGTGTTTGGACTTCAAGGGATGATAAATCATGGGGAAATGACAAAGAAATACATGGGGGAACTAGTGGAAGATGAGGATTATTTTAGTAAGGTCTGTTTATGCAGACTCAGCATGGTGTCAACCTTTTGTCTCTGGTGATGAGTGTTCTCTCTCTCTCTCTCTCCTCTTCCGGGTACAGGTGGGGACATTTTCACAAAGGAAAATTTATGATCTACTTTTAGACAGTTCAGGGGGGAGGACAGAAAACTCTTCCTACATCTGCTGATTCTCAACTTCCTTCAGTTCAGAATAATGCTTATGGCAAAGGGGCATATTTAGAGTGGCATATCCTAATCCCCTTCATGGCCTTGGATACCTAGTTATGGATCTTGGATTGTATCTTATGTGTAAAAAAAGCCATTCAACGATTTGAACAGGAGATAAAATGTTTCCCATCCCTTCACCTCTTCTAGCTTGCCTGTTGTACTAGCTGATCTCTAAATATTGTCCTTTGCTGATATGAATATGGAGGAACTAATCTCTGATCCAGTGCTCATCTCAAGTCCCTTGAAAATTTGCTTGAGAGACGCAACCTCAACTTATCACCTCTGACCTCCTGATCTACTGATAAAACTTATGATCACATGTCTACTTCTCCAGTTGGTAAAAGATATAGTAAGGGTAGCTGTGTAATGGGAAGAGAATAGGAAAAAAAAGATTGGACATTTCAATTTTAAATATCCTATATGATAATATATCTTTCTGGGTCTCCTGCATCACTGTATGGGGAAATAAAGAACAAATGAAATGATATTTGAAAACTGCACTTGACCTGTTATATCATTTTTGACAAATATCATGAAATCCAAATTCCTCTTACCAATCTTGAGTGTTATGAAAGGAATTTTATCTTTACTAATTCCTTGAACAATTATGATAGCTTTTATAATTATAGTCTGAGATAATACCAGCTATTTGCAGACAAGATGAGATGAAATACCTTGACATCAGTTGCAGAAGCATCACATAATTCCATTAGGAGCATTTAGATTGCCGTAGCACCATCTGGATATCTCTTTGTTAAGGAGTTCTTTTTCACAGATTAATGTACTTCATGATATATTTATTCATGGGTGAAGAGTTAGTTGATGAAAACAATGCAACAGTAACTTGCTGCTATTCTTTTATCTTCAAGAGAACATCAATGCCTCCTTTTTCAATACACCCTGGATTCTTAAACCAAATTGTAGGATTTTAAATTTCTGCGAAGATGTTTATGCACAGCACAATTTCCCTTTTTTTTTTTTCCTTCAGATGAACATTTCTTGCTAAGCATGGAAGGGAGAAGGATCAGATTTTAGCATGAAAAGCACAGAAACAAAAGTTCTATCTGCCAGTAAAAAGACTGTATTAGGCGAATAGTATTAATCAGAAGGCGTATCTACAAAGAAGCATTCGATTAAAAGAAACCAAGCAGCTTCAGTGAATACAGAGTAATATCCTTTTCAAATGTGGGCTCCCAATCTAGTACCCTTAAATGTTTATTTGCATTTAAATTGCTTGAATAACAGTAGGATATTAGTGAAATTCCTCAGAAGGCAAATAGTCAAAAGACTCCATTTAAGGCCTGTAGTTAGTGATTCTCATTGCAGTGCCACAGAACACCTTCTTTAATAGGATGCCTTTAGAAGGCAGTCTCAATTTGTAATTCTGGGGAATGTGTAATGCGATTAACAGCTGTGTTTGCCATGTCTTTAGGATGCTTGAGGCAAAGGCTATGGCCTCCTTTCTTTATAATGGCCACAAAGGATTATAATTATATAATTATGCATGGAAATTATGTTCATAACCCCATGGATTAATAATTCTTTACCTCCATATGTCTGCCTATCTTGAAGTCTACATCATAGAGAAAATGAGTAATATTTTCACTAGTTGGAAAAAAATTCCAATTGCAGTAACCAAGTTATTGTCAAATACCCTTTGTATAGCAATAGATTTTGTAAAAATTAATGACTACCCCTAATCCTCCCCCAAAACCTGGAATAATATTTTGATGTTCTGTTTACATATATCCAAACACTTTTGGATCTAGGTGCTCAAATGTCTGAAGTGTCAACAATTGGAGCAGCTAACATTTATGAACATTTTATTTTCACTGTAAAAATCAATACAATGCTTAGGCAAAAATACTGCACAAAACATACTCTTCATGTAGATTAATATCTTAAATACTAAATTGAGCAAGAGAGATACATCTGTGAAAAACTAATTACTTGGGAAAATAAAATGGAAGTAGATTATGTGTGACAAATTTTATTGTTTTAATAATTTTTCTTTGGAGTGTCCTATTGCCCTTCTTATTTGCTGACCTATCATCAGATTGCTGTAATGAATAATTTATCGACTTTTTTCCCTCTCTTTCGATAAGAGAAGAAAGGTATCAAGTGCAGTAAGGAATTTAGACAGCAGTAATTCCAGGCAGTCATGCATGCTACCCTTTAACTACAGGCTCAGAGATTACATGTGTGTGTGTGTGTGTATGTGGACATGCATCTATGTGTGTTTATATGTATATGTAAATATGTGTATCCACATCCAGATTCATACCCATTGCGAAATTAGGCAAATTCAAAACAACATGGACAAAGAGCAAAGTGATTAATTTTGTCCTGCTGCTGCTTGTTACTAAAATCAAAATAGCATCACCTCTGTACTGAAATACTATAAATAACTAATGAGAAGTAATAGTTAATATATGTTGAGCATTTGCTAAGTGACAGAAGCTGACCTAAGTACTTTTTATGCACTAATTTGCTCTTTATAACTACACTGTAAGGTAGGTACTATTACTATTCTTTCCTTTTTTTTGAATAAAAAACTAAGGCACAAAGTTCACACAAATTTTTCAAAATTACAGGACAAATAATTGGTCGAGAAAAGATTTGAATCCAAGTAGTTTGTGCCAAGTCCTTTCTCTTAATCACTATTTTATGTTGCATCCTGGTTGGAAGCATAATTAAATGCTGAAATATTTTGGAGCAAGTGGCAAAGTTAATAAAATCTACTGTACTTTAAGTGTGCACCAAGAAATTTAACACAATTTTCTATGCTTTTGCATTGTTAATGTATTGTCTCATGCTTTAGTGTTAATCCCCACAAATAGCTTTCAAGCTCCTTAAGTACAGGTACAATCCTCTTTGTTGTACATATTTGGAATGCCACCAAGCAGGTAATATAATGCCACATATATAGCAGGTTTTCAAGAAATGATCTATTATTTGATAAATTATTAATATGCTTGAGACTTGTTCTCACTTTATCTGATAAATTCTATTTCATAGTTTTCAGTGTTAGAAGATATATTATGTTTAGATTTTTCAGTTTTGTCACTGAAAGTATAAAATCTCTCTATAATATCCCTGCAAATGGATCATCTATTCTAGGCAGGAACTTCTCCGTTGACAAGGAAACATGGATTCCTGCTCAAATCTTATAGAAAGTATATTCAAAGGAAGGGTTCTCTTAGATTGCTTGTTTACTTTCAGATCCATTCTACACTGTTCCCTGCTCTATTCTGCTGCACTGCAGGGGCTGACCCTGCAACCACATTTCCTAGGCTCCCTCTTGCCCACTGGTTCTGGGTGAGGCTTCCTAAAATACGCAGACAGGAGACTGAAGAGTGGGAAGAAGAGAGCCTTGTAATCTGGGGTAATTTATCCTGAAAGTGGCCCTCATGGTGGTTATAACTGTCATCAGATCACCGTGGTTTCTAAGATCTGGTAACATCTCTTTTTCCTTGTGTCCCAACTGACCCAGGAGTGTCTCCCCATCTCCTGTTTGGTCTGCCTTTTCTATTACATGTGTAATGAATTCACTGAACTAAATTCCTCTTGTTTAAAATACTTGTAGTTGTTTTATTTTCCTTATTGGACTCAGACTAATGTGAGATCTATTATAGATACATAGTATTTTGTGACCCACCAAAAGTTTGTGTCATACAGATTTGATTCTATTATCAGCCCTGATGTTCTTTATTTTCTACTTGATTTAGTTATTTATGTAGCATCAGTAACAAAGCTTCATTCTTGTGTAATAGGTCATGTATATTTACAATCCAATGACCTCCTTCCTCCCTACTGCTTACATTCACTGGTTCACCAACAACCTCATGTTCTGAAAGAAAAAGTTACTATAAAAGATAAACAAGTTTATGTGAGTTATGTAGTTCCTGTTTTTTTAAACCACAGCTATGTTTTTGATGGAGAAAAAAAAAAGACCCACAAGAAATAGAAGTTTTAAAGGAATAGAAGTTTTAAAGGCAATCACTTCTGTAAAAAATGTCCCTCAGAGGACATGATTTATCTCCTTGCATTATTCTGTGATTGTCATCCACTTAAAAATAAAGGATGGCTTCTCAAGTGCCTGCCAACTAAAAGATAATAAAGAGTGACTCCTTTATCTTTCAAAAGCAGTGACTGTAAGGACCACAGATTGTGCTGTCATCCACCAGGATGCCAGGAGAGAAACAACCATAGTAAGTTTTATATACTGTTGGCATTCCTTAATTACATTTCACATCTTGGTTCCTAGTGTGTAACCATAGAACCCACAAAATATTTTCTCTGATAAGTTCTGATATAGAATTATTGAAATGCAGAGGTTCTATTTCTCTAATTAAACAGAGAAAATGTAGTGTTATCCTCTTATGTTTTTTTTTATCTCCGACTCCCTTACTGCCTCTAGCAGTTTCCACATTAGTAGATTCTGAATGATAAAGGGCTAAAAATGGTGCTAGAGGAAGCTTCGTTGTTGAGTTGTTGTTTTCTTTCTTGGAAATAGCTAACAAGTCTTCATCCAATAGTCAGATATATTTTTTGAATATCTATTATATATATACACTATTCTAGGTATTACAGGGTATACAAAATCAATATACAAAAATTCTCTACCCTTTAAGACTTCACAGTTTAGGGGAGATAAAGTTAACAAAATCAAAGTATGTACATATGAGTGCATATATGTATATATACATAAATAAAATTGTATAGTTTTAGTAGGTATAGTAAGAAAGAAAAACAATCATCTGAGCTTGATCAACACCAATCAGCAAAGATTTATTAAGGGTTTTCCTTTTTGCACCACACTAGTTTGACATTTGTTAAGTTTTAGGGGAACAATATGGCATTTGAACCAGGCTGTGAAGAATGGATCTGTGGATCAGGTATGAAAGAGTAAGGGGTGAGCAAAGAACACTACAGGCAAGAGGTCTGGTACAAACAAGAAATGACTGAGTTTGGTGAAGAAGTAAACTTGTAACTCGGTGTTGAGATATTCACACTTTCCTCAAAGTTTATTTTAAGTTCAATAAAGGTACTGCTGGAGCATAGAGAACACAAATACAAAACATGTGTCTTTATGCTATAAACATTATCAGTATCCTCTTGTTTGATAATTCTGTGAAAGATTGATTTCTTCTCCTTTTAATTTATACAACAATTTATTTATATCAATATGGACTCAGGTATATTTGTTTTCTACTTTGGGTTGTAAGCCAATATTACGTTTTTGGCTTTTTGCTCAAATCATTCTAGATTTGACCACTGGAAGCTTTACAAGTTGGTGCCTGTATCCCTTGACACACACCCATCTTTTGTTTTTTGAATACTTCCTTACTTTCTGATACTACACGAGTTCCACTATCATCTTGCGTTTTCTCTGCCCTTACCCTAGAATCAGGCATTGCCCCAAGGAGTCTTGGTTAATTTTATTGGAAAGTGGATTTGGGTGCTGGGTTCATTATTACTAATGAAACCCCTCAGGTTTCATTACCTACTCTCAGCAGACAGAATAGGTAATATATTTATGTATACTAACTCACATATCAATCTATATCTGTAATTGTCTCTGTATCTATCCTTAGGTATACATATTAAGCAAAATTTAAGACCACACTGATGTGTCTGATTCTAATTCAGTAGCACAAGTTTATTCTAGCCTTACTTTCTTGTTTATCTGTAACTTTCCAATACTGAGAAACTTGACTCCTGCCATCTGCCATCCATTTACTTATTTGTTCACCCTCAGTGTATGCATATAGTGGTTTCAGAATTGTTCATCTGTACTTCTGTAAGAAACAACTTTACCAACTAGAGTACAGAGTTTATGTATAATTCCTTTTGTTTATAGTCTTATAATACCCAGTCAAAACATCTTTTTCCAAAATTACTAAGGTCATTTCCTTCTGTTTGTTCTTATTTGCTTTGAAAATATTAAAGCTTACTCCTTTTACTGTACAGTTCTATGGGGTAAAGTCAGGTATCTATCACTCCAGTACCAGAAAGAACAGTTTCTTCATCCTAAAAGTTATCTCCTGTGTGTCCCCTTTGTATTGACTTCACTTAAGTTAATTAATGATTATCAGAAAACATCCACTGAGTGACCAGATGGGAAAGCTTCTTTAGCTTTCTAATGCCAATCTAAAATTTTACCCCCCAGCTCTCCATCATTTATTTAAAAAAAGATAAACTTCTTGGTACGATATGTAAGATTCTTTATGATCTGGTTTCTCACTCATTTATTTTCATCTGGTTTCTTCCTACTGAATGACTCATCTTCTTTGAGTAAGGAAGTTAGTCACTCTTTTCTTAGTATTCACATAGCACCAGAAACAAACTTTTATTCTAGCATTCCCCATACTGAATTGTAACCATTTATGTACCTTTCTGTCTCCCTAACTTGAAATGAGTGCTTTCCTAGCTGATGCCTGATGCTATTCATCTCTGTGTCTCCAGCAATTTGAACAGTTCCAGGTACATAGTAAGCCCTTGATCACTGTTGACCAGGTGAAAAAGGGTGTGAGTGAAGTAGTGTGCTTGATGCTGGGGGTTGGCAAGGGGAAGTCAGAGGCAAAGGCAAAGGCGATGATTGGGTCCCTAGCTCCAAAAAGTATAAGGTCTCTGCTATGGACTGAACACTTATGTCCCCACTAAATTTATATGTTGAAGTCCTAATCCCCAGGATGGTGGTCTTTGCAGATGAGGCCTTTGGGAGTTAATTGGGTTTAGATGAGGTCATAAGGATGGGCCCCCCCACCCCTATGATGGGATTAGTGCCGTTATGAAAAAGAGCAAGAGCTCAGAGCTCTCTCTCCACCATGTGAGGATACAGCAAGAAGGCAGCCATCTGCAATTAGGAACGGTGTCCTCTCCAGACCTCAAATCAGTTAGCACCTTGATTTTGGACTTCCCAGCCTCCAGAACTGTAAGAAATGTATGTTTGCTTTTTAAATCATGGTATTTTGTTATAGTAGCCCAAACTGAGTAAGAGTCTCTGAAGATGCAAACTATCAATACAAGTCAGTAAAAGTTAATTAGGAAATGAATGACTCCATAGAACATTTTTAAAGTTCTGTTTTTGACCTTTAACCCTGTGAAAACAAGAAAAAGGGTGAGCAACGTATTAGTGGTTCCCACCTAATATTTTTTTCTATTAGTCCCTTAAAAAGAGATAGCATGTAGACTATATGAGGGTTTGATAATGGGCTTTCGTTAAAAATGTAGGAAAATAAAAAATGACTTTGTTCTAGGAAAGCTGACAAGGAAAGAAGAATGTTCTGATTCTTATGTTTATCAAATTCTGCTTCCCTGAATAAGATAAAGAAATTGAACCAAATACGAATCTTACTCAGAGTTATGAGGGAAGCAGACAATGAAAGGAAAAATCCCCAGCTTTGCTGTAACAACCTTATGGAGGTGAGTCAGTGAGAAAGAAGTGCACTCACAGAGTTGGGAGCTGGTGGAGAAAGCTGATCAGGTTCCAGGCTGTGGCTGCTGCAGCTAACCCAATGCTCGTCCATCTAAAATAACACTCAAAGTCAGCTCTATTTTTCTGACTAGACGCTTGCCCAACCCTTTTCCCTCTGTCCCAGCTATGGGATCTAGCCACATATATCTCAAGTGGGAAAATATCCAGAGACTATGTCTGCTTAATTCCATTCTGTGTTCACAAAGACCACAGCATTTCTGATCACAGCTTTTCAATGCATAGAATGAGTGACCAAACCAGTCAATGAACATTCCTAAGTCATGTGGAATAGAAATAGGCCATTTGAATGTGGCCAACTTGGAGGTGCCATCTGCATCAAAGGCACGCACAAGAAGTAAAAACGAATACTCTGAGGAAAGATCATTTTAGGATTGGATATTCAGGGAATTATTCTAAAGAATTGGTCAATTTTTAGCTAAGTCCTCAAGACTGAGTGTGATTTCAATGAGTGAAGAACATTTTTTTCCAGGAAAGAGAAACTGCAAGGAGGTGAGATCGTGCAAATACATGTGGGTCAGTGACTACCCTAGTCTGAGTAGAATAGTAGGTTCGTAAAGCAGAATGAGGCATTCAAAGACTTAAAATATCATTTGAAAGCTGCAGAGAGCATAGAGATAAAAATATTACTTGCCAAACAAACCTACAGAGAACTAGTCTCCCCCAAGGAAACACCCATATTTATTCTACTGTTGACTAAGTAACAGATGAGGAAAGTAGGTGAGGTGCTTTCTGGAAGAGTTCCTCACTGCTGACCTCTAGTTTTTAGAAGTTTGTCCTGATTATGCTTTGACTCCACTGACAGGGCATCAGTGTTACAGATTCTGGATACTTTTTTTTTTTTTTTTAGACTAACAAAAAGAAAGCTGCTCCAAAAGCAAGGTCAGAGGCCCTTCACTGACCAGGGAAAACTGAATCTCTTCCTTTTTTTCTCAGTCTCTTCTCAAACACTTTTTTTGTGTGTGTGGTACGCGGGCCTCTCACTGCTGTGGCCTCTCCCGCTGCGGAGCACAGGCTCCGGACGCGCAGGCCCAGCGGCCATGGCTCACGGGCCCAGCCGCTCCGTGGCATGTGGGATGCTCCCGGACCGGGGCACGAACCCGTGTCCCCTGCATTGGCAGGTGGACTCTCAACCACTGCGCCACCAGGGAAGGGAAGCCCTCAAACACTTTTGCTGATTGACAATATGTAAGATGTTCGTGCATTCGTGAATGTTTACCTCGAAATTGCAGTCTCCTGCAACTCTATGGTTTCCAAGAAAATTATATTTTTTCTAACAACTTAGGCAAATGATTAAATTGTTCTTCCATATGACAGCTTCACTCAGTTTTCATTTTATGAGGCAATAAATGTTTCCTACTAGCTGGTTTTACTCAGCACATTTAGATGAACTATTTATTACTAAGCATATAATATATGGTAGAAATTAAAAAAAACACATTTATTCCAAGATGTAACAAGAAAATGGTTTTAAAAAACTCACTGTGGCATTTACCTCCTAATAACCACCTCTTTAAATTATTTTCCAGTTCCTCGTGTGTGGGAGGATTATGTGTGTTGTGTATCAAGGTGTATGTGTGTATTGTGGGTTGTGTATTAAAGTCCTGGTAAATATAATTACGAATGCATCAAAAGCAATTAAGCTACTTGATTCTGATTAGGTATATTGTCAAACTGTATTAACAGCTGACAGTATGGGGGAAAAATCCTCTGACTACTCAAGATTTAATTTACTGTACAACATTATTCTATTCTCTGAAGCTGACAAATCATTTTGAATAAAGCATTATATTTCATTATATAAAACTCTATTCTTTTCTTGATACACAATGAGTTTCAACTAACATTGTGTACGATGACTAAGGCTGGCAGGTACACATGTATCTAGTTTCATAATTATTCTCATTATTATTTGCATAAACACAAAGCATAGCCACCTAGAGTCAGGCTTGCCCAGGATCCCAGTACCTTAGCATCATTCACAAACCTGTTTCCATCTTTGTAGCTCTCTGATTTCCTTTAGGCCATAATAACACCTGTCCTTGGTCCACGCAATTGTGCAGCCAGCAGGTGAAAGACCACTTAGCACAGTGTCTGGCTCAAAATAGGCACTTGATGCCTCTCTATATAGGGCTAAGGTGGGGACCCAGAGGGTGAACAGACTCTGACCTAGAATTAAAACTCAAAGTTGGTGTCTCAGTCTCGCCAGTGCCAGCTTGCCAGCTCTCGAGGCCCTGCAGTTAGCTTCCTGACTGGCTGACCATAACCAGCTTTCTGGCTACCCCCGCTCCCTGACTACCCCCGATCCTGGACTACACTCGCTCTCTGACTACATACTGCTTCCTGATCACACTCTGCTCCCTGACTATACCTGGCTCCCTAATGATGATCTACTTTTGAGACACCCTACTCCCTGTCTACACTCTGCTTTTTGCTTATACGCTGTCTCAGGACTACACTAAGCTAGGTGATCCCCTACCACTCCCTGCTACCAAAATAAATTCTATTCCTTGACAGCATCCTATAACCTGAATATATCCTACTCCTTCACTATCCCCTAGTCCCTAACTACACTCTGCTCCCCGCTGACACCCTTCTCCCTGCTAGCACTCTGCTTTTTGACTGCACTCTGCCCCTTAATTGCACTCTGCTCTGTGACTACATTCGGCCACCTGACTACACCCTGTTCCTGGAGTACACCCTGCTCCCTGAGGACACTCTGCTCTATGGCTATATTCAACTTCTTAACTACCCCCTGTTCTGTGGCTGCACTCTGCTGCCTGACTACCCACACTCCCTGGCTGCACTCACACCCTGCTCAGCTCCCTGACCACACCTTGTCCCTGACTACAGTCGGCTCCTACAGTCTGATCACACTCCACACTGATTCTACTCTGCTCCATTATACCACCCTGGTCCCTGACTACCCCCTGTGCCATGAACACACCCTGCTCCCTCACTACACGCTGCTCAGCAATCACACTGTTTCCTTAGTCCACTCTGCTCCCTCATTGTGTCAACAACATCCCCACTGCCTTGTTTCTTTCCACTTAGGCCTATATTGTTGGCAACTCTTGGCTAACCTGACTCTCAAAACTGTCATTCTGTAACACACGTAATATCTATTTAATTCTGATCTTACCTAATATAGTGGTGGGTGGGTAGTAAATAGTTTAGGCTTTGTGGGCCGTGAAGTCTCTTTGGTGACCACTCGACTCTGGAGTTACTGTGCAGAAGCAGCCACAGACAATATGAAAACAAATATTTGTGGCCGTGTCCAAACAAAACTCTTTTTATAAAATCAGGCAGTGGGCAGGATTTGGTCCATGGACCTTAGTTTGTCAACCCCTGGCCTAGAGTATTTTTTAATCTCTGGTAGGGGACTTAGTACATTTTTACCATTTTAACTGAAAATGAATACTTTCTTATATTCTGCTTAAAAGGGTGAAGGGAAAGGCAGGTTGATAATTTATACAGATTCAAGAAAAAACAAATGGGGCCTTAAAATTGTCTAATAAGAGTCTTATTTTTCAAGTAAGGAAAATTAAACTATAGTTATTTTTCTACTCTATTATTTTGTTTCCTAAAATAAACTCAGTTTCATGTTGGAAGAACTATTTTTTTTCCGACTCAGTAAAAGAAAACCCCTGAAACATCTAACAGTCTATGAATGAGAGCTCACTTGCAAGTAACTGATGACCACATGTATAAGGTCATTTAAATCCTCTAGAAAGGCAGCAGTGGTGTCACACTACCTTTCCCCCCTCTTAACAGTACTTGTAATTCCACTGTTAATTATATTCTTGCAAGAATGTTTTAGACTCCCAAGGGAAACATTAAACCACAAGTTACCTAACTCTTAAAGCGAATATTTCACATACTCTATGAAAATAAGGTTTTGATAAATGAAACAAGAAGAGAATATATGAACACTTGGTGTTGAGGTACTTATGGACAAATTTTATGCTTCTGATCAGGGGCTCACGTCAAGTGCAACTTTTGAACGAAGTATTCAATTTAAAGCCAGTCACATTATTTCCTAGCTATGAAATCTTGAGCAATTTATTCACTTCTCTAAGCCTCAATTTTTGTAACTCTAAAATGGAATAGTAATAGAGTAATAAATGGGACTGGATACACAGTAAGTCCTTAACAAATTTAAGCTACTGTGATTACAACTATCTAGGTCCTTTGGGCTGTCAGCAACTCTCACACAAAGGTTATATATAAATGTGGCATTCGTATAACTCCTGGCATTTTCTGGACAGTTTATAGTTTTAAAGTTTTCTACTAAATTGGTTGAAATGTAATCACTATACAACCCTGGGAGTAGATAGTATTAGTCCTGATATATACATAAGGAAATTTAACCTGAGTAAATGTAAATGGTTTTCACTAGTTCATTCAATATTTTAGTAGTGGAATCATGTATTCTTCTCGAGAGATATAAGTATCTCAGAGAATCAGTTACCTAAATCACACCTAGTGGCTTTGTGGGGAAGTACATCTCTCAAAATGCTGGACTTGGGCAAAGGGCAAATCAACTTAGTTGTTTCTAATGTGCCCTGGAAAACTTGGGTTTTTTTCTGAGAGGGTCAGCCTGGCACAGAAAAATTCTTAGTTTCCAAAAATACTATTTGTATTCACTCTTTGATGCTTGAAGGAACTTCATATGAGGAAAACCCCTTTATTCGACAATTTGAAATGTGGCTTAAAATAGATTTTGGCAGATGGAACTGTGTGGTTCCACTCCTAATTACATATCCACCTTCATGTTGAGCTTTTTCTCTTTTGTCCTCCCCATCCATCTAAGCTGGAGGACTCTCTGTTCCTCAAACTCTCCTACTCCTAAGTCTTCCAACTGCATTTCTGTCCAGTTGAAAACAAACCATTATTCCCTTGCAATTGCCATTAATGCTTTATATTTCAGCATACATATCTTTCCTTAAGAAAGCATTCCATATGCCCTCAGACTAAAGTTAAGGTATCATAATTATCTAAATTATTATATTTATATTATACATTATAATTATTTAAATGTCAGTCTGAAAGTATTTCCTTTATGTCTCCCTTTCTCAATAAAAGATAAGCCCCATAGAGGCAGGAATCATATCTCTTGTGCTCACTGCTCATTCCTCAGTATCTGTCACATACTCTGCACTAAATTAATATTTGATTGACTGAGTTGCATTCCTATTCAGGGGCAAGTAACCAATATCGCATCCTCTTCCTGAGAAAATCATGATAAAGGAATGCACTGAGAGAGCACAATGGTGCTATAAACCTGACTAAGGTTGGGGTAAGAGGACATAGCATAGAAAGAGGCTGTTTCAGAGACTAAAGAGAAACACAACCCATTCACTAATTTACTTTCCCTTCCATCCTAACTAGAAGACAACAAATTCTCCTTTTTTTCTACCCAGTACACGTCTGGACTAGGAATAAGAACATGATTGTCAGATATCAATTCAGATGGCTGAATGGTGGTTACCACCCATGGGAAGCATTGGAAAAGAATAAAAGATCACATTCCTGAGAAGGTCAAGGTGAAGTCTCATATTCAAAGGATCACAGAGAAATTGTCCTGGCTACAGGGTTCCTGAGCACAGTGGTGTGAGTTATGCATTTCACACAACTCATGAGGGGACATAATTCACATATATTTGCAGCTACCTCCTATCTAAGTGGGCTTTTAGATATCCTTTTGCTTTAATTATTCCAGGGAAGACAGCGCGTAGGTCCCAGTGGCTAAGACCACTAAGATAAGGAATTGATGCATTAATTAATATTTTATCAGGTCATGTTCAACAGAGCCCTAACTTTATCAAGTAAAGAATTCATTTATCACCTAACAAGATGTATGCAATTTGGGACTGGGGCAGCTTGTTTAGAAAATCAAGGACTGAGACTCTTTCTATGTTCCTGCTTTATCACCTCTGCTTATAAGATAGGTAGGGACATGGAAGATTTGAGCTGGGCATATTCTCTTCTTAAACAACATTGAAGTGTCTTAGTAAAGGAAGAACAGGGATAGTAGATGTTGGGTAGGCAAATAATAATGTCTGGCATTCTTAGGGTTACATCTAAATGTAGGACTGCAGCTCCTGCTTTCTGGTAGGAGATGAGGTTTGAACACTGAGTCTGAGCCAAGTATGCTCTGGATCTATTTCCTAACCTGGTTAATCATAAGTATGGGTCTGTCTAACTAGTGTGCAACTTCAAAACATTGATTTTTAAAGTATTAAAGAATGGACAGAGGTGAGAGGAAAGAAGACAAAAAGCATCTCTTTTTGAATGAGATGCTTGAAGGGGATCATAAAATAAAGAGGCTTAAAGAATATGTAGTTAGAATAAAGAGAATAATACCATTTAATTTTCAAAATAGTAAAAGCACTGTCTAGGTGTGGGTGGCTAAGAGGAGCATGCATTTAGGTGTTGGCCCAGTAATTATTATATATAATATTAGACTACTTTATTTCAACAGAACCTGCAGGGACTAGATTCACTGAATAACAACATCTAATTATATCAACAAAGATATCACTATATTTTGCAGAATGGGACAGTTTCATGCAAGAATTTTGGGGCCATACTTGGGACTAGCAGTCCCTTTAAGAGGTACATGTACATTATTTTTCATAAGAGATATAAGAGCTGCTAAGGTACCCAAAGGGAATAAATTTAGAGTTTTCTATTTTATTTAAATGACTCAATCATTCAGATTTCCCAGGGAGAAAAATGTCTCCAGCATAAATGATGAGTTAAGCTCTTTCATACATAATAACCGTTTCAACTAACCAGATCTTTTCTAATACATTGCCTCTTTTGAATTAAATTATTACCATTAAATAATTACGTACTTTTGGGTGCTTCATGTTGCAACTAGAAAATCCAAATTAAAAGAATTTAACTTAGAAACATAACTATCTACATAGCTCCCTTTAGTGTCTTTCTTCAGGTTATTTTATCCTTTATTTCTACATTTTCTTTATCATACTCCTTAAGAAGAGCAGTAGCAAGAAATAGGGACCTAGTGTGAACTAGAGAAAATTATTCAGTCTCTCTGAGATTCTATTTTCTTATCTGCTGCTCAGAAGTAAGAGGTATCTCCACTGGTTTGAAGGAATGATTAGAGAAGTAAAATGTATGTATAATATCTAGCAGAGACTGGTACATAGTAGGTGCTCAGTAAAAGTTAATTTCTCAATCCCACCTCTCTTCTTTCCCTCTACCTCCACCTCTTTCTTTTTCTTGTGGATGCAAAGTGTTAAGCCATTCCTCTTAGTTTTGTAGACTATCTCTTCTCTCTTGACTGTCTCTTTGCCTTTTTTTCACCCAGTTGCACCTTGAACACTATTGTTAAATTCAACCTTGACCTGAGGGTTGAATTTGAGAAAGTGATTAAGACTCAAGAATTACCTCCCTTGAGAATATGGGAATTAAAACTCTCACAAACATTAGGCTCCCAGGAATGCATTAAAACCAATCCAGTGGGAAATGACTTGCTGGCAGTCAGTCCAAGGATCCTGAGGAGGATCTTGTTTCCCATCCTTATGCTGGCTGGGTCAATGTTACCCACATTCAGGTGCAAACACAAAGAGAGAGTCATTTTCTGTATGGGGCAATGTCTGTGGCTGTTCTAAATGGGGAATGCGAAGTTGCCATTCCCAGGGAGATGGGGAATTTTTAGTGTTAGAATTATCTAACATTGCCTCAGCTAGGCTTACAGGGTTTAAAGCAGAGCTATATAACTCATTTGATCTCAGCGGGACAAGCTCATTGGAAATATAACGTTTGTTTACCTATGTTTGTCTCCTCATGTAAGTCTCATTGCCTGATTACTTGAAGTAAGGCTTAAAACTTTAAAGCAAGTAAACCCAAAAGTGATCATGCACACAAACATCATGCTAGAATTATATCTATATCTTTCACTATACTAAAAAATTCTCATTATCTGACAGGATCCATTGCCTCATTATTTAACCTCTTTCCTCTTAACCAGGCCAAACAATTTTCTTTGTATACATCTACTTATTCAAGCAGTAAACAAATATCAAGTATCTTTGATGTTTCAGGTTCTATGATAGACAATAGCATAAAAGTGGTGAAGAAAATAAACACATTCCCTTGCCTGTCATAAAATATAGATACTAAGCAAATAGTGACAAAGCGGTCACCATTGTTTTGTCTGTTCAGCATACTTCTAGAATGAGACCTTGTCACACATATATGTCTTTTTTTCTGGTAATAGGCACCACCCCCTAGCGGTGTGGCCATGTCTCTCTGACTGGTCCCATCACATTACTCTATATTTCTTTAACCACAGAGACTGGTCCAGAGTTGGGCATGTGACTCAAACTGGCTCAGAAGGATCCTTCCTCTGGATTTTTCTAACTATAAACAATGAGGAAGAGCCCAGAAACTTTTCGCTGCCACGATGCCCACCAGATGAAGAAGGTTCATTTGAAGTAGGAGAGGATAAAGCCAAGCACAGACAAACTGAGTATAAATGGGAGAATAATGAAATCCTACCAGTTTTATCCTTGTTTCCAGAACCCAAAGTCCCTGGAGGTCACCTGGTTTCTATATTTTGTCTCTTTAGATTCTGGGAAATGCCCAGATATTGTGTAATATTCACACCGTGCAATCCCATTTTAGTTATATTTCTGTCACGTGTAATTAAAAACATTCTTACCAGTGAAAAAATATAAATCCATGTTTATTAAAGGTGGTACCTACCTTAAAGGAAATATTTGGACCAGGAGAGTATAAAATAGAGGGAGTCATCTCATCTAAGAAGGCAGGGAAAACTACCCTGAGGAAAAACTTTTAAGCTAAAATCTGAAGGATGAGTCTGTATTAACTAGCAAAGGAGGGAGAAGGAAACAGCAAGTGCAAGGGCCTGGTGGCATTATGTTTGAGTTTCTGAGTGAAGGCCAGAGTTGCTGAGAGCTCATCTGCAGACCCAAATGGTCAAGGGTCAAAACACAGAGAGAGTCTTATGGGACATGTTTTTTTCCTGCCCAGGGTTATAAACAGACACTTCCTCACATGTATACCACAAACTTAATTTGTGGACAATTTTGACCAGCTGACATTGTATTACAAACTCTGTGATAACCAGAACTATATCTTCATAATCATTAGAAATACCCACTCTCCTACATAGCTTATGGGGAAGCTAAGTGACCCTATGACTATGAAATAAATGCAGGCAAAATGAAATATGAGTGAATAAAAAAATATTGCATAATGGACTTTTGTTCTGTATACACAACCATAAGAGCTCAAAAGAAAGTCTGTGCCCCACAAAATTTCATTAGGATAGGAGATTCTACCAGTTAGAAAAATGGGTGATTACCTTGCTGGAATTTAGTTTGCAAATACAAATATTTGACTAGTATCTAGGGCATTCCTGAAGAGACTGATAGATCAAAAATCCAGAAAAATAAAGTATTCTTTTTAAAATTTGGAAGAAAGATGAGAGAGCAAAGGGGAAATATAGTAGTGGGTATTCCTGCTTAAAATACTTAACATATCTTTTCAACACATCTAGATTTTTCTCTTTAAATTCTATGGGCCTCTCCATGTCCTCAAGTCCATTCTCTATGTCTGCGTCTTTATTCCTGTCTTGCCCCTAGGTTCACCAGAACTATTTTTGTCTTTTTTATATTCCATATATACGTGTTAGCATACGGTATTTGTTTTTCTCTTTCTGACTTACTTCACTCTGTATGACAGACTCTAGGTCCATCCACCTTACTACAAATAACTCAATTTTGTTTATTTTTATGGCTGAGTAATATTCTATTGTATGTATGTGCCACATCTTCTTTATCCATCCGTTTGTCACGGGGAGGGGGAAGGGTAAGCTGGGACGAAGTGAGAGAGTAGCATGGACATATATACACTACCAAATGTAAAATAGATAGCTAGTGGGAAGCATAGCACAAGGAGATCAGCTTGGTGCTTTGTGACCACCTAGAGGGGTGGGATAAGGAGGGTGGGAGGGAGACACAAAAGGGAGGGGATATGGGGATATATGTATACATATAGCTGATTCACTCTGTTATACAGTAGAAACTAACACAACATTGTAAAGCCATTATACTCCAATAAAGATGTTAAAAAAAAAAAAAGAAAATTCTATGGGCCTATGGCCATAGTCATGCGCCAGAGGGAACACACATTAGTGGTGATTTAATGGGAATAGATATATCTAGAAGGAAAAATAAACATTAACCAGCAGCATTATGTAAAAATGTAAGAAAAAAATCATAAACCCGCACCCACTTATTATATTTTATTGCCTAGGAGAAGACATTGCTTATAAAAACATGGCTTCACATAAAGACCATAGTCATTTAAAAAATAATTTACCAGTAACTTGCAGAAAAAAAATTAAAAAAAAATTATAGCAATGCTCTTTTAGTAGAAGGTGTCATGATGTGAGTCATGTTAAGGTACAGGAAATCTCACTCATTCTGGTTCAGCCTGTTTCCATCAGTGGGAAATGACTGACTAGCTCAGGCTCAAGACTAGCTGTGTGTTAAATTAAGGAACTCCTTCAATTATCACTGTTATCCATATTCCTAACACAGCTTATTAACTGCATATTTCTAGGTTCACTGTCTATATTTAGTATTGTCATCTTCTTTATTAAACATTTCTTTTACTAAAGTAAATGAACGTGTCACTAAACAATAGTTGTTAGAATTGTTAGTTAGTTGTTAGTCACTTAAGGGATGGAAGAAGAATCAAGGAAGCTTAGGTTTGGTTGGGGCAAAAAAAAGGAAACAAAAAAAACGGAGCAAAACC
Source organism: Mesoplodon bidens (assembly GCF_964165515.1). NCBI lineage: Eukaryota > Metazoa > Chordata > Mammalia > Artiodactyla > Ziphiidae > Mesoplodon > Mesoplodon bidens. Next base: position 46,946,491 of record NC_138170.1, on the reverse strand, counting down.
TGCTGCTTAAATGGAGGTGGCTTGCTTCCTTTGAAGTCCTTGTGAATATTGCTTAATATCGCTAATTGAGAACTCTCATTAGCATTAGAAAGCTTTAATTAAATGTTTAGTCCCTTGTGCTTGGTACCACACCACTTTCAAATTTTGCAGGTCGAGCCCTCTGTATTACTTGTAGCTGAAGATGCCTAGTCTTCTGCTTGATCTACAAGCCTTTAATTCTCTGGCTCCTGTCTGCTTCTCCAGTCTCATCCTTACCAACCTCTTCACTGATCATTCTCATCCCGTGTCTAATTACTTTCAGATTCCCAAACAGCTCTAGCCTCTTTTACTCTCAGGGCTTCCAGAACACTGCTATGGGCTTAGGACACCTTCTTCCCTCTCTTCTCCTCTTTCACTTACCCCTGTTCTCTCTTACAAACTCACAACAAACACAATCTTTCTCAGGAAGCCATTTTTGATATCGCTAGGTGGGTTAGGTATTGCTCCGGTATATAATCTCCTGGCATTGTGTGCTTAATTCTAACATAGTCTTTTGCACTGCAATTGAACATTCTATTGTGTTCTAGTGTCTGGTGCAGTTCATATAATAAACACCCACTAAGTATTCAATGAATAAATAGGTTAAAAAATAAATCACAAGTGAAAAAACTATGAACCAGAAAATCAAGGAGTCACTCATTCCTTAATAAAACTGCAAAAATAGTTTAATACCCTAAATAACTCTGATATCTTTGAAACTTCCTGTCTAGTTATTTCTAAACCAATTATTTGTACTTCTGTTTATTATATTGGTACCTTTTAAAAGTCCTATCTTTCATAAATCTTTTGAGCATAATTAAATTGAAGCTAACTTATATTTAACTCATCTGTATATCTGACTTGCAAAAATAATATTCATTTAACACTCATTTTTCTCCAAAATATGCAGTCTTAAAATGGCACTGTACCCATAGCTGATAACTGTCTTGATTATGCTAATCTAGACCAACTGAATGAACAATTCCTTTTGAAAAATGGCTGGTGGCCCCATAACTTCTCAATTAATTGTCTATGGTATATATTATTCATAGTAGATTCTACTTAGAATTGTAGAATTTTGGTTTGGGGGAACCTTAGCAGTCAGCTAGTCTGGGTAGAATTTATAGTTCACGTCCATCTAGTTATCTGCTTCAACTTTCAAGACTGTTTACAGCTTTACAATTTCATAGCGCAGTTTGGTTCAGTGTCAAGGATGTGGACAAAACATGTAAGACTACACAGGCATGGGAGAAATCCATGACTCTGTGCTTCTCCCTCCAGGCTGACTTCATTTAAATTGTTCCAGAGAAGCAGGTGCTGACTCTACTTCCTTGTTCTGCTCAACATTCAATAGCTGAAATACTCGATTTGATAGGAAAATATTAAATTTCTACTTCTTGCTATGGTCTACCTTTAATAAATTAGGTTTTGGTAGTAGCTGCTCAACCATTTTTTCACTGCTTTTCCCATGATGCCTTTGTTTTTGTTTTTCAGCTCTCTGATTGCTATTTGCTAATTGAATTGAAGAAGTTAGTAAAATGAAACCAGTTTTACTTTAGCAAAACTAAATACCAGTTTTAATTTCTGTACAAGTTTAGAGAAAGCATTATTCAAAAAGAATTATAATTATAAAGATAATTAAAAGTTACTTTCCTCTCCTGATTTTACTGTAAATCTTTGAGTCAGTTTAAGAGTTAATTTTTCACTTAGAAAGATGCAAGTCTTTGCTAAGGTATTTTTAGGTGTCAAGACTTGTGAAATGCAGTGAAGCATGGACTTGTAAATAGTTCAAAAAGATACTATAAAACTTTGATAAATCAAGTGGCACACCAATAATGCATTGGGATATTATAATAAATATGGTAAAGTCCACTTTTTTCCTAACTGGCTTAACTGGAAATAGAAAATGGACATTGAAATTATGGAGCTTTGTTATTTACTAACTTTGAGACTGTGGAAAGTAACTCAAACTATTAGTTTTCTTGTCTATAAAATGGAGAAAATAATACCTTGTAGGTTGGCTATGAGTATTAATTGTAATATATGAAGCCCTTAAACAGTGCTTAGCATATACTAGGCTTCAATAAGCGGCGGCTATTTTTATTACAGGCATCTTAATGTAGTATTGGTTAAGTGTGTGTTACTAGGTCCCCTGCCTTATAATTACCAAGTGTTCTTTAAAAAAAATTTTCCTGAGTTACACCCAAAGACCCCAAATTAGAATGTTAGGAAGTTAGACCTAGGACTTTGAATTTTTAAGAAATATCAATATCATTGAAAAATTATTTTTATTTATTCTACTAACTGAGCATTGCTCTATGGAATGAAACAACTCAGTTTTAATAAGATGAATAGAGTGTATGTGATCACAAAGTGATTGTGGCATCTGAACTTTCTTCTTATTCTTATGAGATTATGCCTACCATTTTTATAGCCTCACAATGTTCCTGTATGCTCAGGAATCCATAGTGTAGACTAACCTTTTCTGTGCTGATAAATTGTACCACAGGCACTTAGTAAATCATATTCTAATAGCTATTTTAAAATATTGTTATAAGATGGTTGTAATATATTAACCTATATGACGCTAGAGTTAACTTCAAAAGAAAGAAAGAAAAAAGCTTTGCTGGTGATTTGGATTGCAATTTAACTGTTTCCAAGATGTACCTTTGACCTATATACTCTGTACAACTGACCCAAGTACTGTAACTAAAGTATAAACTCCTCAGTGTAATGTCTGCTAAATACTTTAGACTGCTCTTTTCTGGGGCCCAGGAGGCATCATTTTAACAGAGGTGTCATTTGGAACAGCTAATATCTATCTATCTTGTGGCAGTAGAAGTCTCTGTCACCTCATTGGGTGGGAGAAACTCAGTTATGAGAAGAACAGAATTATCCAATATTTTACAGACTCTTTCATAATGAAATCTAGAAAGCAAATATACATTAGCACATCTGCCCTGACCCTGGGAAAAAAACAGTTAACATAAATGAAATTGTAAGCATTGATTAATCATTCCTTTTGGAATCATTCCTTTTGGTTTTAATAGCCAAGAAGATGTCTGCCATCACCCAATTTAATAAGGGGCCCCTCCCATGCTGGTTTTACTAATATTATGTTTACTTTTCATATCTGTGATTGTTTGCATCAGCTAACTTCAGCTTCCACTGACTGAGACCTCAGAGGCAACTGCATCTGAAGGTGTTCAGCTGAATGTACAATTAGCCTATTTCAGAAAACTGCAGTGTACAGATTATATGTTAATACAAAGAAATCTGTATGTTTCCTTCCTAATGCCCACCAGACCTTAAAGGTCAGCAGGAAGTTCGGGAAGTTTCTAACACCATTCCTTTCTCTCCAATTAACTTTGGTTTTAAAGTATCCAAGGGGATCTAGAGTATTAATTTTAAAGTGTTCTAAATGAAATGGGGTTTTATGAGGCCAAAACAAAGATCAAATTCATTTCAACCTATTTCCAGCCAAGCAGGATGATACAAGAGGTTAAGTGACCCCGGTTTTGGTCATACCAGGATACTACCACTGTTTTTTGAACAGAGATGTTTTTATCTAAAAGTGATCTTTGAGATTACCTCAATTAAAGTGACCTTTTGCTAATCATTTATATGTAACACTCCTCATTTTTCAGATAAGTAAAAGTTGAAATCCAGAGAGAATGAATTATTTGCCTAAAATTCTATAATTGGAACCCCACAGTCAAGATTCTTATCTAGGAGTTCCGGGTAAGATGGCGGAAGAGTAAGACGTGGAGATCACCTTCCTCCCCACGGATACACCAGAAATACAGCTACACGTGGAACAACTCCTACAGAACACCTACTGAATGCTGGCAGAAGACCCCAGACCTCCCAAAAGGCAAGAAACTCCCCACATACCTGGGTAGGGCAAAGCGGAGAGATTCCCGCACAGAGGATCGGTGCCGAGCGGCACTCACCAGTCCGAGAGGCTTGTCTGCTCGCCCACCAGGGCGGGCGGCGCTGGAAGCTGAGGCTCGGGCTTCGGTCAGAGCGCAGGGAGAGGACTGGGGCTGGCGGCGAGAACTCAGCCTGAAGGGGGCTAATGTGCCACAGCTAGCCGGCAGGGAGTCCAGGAGAACTCTGGAGCTGCCGAAGAGGCAAGAGACTTTTTCTTCCCTCTTGGTTTCCTGGTGCGCGAGGAGAGGGGATTAAGAGCGCTGCTTAAAGGGGCTCCACAGACGGGCGCGAGTCACGACTGAAAGCGCGGAGCCCAGTGATGGGCGTGGGACGCGGCGGCTGCTGCTGCCGCCGCCAAGAAGCCTGTGTGCGAGCGCAGGTCACTGTCCACACCACCCTTCCGGGAGCCTGTGCAGCCCGCCACTGCCGGGGTCCCGGGATCCAGGGGTGGCTTCCCTGGGAGAACGCACGGCGCGCCTCGGGCTGGTGCAACGTCACGCCGAACTCTGCCGCTGCAGGCTCGCCCCGCACTGCGTGCCCCTCCCTCCCGCCCGGCCTGAGTGAGCCAGAGTCCCCGAAGAGGCTGCTCCTTTAACCCTGTCCTGTCTGAGCGAAGAACAGACGCCCTCCGGCGACCTACACGCAGAGGCGGGGCCAAATCCAAAGCTGAGACCCAGGAGCTGTGAGAACAAAGAAGAGAAAGGGAAACCTCTCCCAGCAGCCGCAGAAGCAGCGGATTAAAGCTCCACAATCATCTTGATGTACCCTGCATCTGTGGAATACATGAATAGACAACACATCATCCCAAATTGAGGAGCCAGGAGTCAGTGCTGTGCCTCTGAGGTGGGAGAGCCAACTTCAGGACACTGGTCCACAAGAGACCTCCCAGCTCCACATAATATCAAACGGCGAAAATCTTCCAGAGATCTCCATCTCAACACCAGCACCCAGCTTCACTCAACGACCAGCAAGCTACAGTGCTGGACACCCTATGCCAAACAACTAGCAAGACAGGAACACAACGCCACCCATTAGCAGAGAGGCGGCCTAAAATCATAAAAAGTCCGCAGACACCCCAAAACACACCACCAGACGTGGACCTGCCCACCAGAAAGACAAGATCCAGCCTCATCCACCAGAACACAGGCACTAGTCCCCTCCACCAGGAAGCCTACACAACCCACTAAACCAACCTTAGCCACTGGGGACAGACACCAAAAACAACGGGAACTACGAACCTGCAGCCTGCAAAAAGGAGACCCCAAACACAGTAACATAAGCAAAATGAGAAGACAGAAAAACACACAGCAGGAGAAGGAGCAAGATAAAAACCCACCAGACCTAACAAATGAAGAGGTAATAGGCAGTCTACCTGAAAAAGAATTCAGAATAATGATGGTAAAGATGATCCAAGATTCTATTTCCCAGATCCAAAATCTTGGAAATAGAATAGACAAAATGCAAGAAACAGTTAACAAGGATCTAGAAGAACTAAACATGAATCAAGCATCGATTAAAAACACAATAAATGAAATAAAAAATACTCTAGATGGGATCAATAGCAGAATAACTGAGGCAGAAGAACGGATAAGTGAGGTGGAAGATAAAATAGTGGAAATAACTGCTGCAGAGCAAAATAAAGAAAAAAGAATGAAAAGAACAGAGGACAGTCTCAGAGACCTCTGGGACAACATTAAACGCACCAACATTCGAATTATAGGGGTTCCAGAAGAAGAAGAGAAAAAGAAAGGGACTGAGAAAATATTTGAAGAGATTATAGTTGAAAACTTCCCTAATATGGGAAAGGAAATAGTTAATCAAGTCCAGGAGGCACAGAGAGTCCCATACAGAATAAATCCAAGGAGAAATACGCCAAGACACATATTAATCAAACTGTCAAAAATTAAACACAAAAAAATCATATTAAAAGCAGCAAGGCAAAAACAACAAATAACACACAAGGGAATCCCCATCAGGATAACAGCTGATCTCTCAGCAGAAACTCTACAAGCCAGAAGGGAGTGGCAGGACATAATTAAAGTGATGAAAGAGAAAAACCTGCAACCAAGATTACTCTACCCAGCAAGGATCTCATTCAGATTTGATGGAGAAATTAAAACCTTTACAGACAAGCAAAAGCTGAGAGAGTTCAGCACCACCAAACCAGCTTTACAACAAATGCTAAAGGAACTTCTCTAGGCAAGAAACACAATGAAGGAAAAGACCTACAATAATGAACCCAAAACAATTAAGAAAATGGGAATAGGAACATACATATCGATAATTACCTTAAATGTAAATGGACTAAATGCTCCCACCAAAAGACACAGATTGGCTGAATGGATACAAAAACAAGACCCATATATATGCTGTCTACAAGAGACCCACTTCAGACCTAGAGACACATACAGACTGAAAGTAAGGGGATGGAAAAAGATATTCCATGCAAATGGAAACCAAAAGAAAGCTGGAGTAGCAATTCTCATATCAGACAAAATAGACTTTAAAATAAAGACTACTAGAAGAGACAAAGAAGGACACTACATAATGATCAAGGGATCGATCCAAGAAGAAGATATAACAATTGTAAATATTTATGCACCCAACATAGGAGCACCTCAATACATAAGGCAAATACTAACAGCCATAAAAGGAGAAATCGACAGTAACACAATCATAGTAGGGGACTTTAACACCCCACTTTCACCAATGGACAGATCTTCCAAAATGAAAATAAATAAGGAAACACAAGCTTTAAATGATACATTAAACAAGATGGACTTAGTTGATATTTATAGGACATTCCATCCAAAAACAACAGAATACACATTTTTCTCAAGTGCTCATGGAACATTCTCCAGGATAGATCATATCTTGGGTCACAAATCAACCCTTGGTAAATTTAAGAAAATTGAAATTGTATCAAGTATCTTTTCTGACCACAGTGCTATGAGACTAGATATCAATTACAGGAAAAGAGCTGTAAAAAATACAAACACATGGAGGCTAAACAATACACTACTTAATAACGAAGTGATAACTGAAGAAATCAAAGAGGAAATTAAAAAATACCTAGAAACAAATGACAATGGAGACACGACGACCCAAAACCTATGGGATGCAGCAAAAGCAGTTCTAAGAGGGAAGTTTATAGCAATACAATCCCACCTTAAGAAACAGGAAACATCTCGAATAAACAACCTAACCTTGCAGCTAAAGCAATTAGAGAAAGAAGAACAAAAACATCCCAAAGTTAGCAGAAGGAAAGAAATCATAAAAATCAGATCAGAAATAAATGAAAAAGAAATGAAGGAAACGATAGCAAAGATCAATAAAACTAAAAGCTGGTTCTTTGAGAAGATAAACAAAATTGATAAACCATTAGCCAGACTCATCAAGAAAAGAAGGGAGAAGACTCAAATCAATAGAATTAGAAATGAAAAAGGAGAAGTAACAACTGACACTGCAGAAATACAAAAGATCATGAGTGATTACTATAAGCAACTCTATGCCCATAAAATGGACAACCTGGAAGAGATGGACAAATTCTTAGAAATGCACAAACTGCCAAGACTGACTCAGGAAGAAATAGAAAATATGAATAGACCTATCACAAGCACTGAAATTGAAACTGTGATTAAAAATCTTCCATCAAACAAAAGCCCAGGACCAGATGGCTTCACAGGCGAATTCTATCAAACATTTAGAGAAGAGCTAACACCCATCCTTCTCAAACTCTTCCAAACAATATCAGAGGAAGGAACACTCCCAAACTCATTCTACGAGGCCACCATCACCTTGATACCAAAACCAGGCAAGGATGTCACAAAGAAAGAAAACTACAGGCCAATATCCCTGATGAACATAGATGCAAAAATCCTCAACAAAATACTAGCAAACAGAATCCAACAGCACATTAAAAGGATCATACACCATGATCAAGTGGGGTTTATTCCAGGAATGCAAGGATTCTTCAATATACACAAATCAATCAATGTGATACACCATATTAACAAGTTGAAGGAGAAAAACCATATGATCATCTCAATAGATGCAGAGAAAGCTTTTGACAAAATTCAACACCCATTTATGATAAAAACCCTGCAGAAAGTAGGCATAGAGGGAACTTTCCTCAACATAATAAAGGCCATATATGACAAACCCACAGCCAACATTGTCCTCAATGGTGAAAAACTGAAACCATTTCCACTAAGATCAGGAACAAGACAAGGCTGCCCACTCTCACCACTCTTATTCAACCTAGTTTTGGAAGTTTTAGCCACAGCAATCAGAGAAGAAAAGGAAATAAAAGGAATCCAAATTGGAAAAGAAGAAGTAAAGCTGTCACTGTTTGCAGATGACATGATACTATACATAGAGAATCCTAAAGATGCTACCGAAAAACTACTAGAGCTAATCAATGAATTTGGTAAAGTAGCAGGATACAAAATTAATGTACAGAAATCTCTGGCATTCCTGTACACTAATGATGAAAAATCTGAAAATGAAATCAAGAAAACACTCCCATTTACCATTGCAACAAAAAGAATAAAATATCTAGGAATAAACCTACCTAAGGAGACAAAAGACCTGTATGCAGAAAACTATAAGACACTGATGAAAGAAATTAAAGATGATACAAATAGATGGAGAGATATACCATGCTCCTGGATTGGAAGAATCAATATTGTGAAAATGACTCTACTACCCAAAGCAATCTACAGATTCAATGCAATCCCTATCAAACTACCAATGGCATTTTTCACAGAAGTAGAACAAAAAATTTCAAAATTTGTTTGGAAAAACAAAAGACCCCGAATAGCCAAAGCAATCTTGAGAACGAAATACGGAGCTGGAGGAATCAGGCTCCCTGACTTCAGACTATACTACAAAGCTACAGTAATCAAGACAGTGTGGTAGTGGCATAAAAACAGAAAGATAGATCAGTGGATCAGGATAGAAAGCCCAGAGATAAACCCACGCACATATGGCCAACTTATCTTTGATAAAGGAGGCAGGAATGTACAGTGGAGAAAGGACAGCCTCTTCAATAAGTGGTGCTGGGAAAACTGGACAGGGACATGTAAAAGTTTGAGATTAGATCATTCCCTAACACCATACACAAAAATAAGCTCAAAATGGATTAAAGACTTAAATGTAAGGCCAGAAACTATCAAACTCTTAGAGGAAAACATAGGTAGAACACTCTATGACATAAATCACAGCAAGGTCCTTTTGGACCCACCTCCTAGAGAAATGGAAATAAAAACAAAGATAAACACATGGGACCTAATGAAACTTCAAAGCTTTTGCACAGCAAAGGAAACCATAAAGAAGACCAAAAGACAACCCTCAGAATGGGAGAAAATATTTGCAAATGAAGCAACTGACAAAGGATTAATCTCCAAAATTTATAAACAGCTCATGCAGCTCAATAGCAAAAAAACAAACAACCCAATCCAAAAATGGGCAGAAGACTTAAATAGGCATTTCTCCAAAGAAGATATACAGACTGCCAACAAACACATGAAAGAATGCTCAACATCATTAATCATTAGAGAAATGCAAATCAAAAGTACAATGAGATATCATCTCACACCAGTCAGAATGGCCATCATCAAGAAATCTAGAAACAATAAATGCTGGAGAGGGTGTGGAGAAAAGGGAACACTCTTGCACTGCTGGTGGGAATGTGAACTGGTACAGCCACTATGGAGAACAGTATGGAGGTTCCTTAAAAAACTAAAAATAGAACTACCATATGACCCAGCAATCCCACTACTAGGCATATACCCTGAGAAAACCATAATTCCAAAAGAGACATGTACCAAAATGTTCATTGCAGCTCTATTCACAATAGCCCGGAGCTGGAAACAACCTAAGTGTCCATCATCGGATGAATGGATAAAGAAGATGTGGCACATATATACAATGGAATATTACTCAGCCATAAAAAGAAATGAAACTGAGCTATTTGTAATGAGGTGGATAGACCTAGAGTCTGTCATACAGAGTGAAGTAAGTCAGAAAGAGAAAGACAAATACCGTATGCTAACACATATATACGGAATTAAAAAAAAAATGTCATGAAGAACCTAGGGGTAAAACGGGAATAAAGACACAGACCTACTTGAGAATGGACTTGTGGATATGGGGAGGGGGAAGGGTAAGCTGTGACAAAGCGAAAGAGAGGCATGGACATATATACACTACCAAACGTAAGGTAGATAGATAGTGGGAAGCAGCCGCAGAGCACAGGGAGATCAGCTCGGTGCTTTGTGACCGCCTGGAGGGGTGGGATGGGGAGGGTGGGAGGGTGGGAGATGCATGAGGGAAGGGATGCGGGAACAGATGTATATGTATGACTGATTCACTTTGTTATAAAGCAGAAACTAATAAAAAAAAAAAGAAGAAAAAAAAAAGATTCTTATCTAGTACTCCTTCTAAACCATGCATTTACCTTAGTAAGACTTATCTAAGAGATGGAAGTTGTACCTATGCAAGTTGCCTCCACACTACAGAATATCAGAGAAAACCCCCTGAATTTTTCTCCCATTCTCTCCAGGCTTTGCACAAATTTATTATTGGATTTCAATGATCTATTAGAAAACACTATGAGTGAGATTCCCTGGTACCTCCTCAGGGCTGAAAAAGACCTGTAATTTTCCTGGAACTTTTCTGGACCCAACACTCACTCTTGTTGTTGTGAGATTTAGGAGTTATAGGTGTATGTTTTATACTATCATCTTGTCGAAAGAGGCATAATAAATTAAATTAATTAATTAATTACAAATAATAAGTATAATACAATTAAAACAAAAGATTTAACCTGGTTAAACCACAGGTTCCAAATGAGACTTCAAAAACAATTTTGTTGTGGAATAAATATGTATGACACAGTTTGAAGGCTGTTTGTTTGCCTCAACATATTTTGCACAAGAAGCCTGAGAATTCTTATTATATTTCCTTCCTAGGATAACTCACTGTAATGAGAAAATACATTTTAGGGCTTCCCTGGTGGCACAGTGGTTGAGAATCTGCCTGCCAATGCAGGGGACACGGGTTCGAGCCCTGGTCTGGGAAGATCCCACATGCCGCGGAGCAACTGGGCCCGTGAGCCACAACTCCTGAGCCTGCGCGTCTGGAGCTTGTGCCCTCCAACAAGAGAGGCCGCGACAGTGAGAGGCCCACGCACCGCGATGAAGAGTGGCCCCCGCTCGCTGCAACTGGAGAAAGACCTCACACAGAAACGAAGACCCAACACAGCCAAAAATAAATAAATAAATTTAAACTGACATGTCATTAAAAAAAAATACATTTTGAAATGCAAGTCAAAAATATATGGACATCGGGGCTTCCCTGGTGGCGCAGTGGTTGAGAGTCCGCCTGCCAATGCAGGACACACGGGTTCGAGCCCTGGTCTGGGAAGATCCCACATGCCACGGAGCAGCTGGCCCCGTGAGCCACAATTACTGAGCCTGTGCGTCTGGAGCCTGTGCTCCGCAACAAGAGAGGCCGCGATAGTGAGAGGCCCGTGCACCGCGATGAGGAGTGGCCCCCACTTGCCACAACTAGAGAAAGCCCTCGCAGAGAAACGATGACCCAACACAGCCATAAGTAAATAAATAAAAATTTAAAAAAAAAAGAGAGCCGGTGACACGTACGTGCGCCGAGACAGCGCGAATTGGAGGGGGAAAAAAAAAAAAAAAAGGACATCACTAATTTGCATACACATATGAATTAGCACAATATTAGCTAAGAGAAAAATCTTGGGTAAAGTGACCTCAGGGGTTGAAGTTCAGAAAAGATGTGACAGAAAGAAAAAAGAAAAAGAGTCTGGAACAGTGTAAATATTAAAGGAAATCTCTGTGCCCCTTATTAGGGACTCCTAACCATTTTGAAGATCATGAGCGAGAGAAAGAAGGCAAAGAGGTTTGTCAAGCAAAGGGGAAGGTACTTCTTTACTTTCACAGCTTTCTTTAGAGTCAACCATAAATGGCACTGGTGGAAACAGGATCAGGATTCTATAATAAAATAGTTCGGGGAACTAAAATGGCAAGCACCTGTCTTGTCATGATATTCAATCAAATTAAGTCATTAATGGCATTTATACTTGTTTATCCAAAAAGAAGAAGAAACTCTGCATTCCATATTCCCGTGAAGGTCTGTTTTTCTCTTCTGTTTCCAGAGTTGATGATATTAGGTGGCCAATGTCTTCATATTCCTAAAAGTCATTAAGTCGTCCCACAGGTTTTCAACACATTTTCACTTTTCACTAAAATGTCCATAAGTATAAATTCTAAAGCAGATTTTCCCACTCTGTTCAACCCTCCTTACCCTATGTCATTGATCTCACAATAAGAGCCATGTGCCTTATCTTGGCAGACAAGGTCCTACAGGATAGATAGATCCATGTCTACTTTTCTGACCTCAGCTCCTCACCAATCTGCCAACTTGCTCATGTTAATTCAGCTAATCTAGCCTTGTTTTTTTCTCACACTAAGAACCTTCTTGCCTTGGGGCCTCTTCATTCATATTCTCTTCCCTTTGACCTTGAGAGGCAAAAGAGTATAGTGGGTATGAGAATGGGTTCTGAGAATGGAAGGTTCTGGTTCATATCCCAGCTCTGCTACCCACTTTTTGCCCCAACTTTGCAGGGGATTTTATATGGACTTCTATGTGTAAAACACTTGGAACAGTAAAGAGCACATATGAAGGGTCTCATAAATGATAGCTATTACTATTGTTATGGTTATTATTATTGCTCACTTTTACATAAAGTCTAATTCCTTCTTTCCATTTATGTCTCAGCTTAAATGTCACCGCTTATGGACATAGTTCCACCCCAAACCTCAGTGAAAACTTTGTGACAGCAAAGATCTTATCCATTTTGTCCACTGTTGACTCTGTAGGACCTAGTATATACTTGGTATATTAAATGCTCAATAAATATTTGTCAGGTAACAGCTGCTCAAAGCTGTCTTCATGGAACTGGTTGCTTTATGAATGTAAGAGTGGGGCTAAGAGGAAATGAACTTGTGTCACATCAACTCTCTTCATAAGAGCCCAGTACAACCCCTGTCCAGCTAATCTTGTACACAGTCTCTCATGATTATTGTTGGTATTTAATCTTCAGTTGTTCATTCATGTCAAGATAATATATATTCCAACCTGGTCATAAACAACCATGTCATATAAGGAAAAGACACACATCTTACGTAAATTAGGATATATGGCATTGCCTGATTTTGCCTTCAAACAAAGATCATCATTTTGTCATGAAAATAAATCAGATTGGTTCAACGTAATTTTTCGTTCACAAGGACATTTTTGTTTAATGTTCAACTCCCTGAGTTACTAGATTAGGTTGGAAAATCAGGGGCTTGGTGTATGATTTCATTCCTCCAATATCCTTCCTTTTTTAAAGAATTGTGGACCTACACAATTGCTTTGATATCTGGGGAATATCTCTTTATTCTTTTTGTATCTACCTTCTGCCAATCAGAGTATTTACCTTATCTTATTAATGTCTTTCCTAACTGAAAACATAGAGCTGTTTAGTCCTAAGAAATATGAATTCTGTAATACTTCTGTGGCACATCTGTGGAAGAATTCCCTTTCCTGGTGTGAATGTGAAGAAGGAGTCAAACTACAAAAAATAAGAAGCAAAGTTGGAAAAAATCCTTCCCAGAAATTCTGATCCCAAAATGTATGCTTGTGTCATGATATTCTTAGAATTCCACTTTGGTGAAAAGCAACGGTTTCATCATAAACGTGTGCATGCTTTCAGATTGGAAGTTATTATTTTTTTTAATTATACTCCAGTTTCTCTGCAGAAGAGCTACCAGCCCATGTGACATTCTGAATTTTCTGAAAGCTCAAATTTTAAAGATTATCAGGTATAATTATTTTTGCATACATGATTAAAAATCAGGCCTATAGATGAGTAATTGCAGTCACCATCAGTGAGCTGAGAGAGTCTTTGGTCAAGGGGAAAAGAATATTGCCTTCTCCATAAACCCTTCCACTAAACTAAATGTCTTTTTTTCTCTATGCATTGGACCTTGGATATATGCTTTTTCACAATTAAGCTCAAACTGTTTATATAATTTTGTTTTTTGTTTTTTTTGTTTTTGATGTGGACCATTTTTAAAGTCTTTATTGAATTTGTTACAATATCGCTTCTGTTTTATGTCTTGGTTTTTGGCTGCGAGGCATGTGAGAGATTGAACCCGTGCCCCCTGCGTTGGAAGGCAAAGTGTTAACCACTGGACCGCCAGGGAATTCCCTATATAATTTTGAATTCTGCTTTATTCCTAAGGAATGTGTTAATAATATAACTCTTTGAATAAACTCAGTTTTGTACATTTACATTTAGTCATGCAGCCAAAGGCACTAATTAGGGACCCACTCGCTGGGGCAGTTTCCTATAGGAACACACACACACACACACACACACACACACACACAAGTGCATTTGGAAAAGAAATTCAAGACATGGGAATTTATACAGGTCAGGAATTTACAATATTATATAATATTAAACAATGTTACAAATATTGGTTAGTTAAGGAGGGAAATGCTACTTGTTGAATTTAAGACACTTGTTAAATACTGTATCAAATTAGAAAAGGATATTTGGTCTCTTAGGTAGTAAAATCTCTGCTCTTTTTAAAAAGCATTTATAGGTCTTGACATTATTTGGATACAAACTAGCTCACTTTAATAACGAGATGTGAATTTCAGTACCTCAATAGCACTTTTCAGTGAATAGCTTCAGGTTCTCAGCCTCCTTTTCAGATTCCCTTCTCTCTTAATAGCTTTGGGAGCCCAGAAGCAGTATCTTATCTGTAATGATTAAGGTGTCCACTTCTGTGTACCTTTTGGCCACTACTCAAATTTTCTGTAGCTCCAAAACTGTATGGCTTATTTTTTATTCTACCCTAATGGGTATAGATCCCCTTCTGTGTCCCTCACTTTTAGATGAGCTGTGGGATGAATTCAAGTGCCCTAATACATGCAATTAGTGACCTAGAAGGTGGCGGAGACAGGGAGGAGAGAAAATATTTGAAGAAATAATGGCCCAAACTTCCCCAATGTGATGAAAATAAATAAACCCACACATCTAAGATGCTCAATGAACCCTGAGATATTTGGAGAAAATTACATTAACATACATCATAATCAAATTTCTCAAAAAGACATGCAAAGAGGAACAAAGATAACCATAACACCAAATTTCTTTTTGGAAAAACTGAAATTGAGAAGACAGTAGAACAACAATTTTAAACTTGAAAGAAAAAGACTGTCAATCTAGAATACATAACCAGCAAAATATCTTTTAAAAAGGAGGTAAAATTCAGATACTTTCAAAGATTGAAAACTGAAAAACATTCATCACCAGCCAACTTGCACTACGCAAAATGTTAAAAGAAGTTCTTTAGGCAGGAGGAGCATGATACCACATAGAAATATGAATCTACACAAAAATGGGAAGAACACTGAAAATTGGTAAATATATAGCCTTTTTCTTAGTACTTAATGTGTTTCAAAGATATGTGATTGTTTAAGCAAAGTACTAAGAATGTAGTATTTGGTTTATAACGTATGTAGAAGTAAAATGTATAACAACAATAGCACAAAGTCCTGAAGGGGAGAAATGAAAGTATAGTGTTTCAAGGTTCTTATAATATATGTATAGTGGTATAATAATACTTGAAGGTAGACAGTTATAAGTTAAAGATCTATGCTATAAACCCTAAAGCAACCACAGCAAAATGAAACACATAGATATAGCAACAAGTCAACAAGGGAGATAAAAATTAGGATATGTTGGTAAAAGTTTATAAAACTTTCAGCTACAAGATTAACAAAAAAAAATTAATTAGGCCTGAAAAATCTAATATAAAACATGGTGGCTATAGTTGATAATACTGTATTGTATAATTGAAATTTTCTGAGAGTAGACCTTAAATGTCCCCCTCTCCTCCCCAGAAAAGCTAAATATGCTGTGAGGTGACGGACGTGTTAATTAACTAGACAGGGGAGATCCTTTTACAAGATGTATGTATGTCAAATCACCATGATGTACACTTTAAATATCTTACAATTTTGTATGCCAACTATACCTCAATAAATCTGAAATAAATAATAAAAAATGTGCAATTGAGGTAAATAAGGCAGAAAGATGAAAAAGAGAACACAAACAGAACAATTAGAAACAAAATAGGTGGTATATTTAAATCTAACCATATTAATAATCATATTAGATATAAATGGTCTAAACACCCCATGTAAAAGGCAGAAAGTATCAGGCAGGATTAAATAGCAACATCCAACTATATGCTACCTATAATAAACACATTTTAAATATAAACACAAAAATCAGTTAAAAGCAAAAAAATAAAATGGAAGTACAATACTAATGAAAAGAAAGTTGGAGTGTTTATATTAATTTAAGACAAATTAAATTTCAAAGCAAGGATGATTACCAGAAACAAAAAGATCATATAATGATTAAGGGGGGATTCATCAGAAGGACTTAAAATCCTGAATGTTTATGCACACAACTATTAGAGTTTCAAAATACATGAAGCAAAACTGATACAACTGCAAGGAGAAATAGATAAATCCATTCTTATGGTTGGCGATTTCAGCTCCCCTCTCTTGATAACAGAACAAGTAGGCAGAAAATATGCAAGGAAAAAAGTAGATGTCACCCAGCTTGGCCTAATTGATATGTATAGATCCTGCCACCTAACAGTAGTAGAATATACATTCATTTCATTGAATATTCATTTCATTGAATATTTTCAATGTGAAAATATTCACATTGAATATTTACCAAGGTAGGCCATATTCTATAAAATATGAAAAGGCCATAAAACAAGTGCTATTTAAATTGAAATGATGGAAGAATTCAAGTCATACAAAGCATGTTTTCTGAGCACAATGGAATTATATTATAAATCAATAATAGAAAGGTTTCTGGAAAAAATTCAAGTATATGAAAATTAAATAGCACTTTTTTAGAAAAAACATGGTTTAAAGAAGAAATCAAAATGGAAATTAGGACATATTCATGTGGATATTCAAAAGACCTAATTATCTAAAAGAGCTTTGGAAATGAGGACAAATTTTGAGGACAAACATTACCTGATTTAAGGACTTCATATACCATACGGGCTAGCCATTCCACTCTTAGATACAAAGACTTATAAAGAAATGTCCATAGACCCAAACTGGAATCAAACTAAACATAATGATGTGTGTGTATATATATATATATATATATATATATATATATATATATGTCAACAAGTAAATATATAAATATATTTTGATATATCTGTACTATAAAATGCTATTCAACCATTAAAAAGGAACAAATTATGGATAGATGTATGAATCTCAAATTAATTACTGTGAGCAAAACAAGCCAGATCCTTCCTCTACCCTGTTAAAAAAAGAGACGAAGTATATACTTGGTAATTCTATTTATATAACATTCTAACAAATGCAAACTGATGTACTGTGATGGAAAGAAGATGAGTGGTCACCTGTTGCCACTGTAGGATGGGGTTATGAGATGAGAGGGAGGAATAACAAAAGTGCACAAAGAAACTTTTGAGTTTGATATATGTGTTCATTATTTTGATTTTGATTATGGTTTCATGGATACATACATATGTCAAAACTTACCAACTTTTATACTTTAAATATGGCAAGTTTATTGTATGTCAATCAGACCTCAATAAAGCTGTTAAAAGCAAAAGTAACAGTCACCAACCTATACCCAGCATTGTTACTGTCTTGTGCCCTGTTATGACTGAGACTTATTTTGGGATGGAATATTTTCTTGTGATGTATGTATGCCTTAGGATACCTGAGTCCTTTCTTGATATTTGTTTTCCCTCATTCAGATTCCTATCCTTGTTTACCAGGCACGCCCATATAAGTCTGAATCCTAAGAATGATTTTGGTTCAACATTTGCTATTATCCCATTCCCCATCTCCCCCCAGGAAGTGAGTTTTCCCTTTAAATCTGTATCTGCAATTACTTGCTGTTATTGCCTGATTCATCATCTACATTTCAGCTCTTGCCAAATACAATTACAATGCCCATTTAATGCCATATTGTTAAGGTACCAGACCATTTCTATGCATTCATATAGCTTTTAAAATTTTCTGCTATGACAGTGATATATATACAATAGTGATAATATATCTATTATTATTATTATATAAATTATATAGTATATATTGTACATAATATTAATAATATAATTATGTGAATATAATATACATATTAAAACATGTAATCATCCATTCCAATGGGGTCATACAGTTTTATTTCAAAATCTGTAAATTAGTATCTAGATGGGTTCAATGATGCATCATACCTAAAGTGCATAAAGCCATGAAGATAAATTTTAATCTATAAACAGAACCCAATAAAAGAATATGGAGCTAATGCACTGAAACTGAGTATTATTGGGCTTCAGTTTCACCATTTGATAAACATGTACCCACAGACATTTTACTTCATGGATCTATTCATGTATTCATTCATACATGCTTTTATTCATTCATTCTCTCAACAGGTTCTTATTAAACACTTTCCCTAGGCCAGGTATGATGTTAGACCATAGAGATAAACAAAAATGGATACAATCTCTATTCATATTATCTTAGAATAAAGTAAGGGATACAGACATTAACCAGATAATCTAAAATTTTATCTGGGATAGTGCTAATAAAGAGATGTATTCCTTGTTATGAAAGTCTAAAACAGAGGTACTTCTCTTACAGTTGTCAGGGAAGGATTTCCTGAGTAAATGGAGCTTGAGCTGAGATCTTGAAGATGAGATTCAGTTAACCAAGAGGGAATGCAAGAGATTTTTAGGCAGAGGAAATACTTAGATGGGGCCCCACATATGGTCAATGGAATATAAGTAGAGTATCGTATACCCCTTCCAGGCCTAACCCTTCTATACTTATTATTTGACCAGCTAGAAACAAAGAAGTCAACCAGGAATTCTGTGGCCTTACGGGATGGATAAACATCTAGATCAAAGGAGCCCAGATTCTTGTTTAACTTCATAGAGCAAATCCCACCTCCTGCCCTCTAAACACCTTGGTCTTTGACAAGAGTGGTATAAATCTGTGTTTTATCAGGCACTGTGTTTTGCAGTTATTTGCTATAGGAGCCAGCATTAAATGCTCTGACTAATTCTTAGAGGCTTGGAGTGAATTTTTTCCTTACTTTTCTGAGGTTTATAATGACCAAATCTGCAATTAAGATTACTTCCATAAAATACTGAATGATTAATGATTTTAACAATATTAAACTGCTTTTAGTAGATTGCTAATGACATTAGGATCAGGATATAAACCAAAGCATCTGGCTATAATCACTGATGTTGAAAATATGTGGCTTTCAGTTGCTCATCTTCCAAATCAAGTATAAAATTTTCTCAACCAAATGTACTTACAAAACCATAAATAAATATAGCTATAAATTCAAATTTTAATTACTGTTTGAGACTATATCACACATTTTGAGGTGTGTGATCAATTTGTGTTAATTATATAATGTGCATATTTGGCTACCTATATTTTTTATTTATTTTATTTTATTTTATTTTATTTATTTTTTTGCGGTACGCGGGCCTCTCACTGTTGTGGCCTCTCCCGTTGCGGAGCACAGGCTCCGGATGCGCAGGCTCAGCGGCCATGGCTCACGGGCCCAGCCCCTCCGCGGCACGTGGGATCTTCCCGGACCGGGGCCGTGTCCCCTGCATCGGCAGGCGGACTCTCAACCACTGTGCCACCAGGGAAGCCCTACCTATATTTTTTAAATACACGTCTTTCTTTCAGGAAACCCAAAGGATTTTATGACTAATAAAAGAACTACTCTTATCAATTAACTGAATTTTGGTAATGCTGTCATTTTCATTGAAAAACAGAACAAGCACAGTTTTTGAAAGATTATTACTCCAACTACTTAGCAATATTTTGGTTTGGCTCACAAAACCTATGCTAACAACTGGCTTGTCCCCTCTATCATAAAAAAAAAAAAATTAAGGTAAAGCCCATCACTGATGCCACAAAAAAAAAAATTTTCCTTTCTTCCCTTCTAGATAAAGATGGCCATTGAGACACAGATCTGACTAATGAGCTATATAACTTGGCATTGTTGGGTGTCGTTCAAGAGGGACTAACTCAGTTGGCACATGCCTTCTAACTTTATGACCTTTCCCCCTTTCCTGATTTGAATATAGACATGATACCTGGAGGTAGAATAGCCACTCAGAGTAGGAGGTGACAATCATATGCTAAATGGTGGAGCAGAAACTGCCTTGTTATTGATGGCATCATAAAGCCACAATGCCTGTTCCTAACTATTCTTCGAAATTTTTATTATGTTGAAAAATAAAATACTTCATTCATTTAAATCACAACTTAATATAATTCTTGACTGACTCACTAGGTTTTCAGACAAACTCATTTGAAATTCTTTAAACAGTATACTTAATGGTTAAAATCATGCCCTCGTAAATCTCATATAAATATATTAAATCTTGTTAATATTTTAACAAAGTAGTTGGATGTACAGCTATATGCATAGTTCTTAGGTTAGAAATTTTAGTTGTCAATGGAGTGAAAACAAGAACAATAGAACTCAAGCAAAAGCATCCTATTTTTATAATCACATTATTACATTTCAGAGATTTTGTTTCCTTTGAAATAGAAGAAAAGTACAGAAAAGAAAGTTGTATACTGAATCTTCTTTCAAAGAAAGCAAAAGAAATAGTAATAGGATATTGGGAAGCCTTGTCAGAAAGTATATAGATCTTTATGACAAGATTTTCTTGGCAAAAGGAGCCACCAAAAGGCATAGTGGTTTTGTGCAATTCCTCTGCCCCGGCCTGAGTCTTTATAAATTCAAACAAAACCAACATTTACTTGGAATCATTGATATCTGTGTAAGGCATTGTGTTACATACTGCAGGGGAAATAAAGATAACTGAGTCTCAATCTATGCTGTCACATTGCTTATAATCTAAACTGAAAACACAAGATAAAACAAAATAATGTCATTTCATGAGATATTTGAGCATAGATTTCATATACAATCATTTAAAATCCTACGTATAACCTAATATTTGGTAGATTGTTGATAAGTATGTATGTGTGCATTTAGTAGATTGCTGCTAAGTATGTGTATGTTAAATAACAAAGGTGGAAACAAATTGCTCTGGGACAGCACAGTAGGGAGAAATTAATTTTGCCTGGAGAATCAGAGATTATGAATATTTGGATATTTGCACTGAGTTTGGATGAGAATGACAGTGATAATCAGAGTCCTGGGTGAATGGCATTTTAGAGATGAGCAAAATGATAAAGGTGTTAAAAAATGAATGGTATATTCTTAAAATGCCAAATAGTCTTTTGGAGCTAGGAATCAAGATGTATGGGGAGATGAGCATGTAATGATAGGCTGAAGCAAGTTCATATAGGATTATGACTCTCCTGCAAGGAGTTTAGATATTATACTCTAGGCAGTGGGAAAACATTCAAATTTTTTAAACTAGAAAAGTGAACTGCTCCTGCTTGGGTTTAGTAATATAATCTTGGGCTACATAAACACTCGTTGGAGACACTGAAACACAAATGCAGGAAGACCTATCATCTAGGAGACAATTGAAATGCTCTAGGCAAGAGCTATTGAGGATCTGATTGAAGATTACATAGCCAGAGTAATGAACAAAAGGTGAACATGTTAAACAATAAGACTACAGATCCTAAAGTCTGGCAAACAGTTGAATAGGTGGTAAGAGTGGAAGGGTGAATTTGAAGATGGGACTTAGCCTGAGTTACTGAAAAGATGAGGAGATGAGACTTAATTAACCCAAGAATACAAAAGAAGATAAAAATGTGGAAGGGAAAATACTGATTTCAGTTTTATCCATGTGGTGTCTGAGGTGCCAGGAGTGTATGTTTATATAAGTGCTCAGTTAAGAGGCTTGCTCTTCATTGCTTATTTTCAGGAATTCTAAATAGGATGATATTATTAATGATGCCTATATTTTTAGAAGGTGCCATTTCTAATAATAACTATAATGAGCACAGTGTAGTCACAATAATAACTCTGCATAATAATTTTAAAACATATTTTATACTCATGTTTGCATTTAATGCTCACAATAACTATAGGATCATTGGGGCAAGAATTATTATCCCAAGTTTTTAGGTGAGTCAACAAAGAGTGAGAGAACTGAAATTACTTACTAAGGACAGACAGCTAAATATATGGTGAAGATGCATGGAACACAAGTCTTCTGAATGCTTGTCCAGGGGTGTTTTCACTTTACTATTGGTCTTATGAACAAAGAGACAAGTTGAAAATTCACAAACTCCTTTTCGTAATAGTAATACCATATCATAGAATATACAAATTAATATTTGTGGAAAGTCATTATTTTATTTTATTTTATAAATTTATTTATTTTATTTATTTATTTTTGGCTGCATTGGGTCTTCGTTGCTGTGCGCAGGCTTTCTCTAGCTGTGGCGAGCAGGGGCTACTCTTCATTGCGGTGCTCAGGCTTCTCATTGCAGTGGCTTCTCTTGCTGCGGAGCACGGGCTCTAGGTGCATGGGCTTCAGGAGTTGTGGCATGCGGGTTCAGTAGTTGTGGCTCGCAGGCTCTAGAGTGCAGGCTCAGTAGCTGTGGTGCATGGGCTTAGTTTCTCCGTGGCATGTGGCATCTTCCTGGACCAGGGCTCGAACCTGTGTCCCCTGCATTGGCAGGTGGATTCTTAACCACTGCGCCACCAGGGAAGCCCAAAGTCGTTATTTTAGATATGTGTGTGTGAGCATGTATATATTATACATATGTATATACATACATATACATACATATATACATATGTGTATCATATACATGTATATTATACATATACATATGTTATACATTATACATATATATGTGTATATATGTGTATGCATATGCATGTAAAGTATGTATGTATACACATATGTATATGTTTTTAATTTACTTCAACCAAAATAATACATTTTAACAGATTGAGTGCAGAAGCAGAAATGAGAATTTATTTTTCTATTAAGACACATATTAAGCTACTCTTTCCACTAGATTTTTTTGTTTTGAAAATATACTATTTTATAAAATATGTAATTACTAATGTTATTTTAAATGAATTTATAAATAAATATTTGAATTGTTTTTTCATTTTCAATCACAGTAAATGTTGATAGATACTTACCTGTGAGAGTAAAAGCTCGTTGAAGTCCTCAATAATTTTTAAGAGTGTAAAGGGATCATGAGACCAAAATATATAAGAACTGTTATCATAAAATTTCAGGTTATTTATATGTAGCTGTTGCTTTAAACCCTCATGGTACCTCCTCAAGGGTTGAGAAAGTATAGCTTGAGCTCACAGGCTTTACATGTAAGTCACGCTTATTCAAATGCCAGCACCACAACTGATTAGCTATGGAATCTAAGCAAGCTACTTAACTCCTCAGTGCCTCAGTTTTATCAGCAGTACAATGGTAATGAAGTATGTAGCTGAGCTACTCCCAATGAATCCAAGAGTTACGACGTGGTGTTCCAAGGGCAGGGTGGTAGAAATAGTCCACCCCAGCTGCACGCAATAAAGGGATGCACTGTCCGTAGAGAAAAATAAATGTTTTAAAAAGTTACTAAAAATCAATTTGGTCTTATTATCACCATGCGCTTGCAATTCTAAACAATGTCAGTGATGAAATACTCATTCTCCAAAATGGCTTTTGTTAGACTAAGTTCTAAACAATTTCCTGAACCCCGGGTGGATGACTTCATCTGCTTCACCAATACAGACAACTGCGTAGCTCTTAGATTTGCTGAAGAGCCCTCCTAGCTCTTAGAGCGCCCATGACATCGGTGGCTAGAGCCTCTGTTTCAAGGGCATCCTAGTTCAACCTCTCCCTCCGCTCAATTCTATTTCTCTCACTGCTAGCAGCAGTTGTTCCTGAGAGCACAACCCAATACATCTCGTGTATGCAAAACTGTCTTAGAATCTGTTTCCCAGGGAATTTGATGTAAGACAAGTAACTAATCCATGGTCACACAGCTAGTGAGTTTCAACACCAGAATTCAAACACCGGCATGTATGACTGCAGTGCACCCATAACTGCTTAATTACTACCTCATTATAAAAAAACGATTCCTCTGTAACCCCAATTATTACAAACAAAACGATGACCAGCATTTCAGTGAGGCAGGCAATCCTAGATTTTCCCTTTGCCCTGATGTTCAGTCAAGAGCTTTAATCACTAATAATTAGAGGGACAACTGTAACCTATACTTGGAGTCACTGACCAGAAGCCACTTTGAGTGTCAACCTTCTTAACCTGCAAAATCTCTGAAATGACTACAAAGAAAGAAACAGACTGGAATCTTGCTCAGGGAGTAAATATTGATGTTTCGCCATCAGCAGAGCATCTTTCCTTGATGTCCCTTTTTTAGCCGTATTCTGAGCACCAGTTGCCAGACCCATAGTTATTTCCCTGAATAGACAAAAGCGTTTGTGCTCTTACAGACCCTGATTGTCTACCAAACCATAAGCTAGGCCTTCGAGGAGTATCATGCAGAATACCTGCTTTATTTTTCTTGGCTAAAAGTAATAACTTTTCTAATATTTAAGTGGCAAAGAGTTGGGATGTTACTTTTACTGTGCACAAAACCATAAAGAAGGAAAGTTAATACACAAAACCACTCCCTAACAGAGCTCTCATTTTTTTTTCTTTACAGCATTTGTCACTACCTGCTATTTTTTCAAATTAATTAGCTAACTTGTTTATTTCTTTTCTTGCTCCATTAATGTAAGATGTATGAGAGTAAGGACCTACTCCATCTTCTTTAAGCTGCTAGAGCAGTGCGTGATACACAGTTAGTGCTCAATAAATGCTTGTTCAATGAATGCATATCTGGAAAGAAAGGGAGATACCATGAATTTTGAGAATCTGGTTAAAGTTTGGAGAAATTTCTGTATTCTTATTTATTTTGTACTTTGCAAAATTTTTAAATTTTCTTACTCTCTACCAGACACTATGCTGGGCACTGGATTTGAGGTGGCAAATTAAATTGATAATACCTGTCCTGAGAGACTCAACAGAACACAAACCAGGATATTCTGTGAACATTTGTGCTAGATTATTAAAATTTTGGTGGAAATTTCAGTGGCTAATATATCAATACTTTTAGGTAATGTTTGATTATGTGACAAATAAAAATCAACATGTAATAGGTGAATGCAATGTGTTAGCCACTGTGTTAAGATTTCTAAAATGTATTATTAAATTTTAATCCTGAAATGTACTCGGTGTCAAGAAGTATTATTATCCCCATATTTCTAAGGGAATTCCTCACATAGTAAGTCTCTGAGACAGAATTAGAATCCTGGAACGCAGGCCTAACTCTAAAACCCATTAAATTTCTAGCCACCTTCAACCCAGAGAAGGAATTTTAACCTACAAGAAGAGATAAATTGAGTAATTCAGTTTTTGAGAAAGTCATGCAGATAAATATGTTGGTAACCACTTTATCATATTTCAATAGGGAAAACATCCTATTAATTTTTATACCACAATTTTTACGAAACTCTTATTAGTGATAAGTACTATAAAATAATTATTGCTCTCAGATAGCTTGGGTATTTATTCAGGTCCTAAGTTTTATTGAACAGATATTACTTTAATAGAGTATGAAATAAACAGATATTCCACAAGGGAAGGTATACAAATGGGCCATAAGCAGTGAAAAAGTACTCAACATCATTTGCCTTTGGGGAAATGCAAACTAAAGCCACAATGAGATATCATTGTACACACACCAGAATAGTGAAGTTAAAAAGAGAAAGAGCCTCAGGGATTTTTCTAGGCTGAGGACTATGTTCTGTATCTTGATAGGTATCTTTGTTAAACCAGCTTATGCACTTGTCAAAACTCATCAGATGATATACTTAGAATTTGTACATTTCAGTATTGGTAATTATACATGAAAAAAGTAAGCAAATATTGAATTCTAATTATTGATATATATATATATATTGAACACTTAGTGGTGAAGTGCATGCAACTTACTTTGAATAGTATCAAGGAGTAATACAATGGACTGATGGATGATAGAGGGATAGATGGATGGATAGATATATGTTCACTGCACAATTCTTTCAACTTTTCTATATGTTTGAATATTTTCATAATGAAATGTTAGAAAATAATATAAGGATTTTCTTAGGCCCTCTAATATCGAAATTCTTGCATAAATTCTGTATCATAGAGCCCCCTTGACTCTCCCAAGGAGAATTAATCCCATTCTCTTCTGTACAACTAAGAGGCATAGGGAATTAGATAGGAAACAGGATTATTTGGATCCTTCTCTCATTATATACTTATTGCTTAAATATTTTACCTAAATTATGAATCAATTTTTTTTTTATTTTGAATTATTTATAAGTTGGTCATTGTTGTGGCTTCTTGAGGGCAGGACTTATTTGCATTCATTTTTATATCTCTTTCTAACATTTAGTTCACTGTTCTGAACACAACTGATACCCAAATTGTTTGTTAAATAGAATTGAATTTTGGTTATCACCATCCACATTTCCTTGCCTATATTTCACTCTTCTCCTTTCTTCACAAATTTGTTCTTCTATTCAGTCTTCCTAATCATCTATGACCCTTTCTTAAAACATAGGAAAATAGATCACGTTTTGATTAAAATAATAATTTTAATTACTATTAAAGGGTGAAGGGGATAAAAAGTACAAACTTCCAGCTATAAAATATATAAATCATGGGGATAAAATGTGCAGCACAGTGACTATAGTTGGTAATGCTCTACTGGATATTTGAATTTGCTAAGAGAGTAAATCTTAAAAGTTTTCATAACAAGAAAAAAATTTTGTAACTATGTATTGTGATTGATGTTAGCTAGAATTATTGTGGTGGTCGTTTCACAATTTATACAAATATCAAATCATTATGCTGTACACCTGAAACTAATATGTATAATGTTACATGTCAATTATATCTATATAACAAAAATAAAAGGGAAGAGAAAAATTAACAATATAGTTAATTGATTTTTACTGCATGAGTAGTAACCTAGGTCAATAAAAAAGCCACATAAACTGAGGGTCTGGGGAAGGTGCACAGCTAAAAATTATTAATAAGGAATATAGGATTGAAATAAATTTAAAGAGGCCAGATTAAAAAAATAGTAATTTTGATTTTATTGCCAGACCATTTTGGCTTGCATACACTATTGTTTCATGTGAGAAATAATGGATACCTGTATCTACTGTGTTAATGCCTTTTCATAAGCTCTTCTTACTTAAACGTGGAAGTATTTTACTACCTTACAAAATATCTGCGTGTTTTTAAAGATTATTTGGAATAGTGCCTCTTCAAAGCACTCATTTTCATATGGTCCTGAGGACCTTATTGCAGAGGCAATAACTGAAGCACCCTCTGCTTTGTCGATGAGTACACTTGAAGTCATTGGTGAGATGACCTTTAACTTCAACATTGGTAGGTTCAGGAAATAATTTAGAAATAATAATATGATTTGAATATTTAGGTTACTGCAATTATAATGACAATAGGAAGGAACTTTTAACAATCTATGAATACAAATCTAAGTAAAAGTAAGAAAATGCAGATGAGAGAGAGTAGAACTTAATTCTGTGTAATATTAAAGTCAAAAGGTATGTTGAATATCCATATATTCTTCCCATGAGTATCATGTCTAGAATGCAAAACAGTATGGAACGTGGACTCTGCCCTCGAGGGGCATATTTCAGTGCCTCAGGAGAAAATAGTCACTCTCATGGAAGGAAAAAAAAAGAGTCATGTTCCTAGGGACAGGAAATTTCTGTTTGACCTGCCTACAGTTCTCATAGAAAATATCAATTTTTCATAAACTAGAGGCTTAAGGATGTTTTCAGAAGCTACTTTCAAAGTAGATGAAAAGAAAATTCCTGTTTCCTCACACCTCTGTCTCTGAAGGGTGATCTACAGAAAAGCCATATCTACCCAAGAGAACAGCCCTGACCTGGACTTAGAAGCTGAGACCCACCACCCCTGAAAGGTGGCGCTATGAATCAGAAAGAATTCATGATAGGAGAAAGGCAAGGAGAGGGAGTAAAATGGTGGGACAAACACATTTTTAGCAGGAATATTGTTAAAATGGCTTTATTTTCTTAAACATGTAGTCTCCTCACTACCAAATAATAGTAACAGCTCATCACATAAATATAAGATCTCAATAAGGCTAACAGCATATTATTTTTCTACCTTTTCAAATTCTAAATCTACTAGATTGCTTTTATGAAGTGCTATATTAATTAAAATATTCTCATAAACCTCTATATAAAATTATTTCTTTGAGTCAACATAAATTTAGATTAATAAAACTAATTTATTATTTCATAGATTTAAAATATTATAGCTGTATACATAAACAGACTCC
Organism: Mesoplodon bidens; assembly: GCF_964165515.1. Classification (NCBI taxonomy): domain Eukaryota; kingdom Metazoa; phylum Chordata; class Mammalia; order Artiodactyla; family Ziphiidae; genus Mesoplodon; species Mesoplodon bidens. Next base: position 46,917,997 of record NC_138170.1, on the reverse strand, counting down.
AATATATTGACTTCTTTTCTTATTTAATATTAGAAAAGCAGTACAACAAAATGAATAAGAATGTCCCTCTGCAGCTGGACATCTTGGCTTCAAATTCTGACTGAGCACATAACAGCTGTATTAATTTGAGTGAGTTAATTTACCTATCTCTGAATTAAGTTTTCTTTATCTACAGTGGAATGTGAATAATGCTGGTTATCTCACAGGTTTGGTGTGAGGATTTAAAAAGTGTATTATAATAATATATATAATATATAGCATATTATAATACTATATCCTAAGATATACATATATATCTTAGAACATTGTCTGGCACATAGCAAATACTTAATATCATTATTTAATATTGTATTGTGATTAGGACACGTATTCAACTAGGAAAAAAAATATATTTTACCATTTCATGAAAACAAAACATAATTCTGTTCAATAAATAAGGGTTATTCTAACACCTCTTGTCTTTGTTTTCAGTATTTGAAATAACACCGTAGACTAGTTTTCAGGCTAATGATTTTAAATATCAGCTATATGCTAATGACAGCTAAATTTAAATCTCAAGGATGGGATGACACAAAACAGATACATACACTGATGGAATAAAATCGAGAGCCCAGAAATAAACCCACATGTATATGGTCAACTAATACTTGACAAGGGAGTCAATAATACTCAGTGGGGGGCTTCCCTGGTGGCACAGTGGTTGAGAGTCCACCTGCCGATTCAGGGGACGCGGGTTCGTACCCCGGTCCGGGAAGATCCCACATGCCGCGGAGTGGCGGGCCGTGAACCATGGCCGCTGAGCCTGCGCGTCTGGAGCCTGTGCTCCGCAACGGGAGAGGCCACAACAGTGAGAGGCCTGCGTACTGCAAAAAAAAAAAAAAAAAAAAAAAAAAAAGAATACTCAGTGGGAAAAGAATAGCCTCTTCAATAAGTGGTGCTGGGAAAACTACATATTCCATGCAAAAGAATAAATGTGGCCCCCTATCTTGAAGAAAAATTATCTTGAACTGCATTAAAGACGTAAACGTAAGACCTGCTACCACAATACTCCACAAAGAAAACAAAGAAAAAGCTTCTTGAAATTGTTCTCAGTAATTTTTGGATTTGACACCAAAAGCACAATTAACAAAAGCAGAAATCAACAAGTGGGACTACATCAAACTAAAAAGCTTCTGTACAGCAAAAGAAACAATCGTCAGAATGAAAAAAAAAACTGTGGAATGGAAGAAAATGTTTGCAAACCATCAATCTGATAAGGGGTTAATATCCAAAATATATAAGGAACTCATACAACTCTATAGCAAAAAAACAATCTGACATTAAAAAATGGGCAGAGGACGTGGACAGACATTTTTTTCCAGAAAGGAAATACAAATGGCCAACAAGTACATGAAATGGTCAGTATCACTGATTATCAGAGAAATACATATCAAAACCCCCGTGAGATATCACCTCACACCTGTTAGAGTGGCTGTCATCAAAAAGACAAGAGATAAATGCTGGCATGGATGTGAAGAAAAGAGAATCGTGGTTCACTGTTGGTGGAGGTGCAAATTAGTATAGCCTCTATCAAAAACAGTATGAGGGTTCCTCAAAAAGTTAAAAATAGAACTACCATATGATCCAGCAACCCCAGTTCTAGGTATATATTCAAAGGAAATGAAATCACTCTCTCAGAGAGATATCTGCACTCTCAAGTTAATTGCAACATTCACAATAGCCAAGACCTGGAAACAACTTAAATGTCAATTGGATATAGACAAAGAGAATGTGATATATATATATATACATATATATATCCATTAAAAATAGGAAACCATGTCATTTGCAACAACATGGATGGACCTAGGGGGCTTTATGCTAAATGAAATAAGTCAGAGAAATATAAACATTGTATGATCTCACATATATGTGGAGTACAAGAACATTGAACTCAGAAACAGAGGGTAGAATGGTGTTTGCACGGGCTAAGGGGTAGAGGAAATGGGGGAGATATTGGTCAGAGTGTACAAACTTTCAGTTATAAGATGAATACGTTCTGGGGATCTAAGGTATAGCATGATGACTGTAGTTAACAATACCGTACTGTATAGTTGAAAATTGCTATGAGAGTAGAGCTTTAATATTCTTTCCATAAAAATAACAACAAAATGGTAATTATGTGAGGTGCAGTTTGTGTTAACTAACCTTATTGTGGTAAATATCGGGTTGGCCAAAAAGTTTGTTCCATTAGTGAATACGTTGTTCAAAAATGTTCTTGGTGAAAATGAAAGACCTTTTACTTTTACTTAAAACCGAACGAACATTTTGGCCAATCCAATATTTTTAATATATACGTGTATCAAATCATCATATCGTACACCTTAAACTTATACACTGTTATATGTCAATTATATCTCAATACAGCCAGAAAAAAAATAAATAAAAGGGTACATTAGTGAAAAAATCACCAGTACCAAACTTTTCCAGAAAGTTCAAAAGTAAATATCTACCTGCCTATTTGATGTGTACACTTGAATAGGCATCTCAAAATTAGCATGTCTTAAAAAGAACTCCAGATTCTCTGTAACTCACAACCTGTTTTTCTTTCAGTAGTCCTGTCTCAATTGGCACCATCATCCATCCAGTTGGTCAGGTCCAATATAGACTCATCATTGATACTTTTCTTTTACATCTCTAATCCAGTCAATCCATCAGTATAATCCTGCTTGCTCCACATTCAAAATATCCTATATTCCAAATGCATGTGTCTCCCCCTTCTCTGCTACCAATCTGGTATAAGCCACTAGCACTTCACACCTAGGCCACCCGGACCACAGACACTGCACCTCCTTATTTCCACATATATCCTCCTTCAGTCTCCTCTCCAAGAGCAGTTTGAATATCTCTAAAAATATCAGATAGTGTGACATCACTGCTCAAAACTCTCCAATAGTTTCCTATTTCACTCAAAATAAAATATATCCTATGAAAACCTGACTAATATAAACCGAGGGCCCCTCTCCTATTTCATTTCTTCAATCTCTCTCTCCTATTCACTGGGTTCCAGCCACACCGTGAGGTTCTTGGAACATGTTCAGTATGCTCCCAGATCATTCATTTGTTCTTCCCTTTGCCTGAAACACTTCTTTTCCTACCAAATGAACACCGGACTCAATCTTTTCCTTCAAGACTCATTTCAAATGTCAATCCCTAAGAAAATTCTTCCTAACTACAAAACAATACCCTTCTCATTTTCAATCCCCTTAACTTTAGTTGTCTTCATAACACTTATTATTAATGCCATATTTAATATTTATTTGTTTGTTTAATATTCATCTCACCCAATAGAATATAAATTAAACTCTAAGAGGGCAGGGACATCTGTTTTATTTACTGCAATGGCCCCATGCCTAGTTAAGTCCATGACTCATGGTAGATGGAAAACAAATATTTACTGAATGGATGAATAAATGATTGGTCAATTCAAGTGTCTTAAGATCATCACAACATTGAAATGTGGTTTGTTGAAGTGGTGGTAGTGATTGTGTTTAATAATAATTTTAAAAAACCCTGAAAACTTATGGCTCATAATCTCCACTAGTCAGGATTTGTTTTCCTGTAGTTCTAAAATTATCTAACCATGAAGCATTAAACTGATTTGTGAAAACAAATTCTTAAGATGAATTGATTTATTCACTATACTCCATACATTTTCCCTAGAAAGGTTAAATAAAAATTAATTAGTGAAAGCAATTTTAACAGAGGGAAGCAGGAACCATAAAGGGCTGCTTTTTAGTTAATATATTACGGAAGTAAACTTATAGCTTTAGGTATTAATAAATTCCTTGGGATAATTAGTAAATTAATTCTTTAATGTTCATAATATTTACAAATCTTTTAATTTTCTAATTGTTTTGTGATCATTAGTAATTTTTTAGTGGGGCCATTAGCTGTCAATATAAGCATTCTTTTGAGGTGAATTGACAAAATGTTTAAAATGCCTTTCTACATAGGGTATATAAAGCCACAGGATATCAACACAGGCTTTGTAATTTGATTTATAAGCTTCGATGACCCATCCCTTGGAAAGCAATATTGTGAAAGAGTGGTAAGAACAAAACACACACACACACACACACATGCCTATACCTTGATTTTATGCACAGTTGTCATAGTACATAAGAGCACAGAGAGCGAGTGAGATAACACAGTAAGACAGGTGGGAGATTAGAAAAGTGTCATCACTCACTTATGATTTTATTCCTTTTCCTCAAGAGGCAGAGAGAAAACCATCATCTCTTTATCTTAATTTCAATAAAGAAAGCTTTGAATGATGTAACCATGGATGAAAATGATTTCATGGAAATCATTATGTGTTGAAGAATATCCCAAGGGAATAGAAAGATAGGAAGATTGTTTTATTGAATCACAGAAGATGCAATATAAATATTCTATACAAGCATATCCCCATGTGAGATATAGAATCTAATTTGGGATTTGCAACTCTTTCATCAAAGCATCAGGTTTGTGATCTTGGGAAGCATTTACCTTGAAGGTGGGACAAATCACAGCCCTAGGTTTTTAGACAACTAGAAATGGACTTTGCTTATCTCCATTTTCTCATTTACATTTAAATCTTATTGAGTGAATGTCCAAGAAGTTTAAAATATTGTGATATGACCTTATATAACTTATTTGACAAGGGACTGACTAATAAAATAATCTTTAATAGAGCTGTAATTTCTTATGGCATTTTATTGGCAATTACTGGAATCTAATAAATGTTTTACAGCTCAACCAATTCTTTGGGGAAATTTATGCAACACATGAGAAAAATATGTACTGAAAAGAAAAAAAAAAGTGCAGAAACAAGACAATCTCAAATTAAAGCATATATGTATTCTATAGAAATGGTTTTGTTTGTTTGCTTTTATTTAAAAGGTCTTACCTTTAAAGAGATCTCAAACAACAGTTAGAATAAGCTGAATTGATTAACTCTTTCAAAGAGTTTCTAAGTATCTACAGGTAGTTTAAAAAAGGAAAAGAGAAAAGTCTTGTCTCATACCAAGAAATGTTTTGAAGTGGTCTATCATTATTAATTAACTTAAAATTTTCTGTCAAAACATTAGTCACATGTTTGCTATTAACGTCAACTTAATCAGTGCTTTCATGTGGAAACCTCAGATTTCTGCCCGATACTGCATTTCAAGACAATGCTCCAAGAAAGGGGTGATCGTGGGGGAGGGGAGCTTTGTTAATAAGACATGTCTAATCATTCTATAATTACCATTTAAAATAAATGACACTCAAACAAAAAATGTGAGAAAAAATAGATTAAAATAGAGCTATTGCTAACACAAGATCGACGGTTTTTCCCTCTATTTCAAAGTCAACCAGTAGCAGATAGGCAAGGACCCAATTAATTGGATAAATGAAATATTTATGTAAATTCTTAGAAAGCACTCTAAGACATAGTGGCCAAATGATTTATTTGCATGTGCCCTTTGAATAATAGATGTAAGAGTAAAATAAAAAACCTTCATTGTTCTGTTCATCTCCTCTTTTATTCATGTTCATTCTTTTATCTCCTCATTATACCTTTAAAAGTATGTTTAAATAAGTGTGATTGCTTTTAAATATTTCAATACTATACCAGTTTGACAGTTATAGGGTGGTTTAATGGAAAGAGTATGTTACTTTATGTTGTGAGATTCAGGTCTAAATCTTGACTATCTGATGTAAGAAAAGTTCTTTTATTATTTTCTTAAAATTCATTTTTTAAAAATTGTTACTCATTTTAAATCATGACTGTACCACTTATTATGTATGTGCTTTGGAATATATGTTTTCTAGTCTCAGATTCTTCATTTGTGAAATATGGAAAAATGACACCCACTTGAACCTTTGTTGTTAGGTAATATATGTAGAAATGTCCGTCCAACATGATGCCAGAAGAACGGGAAACACAGTAAATATTGGTTGAATCTGAAAAAAGTGTGTAAGAGCATTAAAAGGAATTCACTTTATTGGGTTAGGACCACTAACCTTTTCTTTTTTGGGGGTGGTCACATTCTTTTTGTTTTAATTGTAGTATAGTTGGTTTACAATATTGTGTTAGTTTCAAGTGTACAGCAAAGTGATTCAGTTATAAGTGATTCAGTTGTAACAATACAGAGAATTATAAATTTTTAAGGGAAAATTAAGGGAATTAATGGAAGCATAAAATAGAAAAACTTTAATAATTTCAAATCACATTGTTAATTTCTAAAGGGGCTATACATCCTTCTTGCACCATGAATCCTGTATGGAAAGTCAGAAGAATGTCTTTAAAAAAATCATCATTCAACACTTTATAACTGAGTAGCTCTACTTGACTAACATAGCCCCAGTGGCTGAAAAAATATTACCTATTCTATAAAATCAGGCTGGCCAAAATCGTTAATGGTGCTTTATTGGCATTGATCGACTGCCTCATTGCTTCATCAGATAGTTTTTCATGAGTAATTGTAGGTCACTACTTGTAAAGTGGATGAATTTGCATAGGGCACATTAATCAACAATCATTCCTGCTTTGAGAAACAATGAAACAGATGGCAATAGCAATAGTACAAGTGACTGACTTTTGCCTCAGCAGTCTGGGTGGATGCTCAATCAAGAAAATTTGTTTATTGTGGTGATGATTTATTTTAGCTCCCAAGTGCTGTCTCTAAGTAGCAGTTCAAGGAATAAGACCTTCTGAAATGTCTCTAGGCTTTTTTCCCCCTAAAATTGCAATAGCAAAATGATGTCTTTAGTATTACATGTTAAAAGATAAATACCTTCATAGGCTATTTCCCATTGGCATTCATTTTTCAGTGACTTCAAGGGTGTAGGTTGTAATTTCTGCCTAATGCCACTTGTTTATAAGCTGACTTTGGTAAACATCACTGCTGTATTTCAAATTTACTCTTTAATCTGAGTTTATTATGGGTTCATCCCCTAGGCTAGCCTGAACAATTATTTTTTATTTCTTCAAGTTTAAGAATCATAGCATCAGCTCTGGAAAAAGCATATGTTCACAGTTACTGTCACTTTTTTTGTAAGTTAATTGGAGGAAAACAAGACCTATTCTAGTTTGACATGATCCTTGCTATTGGGCAGAATGAGATGGGGAAGCAGAGTACATGATTCCATCAGGTGCATTTACTCCACATCAGTGTTGGCTTTTAGCAAAACATAAAAGATATTTATATAAAAATTCATGGGAAAAGTTCACGGTAGAAAATGTCAAAGTTGTAATCTCTAGAAGAGAAGAAATCAGAGTGATGACACCAAGTATTCAAGACTGATGATAGGGAAGATACATTTTATGTCCACAAAAGATGAAGCAATTCTAAAGTCAGCAAACATTTTAGGAATTAGGGGACCATTGCTACGTGAGAGTGATTTTTTTTAACTTTAAGAATAATTACTTGCTCTCAAGTACGGTATCAACTTTGTAGCACCTCTGTCCTTGGAAACTTTAAGAACAAGTTGCGTGTAGTGATTTCAGAATTGATATCCAAGTGTGCAGGGGAATAGACCAGATGGACCTTGGTCCTTTCCAATTACATAATTCTATGGTGATAGGAAATCTCAAATTCCAATCTTGTCTTGGCATATTTGGTTGGTTCCTGACAGGAAAGCAGCTGGTGTTTGTGGTTGTGTAATGAAACTTCAAACATCAATTGGGCTAACTGTACTAAAATATGAAGAAAAGCATTCTGGTTTGGTAATTTTCATTTAACTATTTCTCATAAACTTTATACACTTCACTTTGAACTGGGTAATTGTGCTCTTGTTTTATCCCCATTCAATACTAACATCAGCAAAATCTGGAACTCTATGCATGGATTGGAGGACATGCACGCAGAATCACATTTTGGCAGGAGTGAAATCCAGCAGGTATACAGGGAGCTCAGCTCGGTGCTCTGTGATGACCTAGATGGGTGGGATGGGGGGGTGGGAGGGAGGTCCAAGAGGGAGGGGATATAGGTATACATATAGCTGATTCACTTCATTTGTACAACAGAAACTAAAACAACATTGTAAAACAATTATACTCCAATTAGAAAAAAATAACAACAACAACAAAAAATCGAGCAGGTAGTAGGTAGTAGGTAGTATCTAGCAGATATAGTTATTATAATGTCTTGGAAAAGGTCCCTAAGATTAAGGGAAAGAGTCTATTCTAACACTTAAGTAAAACACAAAAGCAAAGTTTATATGAAAAGTTTATGTGAAAAGCTAAGTAACTGAACTCCAGCCATACAACTCAGCACCAGGTCAGACTGCCAGAAAATAGCAGACTTAACTGTGAAACTGAGACTTCAGTGCCTGGTCTTGAAGTAAGTGAGAAAAGCAAGACAGAGATTTAGACCTAGTAGGATCAAAGTAATAGGTGGGATACCAAGAATGAGACTGATGTACAAACAACTTCCAAATCTAGCTACCAAAAGTAGGCTCTAATGTGTGCAATGACACGGATACAAAGAAAGTGAAAGCCCATTTTTCAGTAGGATACTGTCAGGGCAGGAAGAGAATGTTTATGCAGAGTGCCTTAAATTGCTTAATTTTTCTTCTTGACTCTATTACTGATCCCAGGAATTGGAACTGGCTTAAACTACAGGTGAAGGTCAAGAAAGCCCAGCTGAGAGGAAGATTTGGAACCTTGAAGTGTCTAATAAAAACCTTGGAGAGAAACGAGGTTACCTCAGGTGCACTCGCTTGAAGACTGGCAGTGTTACTGGATAAGGTGAAGATGAGGAACTGTGAGCCTGAGTAACAAGTAAGATTAGGACTACAGACTCATCTGATGCTGCCGAATGTAAGAAATGTATAGTCATTTGAGTGCAGCAGGGTAAACATAGTAGAGGACTAATTTGTGCAGCTACTGTTCTAGCTTATTGCACATCTTTGGCACATAGAAGTGCTTAATTGCTACAGACATGGCCTCTGATGCTAGTCTAGGGGTCTTTCTGAGCTATTTTTCTGTGAAATATTTCATAAGGGTGAGTATGAGCTCCAAGACCAGAGACAGTGAGATTAAAAAAAAAAAAAAACAACTATATTCTACCTCCTGTGCCCTTATGTTTAATGATTATTTTTAAGTCACTAAATGTCACAGGTGGAAATCAGTAAAGTCAGTCAAAAGTCCATGACAATGACACGCCTCAGGAATAAAAAAGAAACATTCCCATTAAAACTAGTCATTACAGAGATCTGCCTGCACCATGGAGCCATAACTTTCCATCCCATTTTAGCAGGATTAACTAATAAAATCAAATGAATTTTAATTCAAATAACAAAGATCTGATATTTGGATTTTTTTTCCAATGGAAACAAAAAAAATCTTATTACAAATAATTCCCCCATATCAGAATTTTCTTTCCAGTTTAATTTATTTTTATAATATGGTGTCATGTCTTGAAAAAAATGGAAATAATAATAGAAATCTATTTGATATTCAGTAAGGTTTTCCTATTGGTCACACATATTATACAAATCAATAAATACATACTTACAATAAAGATTACATTGATATTGCTTATGGATATAGTTGTGCTAGTTATTCTCTGTGAAATAGGGTTGAATTGCCAAGACACAAGTTCCTAACAATTATTAATGATATGTTACTTTTCCAACCTAAGAGAACCTACTCATTTGATGGTCATAAAAACTGCTTAAATTATTACCATACTATGCTATTTTAACTATTTGATAATATTATTGGGGAGACAGTTATGAATGCTATAGTCAATATCTCTAACCCATAGTAATTTCTCCTTTCTTTGGAATTATAAAGATTAATACAGTTTTATAAAGATTAATATAATGTAAGGATAACTGTTCTCCCAGCTTATAAAGTATCAGATCATTTTGAAAAGTCACTGTAGTTTTTTCAGAGAAATATTTGTACATATATATATATATATATATATTTATATATATATATAATTTTTTGAATCTCAGTATTTCCGTTCTTAAATTTTTAGAGATCTAAAAAAAGGTTTGGAATGATTTTAAGAGAAAAGACACAGGATATTATGTGGCCTAGGACAAAATAATTATTCTGCAGTATTTAATCATGTCTAATATTCATGCTAATGATCTAGTTTTAGACTAGTGAACAATTGAGAGTATACTGCCATTGTTTTATCAGAGTCTTGCTATAAAATGAGGCAAAAGTATTTTTCAAAACAGACTGAAAATGATGGAGTTTTGCATAATATGAAAACTTTGACATTCTACTCTTTAGTAAGACTTCCTTTCGTAACCCTACTCCTGCACATTTAAAATGTATTTTTTATACCCTTGACAGTAAAGAACAGCTTTAATTATTCTGAAATCTGAAGGTGAGAAGTTAAGACACATGTACTTAGAAAACAATAACATAAAAAATAAAAGAGAAACTTTGGCTTTCTCAGATGGCACACAGTTTCTGGAAGATCTGACATTCTTCCAATAAAATTTCCAGTGACATGGAATTTTCCTGGTATATCTATATATTTAATTAAATAGGGAAGCTTATTCTAAACAAACACAGATGTTTATGGTTCTGCTTGACTGAAAACCTTTCTCTTTGCCAAATATTATTGTTTGGAGAGTCATTAAAGGTCTGACTAGAAACAACTCTACATTAAAAGAAGAGAACACAATTTAGTTTGCAGTAATTAAGTCACTTGATAGCAAGTGGGGCTGCACTGGAGCAACGAACGGATTTTTGCCGAAGCTGCTATACAGCTCGCAAGTGAGCTTAGATGTCAGCATATGTTTTCCAAATAAGTCAGGTATCCCTTTGCATATGCACTTACTTGCTTTGGAAAAGCAACCCAGTTCACTGTTGGACAGAAAACACCCTATAAGAAAATAGGTTCTTCACCCAGTGAGCTTGGAAAGCACTCAAATAAGCAAATTTAAGCAGGTTTTCTTGTTTCAGCAAAATTCTAAGAGTATTTAATATGCAATTGTGTCTTGTGAGTAAACTGGAGATGAATGTTTTCCAAAATTGACTACTAAACTTCTTTTCCCCCATAACGTTTCATGGTATTGGTAGTTTGGGGGATTCACTTCTGGGTATACTGCTCTGAAGTGTTATTCAGGTAGTAAATCTAATCTACCTCTGACATTGTGGAATTGATCTACCTCATGCCTCACTTCCCCAGACACAAACTGGCTCATAAAAGAAATTACCTGAAATGTCTGCCTTCTAGGCAGACTCTTCCCTACTATCTACTTCCTTCTTTAGCTTGTGCTTGTTCCCCTAGTTCTAAGTTTTGGACTCCATGAACTTGTTATAACACCAGAATGGCAGGATAAGTAGAGGAACCTCTTTTCCTCTCTCCCCACCACCAGCTCTCTAAAATAATTTGGTAAGCACACTCACTCAGCTTCTTACCTTCCCCAGTACTCTAAAAGAGGGAAGAGATATGGGAACATATGTATATGTATAACTGATTCAGTTTGTTATAAAGCAGAAGCTAACACACCATTGTAAAGAAATTATACTCCAATAAAGATGTTAAAAAAAAGAGTATTACTTTTGTGAGCTCAGTTTGAGGTTTTTATAACACAGAATAGAATTGATAGAGGCAGAGGAGAGATAGTGGGAAAGAGATTAATAATAATAATAACTACCAATAAGAAATTCATACTGCTGGCTTTTCTGGAACAGCTACTGTTTGTCAAGAATACAGTAGTAAATGAAATAGAAAGAAAAGGAACAGAAGCAGGAACATCTGTCAAGCTACATAATAAAAATAATCATAAAAAAGGCAGGAGGAAAAGAGAAAAGCCTTGCTGGTTGAAGAGGCAGGAGGGGGTACAATACGTAGGAATAGGCTTGAGTGAAGCCTTTGGAACCACTACAAGGATGAAAGACAATTTAGGGTGAGAGTAAAGGTAATTCTGAAAAGCATCTAATTGATTCTGATTTGAATCTCCTTTAATTATCTAGGTAAAAACTGGGATTCCTTGTTAATTACTTTTAGCTATTGGGCTAGTTTCCACGAATGAATATAACTTATACAAGGACAATGAGGCACTTTGAGTTAAATTTAGATTGTATTAGCTTCTTCCACTGGCAAACCTTCTGGACTTGTGGCTTTTAGTTTCTTATCAGTTCTTTGTTCTGCCCACTGTCTTGGTTTTGACAGTACCATCTGTCTTGAATGAGAGATTTCTGTACCATTTCTAAGCCCTGCCATTCCAAAAGAGACCACCCCTTAGCCCTGAGTTCTTTCTTCCCATCACCCTTTCCTATCCATAGTCAGTGGGACAGGGCACTTTGTTAATTACCTTCCAATATCTTCTACTTGGAAATAGAGAAGTTCTCATGTGGTGCTAAAGAATTGACTTCTCTGTTGGTCCAATTTGCGACCAATCCTGCTTTGTTGATGCTTGTTAATCTGTGTCCTGTCTGTGCCACCGTGTTTTTAGACCAAACAAATGAAAATTGAAATGATAATTTCTTTATATCAGAGACTCAAGATGTCCACAACTCAGCTGGGGCTAGGAAAAGTAAAATCCTTAGAGTTCTATTTATGAATATGCAGAGCCAAAGAAGGGAGAAGAAAGAGAAATTGGAAAAAGAGAGTTCAGAAGCTGTAAGAGCCTGGACTGTGCATCAGACCGAAGCATGGAAGCAAGGATATCTGCATGTGGATAGTAGAGACTTTGCTCTGCTAGTCAACAGAATTGAAGAAGCCATGAAATAGGCAGAAGTCAGGGTAAGGACATATATGTAACTTCCCTTTATGCAGTCAAGGCTTGGAAGACTCCTTGTCCACACCTTACTGGGCTGACATTTGTACTATCCATGGAAAACTCTCAATCACACTGCAACCACACAAAGTTCAGATGTCATATTTCAAGATGTAAAAAGGTATACTTTTATTGCTATATTTTTTTCTCCTCTTAGTTTTCCCCAAGTTAAAAAAGTTACTCTGTCTCTAACACTCTGTGCCAAATTTCTGCACTCATTTATGTATTACCTAACCATGACGTGTCTCTGCCTGTGCAATGTGTCTCTCCTCTAGGCACCCTGTGATTTGGCAGCATGCCACGGCAATTCATCACATTTTCATATCTTGCTCCAGCTTGACTGGTGAGAGAACACACAACAGGGTCTCCTATTTGCATATACATCCTTGTCCTTTTTTGTTATTTTCTATGAAGGTCTCCTGTTTAACCATTTTGCTTCTTTTAAGAAGAGGTCATAAAATAATTTACAAATAAAGACTTTATGAAGGGATTCACATTTAGGTTTGCTTATCACATATGAGATCACATAATATTACGTTTTTCCTCTGTTGTTTTTCATGTACATTTTGCACTAAACTTTAAACTTTTTGCATGTTACTATGTGCAAATCTTATGACAATTACTCCATTGCTTTTATTATTTATCCTTTCTATAAATTCCCTTCTTGTTAATTGCTTTTTCCTATTTAGATAGTAAAAATTGAGTCTCATAATGATGTTAGATGGCATTTTAAAGAGAAGCATCACATGCTTATTTGTTTTTGAAACAGTACTGACTTTTTAATACTCCATTGAAGTCCTCATTTAATTTTTCTATCAATCTGTCATATGGTTTATGTTTCATATTACCTTGATTCATAAATAGGTATATTTACCATTTTCCTTAGAATAGACTTGTTTAGAGCCTTTGCCATCTTACGATTTATATCTTTTTATTTATACAGAAGTTATTCATCATCATGCACTTTTTATCCTTGAATATTAAATAAGGGAAAGGTTCATGTAATTTCTCAGAAGTTTCTTTCAGCCTAACTGGCAACAGGTATTTGGTTAGAATTTGCAACAAATCTAATGCTCAACACATGGAATTGAATGTACAACTTTTTCTTCATTTCTTACTGAATCTGGCTAGCACACCACAAGGTGAATCTGAAGTCATTTGAGGCTTTCTGCCAATAACACTGTGGAATGTGTGGAAATGGGAGATGATAGTGATAATTTTTTTCAGCTTCAAATATTTAGGGAATGTATACATTCTATTAAAAATATACATAGTGAATCGAGCAGAAAGATAGCTAGTGGAGTATAGATTTTTATGTATTTGTGTGAATTTGCTCTGTTTAGATACAGGCAACACATAGACAGGAACTACCTTATGCATTTTTCCAACTAACACAGAACTAGCACAGTAGAAACTCAGGACAGTTTTAGAAGGAAATGAATTAACTCCAACAATTTTGGGAGAAGTAGTAAGCACCTACTATTTTTTCGTTTCTCATATTTATTCTTCATTCTTCTGTTAACTCTAACTAGGTTTCTTCTGGAAACCACCCTCACCCCCAAATTCAGCTCCCATGACTAAAGTGAAGCTTTTATCTGGTTCAAAGTTAAAGCCTGTGACCTATATGTAAGTCAATTAATGCATCAATCCACCAATGCATTGGGTTCATGTCCCAATGAATTGAAGGAATTTTCTTAGAGAAATATTTAGAATGGTACTCTTGTTCTTAAGCATGGACTAAAACTCAGTAAACACTGGCTAGGGAGAAGCTGTAATCATCCTGTGACCATGTAGGAGGCCATCCCGTGGTAACTGAGGATAGAAGCGCATAGACAAAGGCAGAATTAAGAGACAGAAAAAAAACTAGTTCCTTGATGATGCAATTAAAACCACTGCCTCCGGCTTTGGAGACAGCCATATCTTGAGACCTATTAGCCTAGTGAGACAAAACAAAAAAACAAAAAAAAACCCTCTATTTTCTTCAATAGAGACTTTACATTTTTGCAATTGAACGTTTCTTTAATAACAAGAAATAAATCACTAAAGCTCCACTGTAGAAAAATTGAATGAAGTCTTTGCTCTCTCATTCTATCCAAGAATAGAACCAGAGTCTACATCTCAACTATTTAAGCAGTGGCTTTCAAACTATACCCAAACTGTGCCCTCATCGAAGGGCTCCTGGGAGAGAAGGATAGAGACACAGAGTTCTAGAACACCATGCTGAATCAACCAGACACTCCACATCTCTACTGAGCTTTTGCAGGAAGAGTTCTGAGACTAAGACAAGTTTGAAAGCTACTGGTTAAAACTGTGTTTTTATACCTCTTAAGTAGACAGCAGAACTGAAGGATGTATGTATGGCTCTGTTTTAAAAAACTCAATGGTAATACTATAGAACCATGTTTACATTTATAATCTTTCCCCTTAATAAAAAATGGCATTATCCAGTGGTAACTAAAATCACTCTACAGTTTATGACATCTTTTAACTTTCGTCATTTAGTGTTTTACTTCTCTTCCTGCAGTCATGGAAAACTAAATCCCTGGTATCTTTTACATAATTTTAATATGCATGAAAAAGCACATTTCTTTAACTAGTACTTCGTTAAATAAGTCAAATCAAGTATTCACATTTATCTAGTGAGACTTTCCCTTAATAAAGGAATATATTTAATTTCTAAAAAAATTACATAAAAATTTAGGCTTGGGTTGAAGATTATGTTAATTAGTAAGGAAGCAGCAAGTCTCCCATCATCTTGCTGCTGTCCCTCAATAAGGCAGTAGTTATAAAATAGAAAAAAGGATAATGTATGCAAACAAGATAAAGCATTTTTAAAAAGTGTTGCTCAGTAATAGGCACACACACCTACTCAATATTAGTCATCACTGAGTCATCATCATAATCATGATCAATCATCACCTCATCTTTAAAATTCTTTTTAGATGTAGCATTCTACAAATCTGTAAATAATTACTAAAATGGATTCCCCTATTACTATGTAAATAAACTTTTTATTTGGAATAATTTTAGGTTTACAGAAAAGCTGCAAAGAGAATACAGAGGGTTCCTATATACCGTTCAACCAGCACCACCAACTAAGATAAATGGTCTAAATAATTTTGTCATTAATATTCAAAACCTATAAATCTAATCACTAATCTTTATAAAATAAATCACGTTTAGACACCTCTGATTTGCACATGCAAATCAATTTTCTTGAATAGCACAATAGCCTAAAGCAAAAACAACACTAAAGCAAATGGTTGATTATTTCCAGTCATAGCATTAAAATGAACAGGACTTTGTTTGTAAATCTCAATTAATCACAAATTAAAACTGGCAAATTATCTAAAGATAGGATTAAAAAAAAGATGAGTCATTTAATAATAGCCTACATAGATTCATAGCTAATTATTTATCCTACAACTGAAAGAAGAAAAGAAAAAATATTTTACACTATAGAGCATGAATCTTGAATAAACTTAAAATATTTTAACCCAGTTTTTAATATTCTGGAACATATTGTCAAGGGAAATTGCCAAATCTATTTTTATTGATTTTTTCCTTTAATTAGGTATGCATTTTCTTGGAGATCTAAAATGCATTGGTGCCAGAAAATGGAAATAGATTCAAAGCTTTCTTTGACTTCCTAATAAATTTTAAACTCTGTAGTTGCTTCCATTGGTCCAAAAACACAGAGATGAAGGATCACCTCTATAATCTCAAAGTGTAATACAGCATTACTAAGTGTATTCTCATGATCTGGTGCAAGTACCTTCTAATACAATGATTATATATTTCATATAGATTTGATTCACTTTCCAAAATCTCTTTGTTAATAGTAACCAAAGCAACAGTTGTCTGAACATCTGTCCATGAGGAATTGGCTCGAAATGACTAACTCATTTCATAAAGAGCAACAAGAGCTCTTTGATTTTAATGCTTTTCACACCCAATGGATTTGGGCCAAATGAAAGCTCTCTATATATCTTTCACAGGTTACAGTGTCCAAACACTTTGCTCTGTCTTAAAAAGTGAAGTTTAGCCTTTTTCTTTCATTAGCTCTTGGGATATTTCTACAGTGGTAAGTTGACTGGCATGTGCCATTTATGGCAACACATGCTATGAGAGAATAAAAGCTATTAGCAGAATCATTGATAGAATATAATTAAATTTCCTTCTGGTCCCTGAAGGCTCCACACTGAACCACATATTGACATCTGCACCTGACTCAGCAGCATGGAACTGCACTTTTGCTAATTTTCATTTATTTTCATGTGCTCGCCTCTGATCCTGACTTCACAGTTGTTCAGAAACTGTACTTTTAAAATTTACTTCTGAGTAACAAGAAACTATCAGAAAAGCAATTACCCCAATTTGTGTAGAACCCCAGATTCACTTCATATGTCATGCTTCTCTAGGATATGAGTCTGTCAGTCGCCAGTGTCATTCTGGGTACAATCCACTATTACATGGATGTAGTATTTAAAGTAGAACAAACTTCAAGCTGCCTTTTACTAACCCATGGGCACATTTTAAGTGGTGTGCTTAATTGCAAGCCCTTTGTATTTTTGCTGGCAGAATATCCTCTGTTCCCAGGAAGGAAAACAAAACTGAAGTTGATGATAAGCAACAACAACAACAAAAAACAACAACAAGGACTAAGTTTTATTGAGAAGCAACTGTATTGGATGTTCTAAATTCAAATGAAAACCAAGAGATGAATATGATGGCTAATGTAAGGGTCTACATCAAAAGTCATTTATCTGTTGAATTGAGGAAGCATTTAATATAAAAAAGAAAGTAAACATTTGCATGGGGCTGAACCCTAAAGGTTCCCTGAGGAAGATATTTTTAACTTCTGTGTGTATAGGAAATGTTTAAGGAACTTGAATTCTTGAAACTCAGCTTCTGTATATCATGGAATACAGTCTCAATACACAAAGAGACACTTATTCAACACTACTAATCAAAGCAATACAACTTACATAATCAATGAAATACTACATTTGCCTATCGAATAGGTAAGTTATGGGCAAAACGAAGATTTCAGTTACTGAAGTTTGAAGCACAAATTGATATAACTTTTTTGAAAGACATTTTAGCGATAATTATCAAAATATTTCAAGAAGCTTATAATTGTTAATATAATAATTCTACTACTCAAATTTAGTATAAATGTGTGCACAAAATATATATATATATATATATATATATATATATATATATATATATATATATATATATATAAGGATGTCTATTTTGCACATTTATACAATAGCAGATTTGGAATTAAATGTCTCATAATATACTAAATGAATTATAACATCTATGCAATAAACTACTATGTACTTACAAAATAAAATCAAATGATATTTTTTACATGGAAAGATGTTTATTATGTTGAATGGCCATTCAGGATAGAAAGTAACACGCATTTTGTTAACTCAGAATGGTACTTCTGGAGGTAGAGATAATGGATATTTTATCTCTCTTTTGTTTGTACTTTTTTCATGCATATATTATATTATTTGTGTAATTAAAAATTTTTCGACCGACAAATAATTAAGAAAAGAATGACACCCAATTGGTAAACAGAGAAATTGATCATTTGTATACATTATTGTTTAAGTGTATTTCTGGCAGTATAATCAGCAATATATGTCAAAATCCTTGAGAATAGTTGGTTGAGTAAATTTCCTAGAAATAAAACCCAAGGAGACAGTCAGAGATTTAGACAAATACTGCTTGCACAAACTTAACAAAAGTTAGTTATGAGAATGAACAATAAAAATGAGTGCAAAGGTCCAACATAAGAAAAATGATTAACTAGGTGACCTTGCATCCATTTGATTGTGTCTTATATAGCCAGTAAAAATAATACTTAGTATATATTTAGTAAAAGTTTCCAATGGAGTGAAAATGCCCATAATATAACATTTAGTGTACACATCACTATATACAAAATTTTAGATAAACTGTGATCCCAATGAAAATATGCAAAGAGAAAAATAATTCAAAAATTTACTAGTAGAGTAAAAGGCAAAACATTAATAGTGATTGTTTTAAAGGTGAGATTACAGATGATTTTTTTTAGCGTTTCTTTGTAATTTTCTAAACTTTCTGTTTCCTACAGTGGGCATATACTACTTTTCTAGATCATGCATAGTTTTTCTCATCAGTAGCAACAAATTAAAATAAGCACCTACTGGTAGAGACCAGGGTTTAGGACCATTTTAAGACAGAGAACAAGCTCTAGATTGATGTATTGTTCAAAATATAGGGCTAAGAGAAAATATCACACTCTCTAAATAAGAATATATATATAGTTTTCTCAGGGTATATGCCCAGTAGTGGGATTGCTGGGCCATATGGTAGTTCTATTTGTAGTTTTTTAAGGAACCTCCATACTGTTCTCCATAGTGGCTGTATCAATTTACATTCCCACCAACAGTGTAAGAGGGTTCCCTTTTCTCCACACCCTCTCCAGCATTTATTGTTTCTAGATTTTTTGATGATGGCCATTCAATGGTGTGAGGTGATACCTCATTGTAGTTTTGATTTGCATTTCTCTAATGATTAGTGATGTTAAGCATCTTTTCATGTGTCTGTTGGCAATCTGTATATCTTCTTTGGAGAAATGTCATTTAGGTCTTCTGCCCATTTTTGGTTTGGGTTGTTTGTTTTTTTGATATTGAGCTGCATGAGCTTCTTGTATATTTTGGAGATTAATCCTTTGTCAGGAGCAGGACAGGAATAAAGACACAGACGTAGAGAATGGACTTGAGGACACGGGGAGGGGGAAGGGTAAGCTGGAACAAAGTGAGAGAGTAACATTGACATATTTATACGCTACCAAATGTAAAATAGATAGCTAGTGGGAAGCAGCTGCATGGCACAGGGAGATCAGCTAGGTGCTTTACGACCACCTAGAGGGGTGGGATAAGGAGGGTGGGAGGGAGATGCAAGAGGGAGGGGATATGGGGATATATGTATGCATATAGCTGATTCACTTTGTTATACAGCAGAAACTAACACAACATTGTAAAGCAGTTATACTCAATAAAGATGTTAAAAAAAAGAGAATATATATATATGGTCGAGAATTATGTGTTCAACTAAATCCTACCTGTTCTCCAGGATCTAACTCAAATCCCAGTGTAATTCTTTCTAGACCATACCAGCCCCAGTATGATATAACTTTTTTCACTAATTTGAATGACTAATGCCTATATTTATAGACTAGCAAGGGATTAAACACTATCCTGTGTTATTTATATATTTAGGAAAGGGCTAACTACATTACTGCTTCTAAAAATACTTTTTTATATACACAGCAATTTCTGAACTGTCCACTTCTGGAATGTTAATGAGAAATTGATCCCAGTCAGCATCCACTTCTGAGTGTGACTCTCAGCCACTATATATTCATTTTTAAGATGACCTTGTGATTTGTATCATTGCTCTACCCTCACATCTTACCTCAATAAACATGTTCAGACTTACATTCCATTTGGTAATGAGAATACATAAATGAATAAGAAAAAATTTATATATTTTTAATTGCTATTAGAGACAACAAAGAGTGACTAAAGCAATGTTTCTTTTTCTCTCTGATAACAGTGTAGATAGCAGGTCATTGTTTACATGCTCCATTTTTTCCCCGAAATCCAGCCATCTCTTATCCTGTTGTCCTGCTATGTCTAATATTGTTTGTCATCATTACCGCATCAAAGCAGCAGAATAGATGAGGCATTCTTCTCCCCTTAAGGATACAGCTTGGAAATTGCACACATTTCCTCTCAAATCTTATTGGCTACATGTGTGCTTGTCCAGTACAATAGCCCCTAGACACAGATGGCTATTGAGGATGTGAAATTTAGCTCAATATTAAATTGAGATATGTTGTAAGTTTAAAACACAATGCACTTTGAAGACTTTGTATGAAAAAATAATGTAAAATATATCCTTAGTACTTTTCTATTGCTTTCATGTTATAATGATACTATTTTGGATATACTGGATTAAAACATCTTTAAAATTACTCTCATGTATTTCTTTTTACTTTAAAAATATAGCTAATGGAAAATTTTATATTACATACATGGTTTGAATTATATGTCTATTGGAATATAGTGGGCTAGACATTTGCCATGTGGTCAAATCTACTTGCAAGAGAGCTGGGAAATATATTTTGGAAATCTATGTGTCCTCTGAAATCTAGGGGATTTGTTTACTATGACATAGAATGGAATAATGGGAAGGAGGAGATAAATTGTAGTATCTTCCATATGGAATTTCCTTTCAGGGAACACAGATTTATCACAAAAAAGAAATAAGTTCATGTTTTAGGAATAGGAGTTGTTGGGAGGAAACTCTTCATAGGTGTTTTGCATTTCTGCAAGTCTTGTGAGGCACTGACTTCCCTTTGTTCCAGACTATCTTTTCAAAGATGTTTGTATAGTGGATGTCCTTGGATGATATAGTGTCTTGCTTGATAGCAAAGGACAGGCAGGCATGCTTTCTGCCTCCACATTTTAAAAGAGTGAAGTTTCCTAAGCTCAGGGTTTATCTCCTATAATGCAACCCATTGCAAGTACAAGTACCATCTGGCCCTCTTCACATGGCTCTGTGGGATTCAGAGCTCAGGGAACAGTGTAAAAATGGTGATACTCTGACTACTGTTTTTGCTCAAGTAATATACTGTTCTTTGTCTCTGATCCAAAAGTCTTGTGATTTCCAACAGCATCTATGAAAATGTGGCAGATTCTCTTGTTACCTTCAGGTAAGGTCAAATTCAGACCCTTTACAGTTCTTGATAAGTGTATTTGTCAGTTGTATTTTATGTAACCTTAACAGAAATATATAATATCTATTAAGAGTTAAATAAATATTTAAAGCACAGTCTTAGAAGTTTGGCAATTCTACCACACATGACCATTGTATGATGTTGCACAAATGACTTAATTTCCTTGTACTCCATTTTCCTATCTCAAATAAAATTCTACCTCATAGATTCATCATAAAGATTGTATGAGATAAATCTGTATAAAATGCTTAGAAAAGTGCCAGGCACATGGTTTCACTCAATTAATGTTGTCATTACAAATTAGATGAGGAATAATGGCTAAATGCAATAAAAACAAAATTGCATTGAGCAAATCTGACAGCAATTTGTTTTATATGGTTAATTGTACATGGTTGGCATTGTGCAAAAAGCCAAAAGAAAAAAACTATTCTGATTGGATATAGCAATATTACTGTTTTGGAGTATGACACATGGCTGGCCCTGGAAATTGACATATGGCAAAATACTTGGAAGTCCCTAATTATATTCAAGAGGAATTTTTGTCAATTGGGGGCTTCCTTTCAGAAATGTTGAGATTTATCAACTGAGTGTTAAAGACTGAATTTAAAGAAAGAAAATTGTTAGATATTTCTAGGCAGTTAGACTGTTGATAAAGTCTATTTTGAGTCTCCTACTTTTCCCCACATCCTCTAAGTTCCTTGGAAATTGCTCCCTACATAGGACTTCACTTGCTGCAGATGTGATTGTATCTAATGGATTATTGGTTCTCTCATACTTGATCTAGTTTCTCATTATCACATAATTAATGTTCATGATTGGATTCTTTGAACAAGGTTTTTCTAGACTATAATCTTGTTGAATGGAGGAGCCAAATCTTTTCACCTTTCTATTACTGGCACTCCCCTGTGATGCTTGTCATATAGAAGGGACTCCATTTCATTGAATCAGGAAATGAAAGACAGTTCCATTTTTCTGAGTCAGAGAGAGTCTACAGCTAAAAGTGTTGATTATGTTACGTGAAAATGAAAGCATTTTTGAGTGTCTTGTGGATTAACCTGAAGGGATACTTGGTAGGAAGGCATGGTACAACAGATGAAATTAAAGTACTGTACAAAGTTTCCTCGGATTATCAGTAGTGAATAGAACACCTAAGGTTCCTACCCATATAGAACTTGGACCTGACACATTAGCTTATTGATGATCATTTCTGTCTCAATTCCCATGACCACCTCCTTTTTCCGTGGGCCCAAGGGATGATTTAATCTTATAATATCACTTATGCTTTGCCATCACTATTAGCAGGTGAAAATATATGATATTCTTCTTTGGGAGACATGTGAGGCTCTTCTATGAGGAACTGCATCAAGAACAGTCTAAGTAGGTGTTTCTATGTCTGAAAAAAATCTTGATAAATAATCTCAGTGCATGAGATGCCTTAACTAATGACCCATTTCTTGATTTAGGAGTATAGATATTTTAATTATCATTAGAAAGAAAATTTCTTAGGATTTCCATCTCTCTGCTTACATTAACCATCTGTTCTTGTATGTTGTCCACTTCTTCCATTACAGCCCTCAGAGTATTAATCATAGTTGTTTCAAACTCCTGGTCTGATAATGTTATATCTGAGTCTGGTTCTGAAGTTAACTTTGTCTCTTCAGATTGCTTTTGTCTTTTAGCATGCCTCATAATTTGTTTTTATTAATTTTTATTGAAGTATAGTTGCTTTACAATGTTGTGTTAGTTTCTGCTGTACAGCAAAGTGAATCAGTTATACATATACATATATCCCCTCTTTTTTGGATTTCCTTCCCATTTAGGTCACCAGTATGCCTTGTAACTTTTTGTTGATAGCCAGACATGATATACCAGGTAAGAGGGACTGAGACAAATAGGCCTTTAGTGTGAGGTCTTATGTTTATCTGGATAGGAGTTAGACTGTGTTTAATTTTTGCTGTAGATTTGGGTGTCAGAGACTAATATCTCCTTTAGTGTCCTTGTATTTGTCTCCTCTGTTGTCTCTTTTGTTTTCTTAGGTACTCCTTTTTAAAATAGAGAATGAAGCTTCTAGTTCTTTCAGTTGTAGTCCCCTGTTTCTACAGAGGAGCCTGATGGATGTGACAGTAATGTGTGGAGGAAGGGGAAGCATTCTATAATCCTGTAATTTGACCAAAATCTTTAGTGAGCCTGTTCCCCAGGGTTGTGGCCTCCACAAATGCTTCACTATTTTTTCCCTCTTAGATGAGAAAGCAAAGATAGATGGGCCAGGAATTGAGCATTTGCCTTCCACTTGGTTAGGCTCTGGTAAAACACAAGCTGGTTAGGCTCTGGCAAGATCGTATTCTTTGAGAGCAGGTTTTTTTAAAAAAGGAGAATAGAATACTGTGGCTGTATTTAAAAAGAGCTAATTTCCCCCTCTTGCTATTGGAAACATGAGGGGGAATTTTCTCCAATATTCACCCAAGACCCTGGTGGGGCTCCTGAAGGTGAAACTTGGGGCCTTGCTAAGAATGGGACTCCAGAGATTTTAACTCTCAAGCTTATCCAGATTGAGTCTCCATCAACTCATCAACCACAGTTTAAGTGTTCCCACAGGTACTGGCTCCAGCAGTGGGCATCTGCTCCTGGCATCTCTCTTGGTAAACTTCATAGAATCACTTCTCTATATTTGTCTGTTTATGCAAATTTCTGGGAGGCAGCTTGCCCTGGGACCAAAATATATAAGTTTTGTTTATATAAATATAAAATATAGTATTGTTAACCATAGGCATTATGTTGTGCAGTAGATTTCTAGGACGTCTTCATTTTGCATAACTGGAATTTTTACCTTTTGACCAATGCCTCCTCCCTAGTCCCCACGTCTAGTCCCTGTTAACTACCATTTTACTTTGTTTCTATATGTTCGACTATTTCAGATTCTTCCTGTAAGTGGAATTCTGTGTTGTTTGTCCTTCTGTGTTTGACCTACCTTAGGTTAGTCCATGTTTTCACAAATAATAGGATTTGTTTCTTTTTTTAAGACTGAATAATATTCTAATGTATATAACTGCCAAGTTTTCTTTAACCATTCATTGATTGACAGACATTCACATTGTTTCCATAAGTTGGCAATTGTAAATAGTGCTGTAATGAACATGGGAGTGCAGACATCTCTTCAAGATCCAGATTTCAAAACTTTTGGATATATACCCTGAAGTGTGATTACTGAGTCATGTGGATGTTCTATTTTTTTAATTTTTTGAGGAACCTCCATACTCTTTTCCATAGTGACTGCACCAATTCACTGTTTATGCCAACAGTGTATAAGGGTTCCATTTATTCCACATCTTCGTTTGTACTTGTTATTTTTTGTTTTTTGATAATAGCCATACTAACAGGTGTGAGGTGATAACTAATTGTGGTTTTGTTTTGCATTTCCCTGAAGATTGCTGATGTATATTTTCATGTACCTGTTGGCCATCTGTATGTCTTCTTTGGAGAAATATCTATTCATGTTATTTGAGCAAGAAAAACAAAGCTGGACATATAACACCTCCTGATTTCAATATATTACAAAGCTAAAGTAATTTTAAAAGTATGGTTATGGGCATAAAAGACAGACATATAGGTCAATGGAACAGAATAGAGATCTCAGAAATAAATCCATGCATAAACATTCAACTGATTTCAACAAGAGTGCTAAGAACATATATATTATATGTATGGGGAAAGGATAGTCTCTTCAATAAGTGGTGCTGGGAAAACTGGATATCCATATGCAAAAGACTGAAATTGGACCCTTATATCATACACAAAAATAAGCTCAAAATGGATAAAAGCCTTAACATAAGACCTAAAACTGTAAAACTCCTGGAAGAAAATAGGGAAAAGGCTTCTTGACATTGGCTTTGGCAATGACTTGGATATAACACCAAAAGCTCAGGAAACAACCAAGAAATAGACAAATGGATTACATTACACCTAAAAGCTTTTGCACAGCAAACAACCAACGATGTGAAAAGGCAAACTAAAGGTGGAAGAAAATATCTGCAAGCCATATGTTTGATAAAGGATTATTATGCAAGATATAAAAGAATTCCCACACCTCAATAGCAACAACAACAATAAAACCCCAAACCCAGATAAACTAAAGCATATAACCTCCTTACTTTTTTTTGTTGTTTTTTTTTTGTTCCTCAGGCTTTTTAGATTGTTTTGCCAGGACCACTAGTAAGTAAGTATCATTATAAGTACTTATATCATTTTTCCTGCCCAATCTTCTTGACCAGTAAACTAGCCCTGTTTCTTGCTTCTGAGTTCCTGTCTTTGTGCTCAGTAACACTGGTTTGCCTTTGATTGCCAGGATATACCATGCTCCTCTTTGAACCTTGCTGATGCTTTCTCCTCTGTCTGACATGCTCACTGTGCGCACTTCCCTTATTTCTAACACTTTACCAGCTAAATTTCTCTTTAATACTTGGATCAGGAAGGCATTTTATCCAGCTAAAAAACAACCCTGACTGAACTTACTTTTTAGATTCTTAGTCAGATAAACTTTGGTTTGTGTGAGATGGTAGAGTTCTGTAGTCCAGCACAGTGAGGACCTAGGGCTATCCTGAGTCATTCAAAGCCAAAATATATCAACTATTTGCTATGTAAACTTGGGCACACTTTAGCTCCTTCACCTTTAAAAGAAGATGATAATGACAGTACCTACTTTATAGGCTTATTATAAGGTTAAATAAGTTAATTCATGCAACACATCTGGACCAGTACAAAGGACATAGTAAGTGCTCAATAAATTTTAACTATTATTGAGCTCACACAGTATTTATTGCATAAAATCTTTCTTCCCCATTGTTTTATAGTAATGCATTTTAATTGTCTATTAGACTATAAGCTGTCTGGGGGCAAGGTACTCATACTATTCTCTCTCTAGCCCCAACTTCTACCATAGGGTTTAGACTATCAGGGAGAACCAATTTTTTTTTTTGGTAAATGAATGAATGATGCATATTTCACTTATCAACTCCTACAGAATAGGGTATTTGTATTTCAGACATTGTCTTTCATTTTAGCTTTATAGGTCCATGGTATGCATTCTCCACTAGATTGTTAGCATCTGGAGAGTGGAGCTTATGCTTCTAACACCCATTATGATGTGGATCTCATAAGACTGTATACTTAAATCCTGGTTTCCTCTAACTAGCATGACATATCTAGAAATCTTCATCTACAATCTATATTTCTTTCAGGTCATGCATTCCAACTGTAGGCTTATAGTGAGAACCTCAGCCACCTAACCCCGCATCCATTTACTTGCTGAAGTCATGGAGGATCAGCTTCTATGTTCCCACTTACTATTCCCTATTTCACTGCCTTACTCCACAGTAAACCAAAAACAAAAAACAAGAAACAAAACAAAACACTGATTACCAGTATAGATATGCTTACAGTTCAAGGTACATTTTATTTCATCAGTGACACTAGACTAGTATATTGCTAGGTTTTCCATTAGGGCACACATTCCTATGAACTTGACTTTTAACTGAGTTGAACTAACCACTCACATTAAAATGTTTCTTTAGTTAAATATTTTAGTTACTTTTGTATTGTCCATAGCACTAACAATGCCCATTTAGTGGTAGAAGATAAAAACTTGGCGGTAAATTAGCATTGTTATGATTTTTCTTAGCCAATTTTCATTTCCCCTCAAGAGATTTGACTATTATTTATGACACAAAATAGTATCCATGCTAATTAATTAGGCTACTTTGTTTACTCAACTTCTAATGCTTGATTATTTCTTTATTTCTACACCAAAGTGACCCAGAGCAAATTTTGGTGTTTATCAGGGAAGCTAGCTAAGTCGTATGAGTAAAACAGTCCCATAGAGGTGAGCTGATTCTAACAAATACCTCATTTCTCTATGCCAAATTTATTATACTGTACACTTGCCTAGAGCTCTTTCAATATGGTTCTGGTTAGTGAATATGCATTTATTATCTTATCATAAGCGTATTTCTGCAGATTTGAACTATGAAGACTTGGTCTGGAAGTCACTCAATCAGTGACTCAACAGAAGAAAATTTCTCGAAATACCTATATTTTCACAATACAAAAAGTTCCATATTTTCCCTGAATACCATGATACTAAGGTCACTAAGGGAGTAGAGGTTTATAGTTCAATGTCTATGGGCTCTACTTTATGCAAACTGTATCAGTGAACATAAATGTCTACATTAAGATCATCATTGAAAGAATTTTGCTTTATAAAATAGTTGTCACATGATTTAAAATGTAAATATTTCAATTTATTATTTATGTATTGTAGTAATTAAAATAGTACTTGGCACAAATAACGATTTACCGATTGGCAAACCTTCTAAGAAACAATTTATAATGTCATTTTGTATGAGAAAGAGATGAAGGAATTCCCATTTTCTCAGTGGATCACTGCTAGGGAGAATAAGGAGGAGGAGAAAATTGGCAGTAGCAGATCTAATCCAGTGATGAGAGGGTTACAATCCTGAAGGTCACTTAGGAGTGAGAAGAAAAATGCTGCCCAGGCTGTGTCTAGAATGGCAATTCCATGTGGTTCTTCCCTACACATGCCAAGACTGAGAGGTTACATTCCCTTCATTTCAGGGGAATAAAGGATGATGTAAAGGAAGGGATCAGCTAATTAAAGTGAAGGCATTTTCTGTAACTTGAAATATACTACTTTTTCATCTATGTAGTTTCTACTTCTATAATAAAGCTGACAAAAAAAACCAAAGTATATAATGGAACATAAAGTAATAAATGATATTTTTCTTATTTTCTAAGTTTTTTAAAAAAATGTAAATGGATATTCACTTTTATCTGTATTTTTTGCATCTACTGAAATGATCATAGAAAAATTTTCTCCTTTCAAATCAATTATATTAATTGATTTCCAAATGTTAAGCCACTTTTGTATGCCTGGAATATACCAAATTAAGTTATCATGTATGATCCTTTATATGTATATAAGTACATATATATATATTTTTTTTTTCCTACAGTCCATATTTATTACATTTACCCACGTTTTTCTTTTTCATTGTTCTTCATACATTTTGATAGCACCTTCCATCCATATGGAAATATTATTCTACTGCTTGAAAAATAACTTTCTGTATTATTTATTATGAGTCTATTTGTAATAAATTCTTCCAGTTGTTGTTTGTCTGAAAATACCATTATTGCATTATCTTTCTTAAACATACATTTCTAGCATTTCAAAGATATTATGAAGCTGTTTGGGGCTTCCATTGTTTCCTTGAGAAGTCAGTGGAGTCCAGTTTTTTTTAAAGATTTTCTCTTTGACTTTGGTTTTCAGCAGTTTTATGTTTTTGTTTATGTTTAATTAACTTTAGTTATGCATAAAATGGGGTTTCTTGAGTTTATGATTTCATATTTTTCTTTAGTGTTGGACAATTCTGAAATATTTCTTCTGCTCCATTCTTCCTTCCTTGTCATCTAGGACTCTTACCCTCTTATTCTTTATTTTCTATCTTTAATTTAGTAATTTTGGATAGTGTTTTTAGACCTATCACAGTTTTTTAATTCTCTTTTTTTGACAGTGCCTGATCCAATGACATCTTAATTTTGCTTATTGTGCTTATAAATTCTAAAATTTCAATTGTTTTAGCCTTCTAACTACTTTTTTATGTTTTCTAATTGTTTAAATTCTCAACATTATTTTTTTTATCTCTTTGAACACTATTAGGCTTATTTTAAAATATGCATCTGATTTGCTCCAAATTTGGAGCTTATATATCTTTTGTTTTGTTTTGTTTCTACTATTAACTTCATGATTTCTTGTGTGTTCGTGTCCTTTCTTATTTTTTATTTCATGCTGAAGAACATCTTTAAAATATTTCTTGTGAAAATGATTTGAGAACTATATTAATGCTATTTTCCTCCAGAAGGGCGTTTGTTAGTTTCTTTGGGCAAATTTCCATGGACATTAGCAATATGGAACTTCATTAACAGTATTAAGGAATTGAGATGATGCAAAGATGGGATATAATCCCTAGGACAGCTTCTACAGTCTCACTTTATCCTTACTTCTAAAGTTCAGCCCTTGGGAATCCCTACCTTAAATACAAGGTCAACTAGTTCCTGACCTTGTTTGGTTCTGAGCTCCAAATGACCCATAAACATGCTGTGTTCTCAAAAATCCCTGCTCTGTATCTCACATAATTTTTTTTTTCACAGAATTGGGAAATGACCAGTAGAGAAAAAGTAACCCCACATGCCAGCTTACCTATATGAATTTCTGTCTTCTCCTAGATCTTAGATTAGTAATTCTTTACTATTATGTTGCCTTACCAATGTCTTCTCAGCAGATTTTTTTTATTGTTTTCTTTTTTATTGCAGTTCATAGATATTGTGGGGGTTTTTATTTACAAATTGAAGGTTTGTGGCAACCCTACATTGGGCAAGTCTATCAGCACCATTTTTCAAACAGCATTATTTTTAATTAAGATATGACATTGGT
Source organism: Mesoplodon bidens (assembly GCF_964165515.1). Taxonomy (NCBI): domain Eukaryota; kingdom Metazoa; phylum Chordata; class Mammalia; order Artiodactyla; family Ziphiidae; genus Mesoplodon; species Mesoplodon bidens. Next base: position 46,887,920 of record NC_138170.1, on the reverse strand, counting down.
TTTTTTAGACATAATGCCATCATACACATAATAGACCACAGTATAGTATAAAAATGATTTTTTTCCAGTTTTATTGAAATATAATTGACATATAACACTGTATAAGTTTAAGGTACACAGCATAATGATTTGACTTACATACATCATGAAATGACCACCACAAAAAGTTTAGTGAACATCTATCATCTCATAGAGATACATTAAAGAGATAGAAAAGAAGGGGTTTTATTTGCCTTGCGATGAGAAGGCTTAGGATTTACTCTCCCAACAACTTTGATTTATAAAGTACAGCAGTGTTCATTTATATTTATCATGTTGTACATTGCATCCCTAGGACTTATTTATCTTATAACTGAAAAATTGTACTTTTTGATTATCTTCATCTAATTCCCCCTCCTCTACCCCCTCACCTTTGCTAGTCACAAATCTGATCTCTTTTCTATGAATTTGTTTGTTTACTTTTGAAGAAAAACTGATCTACAACACTACATTAGTTCCTGGTACACAACATAGTGATTTGATATTTTTATACATTTCACCATGATAAGTCTAGTTGTCATCTGTCAGTATACAAAAATATTACATAATTATTGACTATATTCCCTACACTGCACATTTCATACCTGTGACTCATTTTGTAACTGGAGGTTTGTACCTCTCAATCTCCCTCACCTATTCTCTCCTCCTCCCAACCCCCTCTCTTCTGGCAACCACCTGTTTGTTCTCTGTATCTATGACTAGTTTCTTTTTGGTTATGTTAGTTTATTTGTTTATTTTTTAAATTCCACATAGAAGTGAAATCATACAGTATTTTTCTTTCTCTGTCTGACTTATTTCACTTAGCATAATACCCTCTAGGTCCATCAGTGTTTTTGTAAATGGCAAAATTTCATTCATTTTTATGCCTAATATTCCATTATATATATATATATATATATATATACCACATCTTCATTATCCATTCATCTGTTAAGTTGCTTCCATATCTTGGCTACAGTAAATAATGCTGCTATGAACATTGGGGTGCATATAACTTTTCAAATTAGTGTTTTCATTTTCTGGAATTGTTGGATCATATGGTAGGTCTATTTTTAATTTTTTGAGTACTCTCCATGCTGTTTTCCATAGTGGGTGCACCAATTTACATTCCCACCAACAGTCCTTTTCTCCACATCCTCGCCAACACTTGTTATTTGTTGTCTTTTTGATAATAGCCATTTTGACAAGTGTGAAGTGATATCTCATTGTGGTTTTGATTTGCATTTCTCTGATGATTACTGATATTAAGCACGTTTTCATATGCCTGTTTGCCATCTGTATTTCTTCTTTAGAAAAATGTCTATTCAAGTCCTCTGTCCATTTTTAAATTGGGGTTTGATTTTTTTATGTTGAGTTGTATGAGCTCTTTGTATATTCTGGATATTAACCCCTTGTCAGATATATGGTTTGTAAATATCTTCTCCCATTCAGTAGACAGCATTTCATTTCGTTGACACTTTGCTTCACTGTGCAAAAGCTTTTTAGTTTGATGTAGTCCTGTTTGTTTCTGCTTTTGTTTAGTGGATTTTTAAAAAATTTTGTGCAACCTTTTGTGTTTGTCTTCTGTGGGAAAGTGATCTAAATTTCCAGTTTACCATTACAGAAGTCAGACCTATCAATTTTAAAATTATAATGCCACTTGTACTTTGGTAATCACTTCCCAACCTTCCTCCCTTCAAAAGAAAAGAGAAATGCTGCTCTGATTGTTATAAGTTAACTATCTAAAATAACGGTATTGGAGGTGCAGGCATGATGCAGGTTTAAGCATATTGCAGATATGGACACGGACTGGATAGGTTCATTTTTGTCTATTGTTAAAGTTATTTTTCCTTTTATAGGTCTTTTTTAACCACAGACCTCTAGAACATAGCATTTGCTTCCAAGGCTTTCTGTTCATTATTTCAGTTGTTTTCATCCAGTCTGTCTCTCCTCACTGACTCATCTACTTAGGAACTTCTATTTGTCTTCTCCAACTAAAGTAAATCCATCTTTGTTCAAGGTCTAATTGGAGCCCCAATACCTCAGCATCTTTACAGTACTCCAGTGCACAGTCATAGCCCCATTCTATGAGATCCTAGTGCAGTAATGAACTATCTAATGGCATAGGAGTTAAGAGCGTTGTCTCTGGGACAAGAATGCCTTGGCTCCTCCTTTCAGTAATGCGAACTTGGATAAGTTATATGGTCTTAGTTGAACTGTTTCCCTCAGAAAGATATGTTGAATTTCTAACCTCCAGTACCACAGAATGTGACTTTATTTGAAAACAGGGTCCTTGCAGATGTAATTAGTTAAGATGAGGTCATAGTAGAATAGGGTGGGCCCATAATCAGATTATGACTGGTGTCCTTATGAGAAGATAGTGTCACACAGGGAGAATGCCATGTGATGACAGAAGCAGAGACTGGAGTGATGAATCTGCAAGCCAAGAAGTGCAAGGCTTGATGGCCACGACCAACAGCTAGGAAGACGCAAGGAAGGATTCTCCTGTACAGGTTTCAGAGGGATCATCGCTTTGCTAAAGACTTGATTTTGGACTTCTAGACACCAAAACTGTAAGAAATTAAAATTCCATTGTTTTGAGCGTTCCAGCTTGTGGTACCTTTTTACGGAAGCCCTAGGAAACTAATACATTGTATAACTTCTTTTTGCCTAGTTTCCTTATCCATAAAATGAAGATAATAATAGCACCTATCTCATAAAGTTTTTATGAATGATAATGTGCAACAAGCACTAGAATGGTGGCTGGCTTTTAATAAGTGCTATGTAAGTCCTCTTTAAAAATATTCTAGAGGATAAAATTGCCTCTTGAAGGCAGGGGTCACGATATATGTTTCTCATGAATCTTCCAACATGCCTAGCTGTGTGTACAATAGAAGCACACAAATACACATTCAGTTATTTTCCCTCTGATTATTTTACTATTTCTCAAGTTCCATTTTTTACTTGTATGGTTTTGCAAGTTTTCATTAATTATATTTCTATATCCTGGTTTATAATTGTGACATTTCTCCTGTGATTTGATTGCTTTATATTCCCCTTCATCTCAAACACACTGCCACCACTTCTCACCCTTATGCTTATGTCAAATTCCTCATTAACTCATGATTTTTAAACACTGATTTGATTGTAGAAACCAAAAGAGAAAAGGCAGTTAAAATGAACAATTTCCAGATGGTTGTGGAATTTAAAATACAAAATGTGGGTTATACTCCTAGCTCTGCTACAAACCTGTTAAGTTACCTCAGACACTTCACATAACACTGTGAAATCTCCTTCCTTACCTGTACAATGAGGAGATTGGATTAAACACTTTCAAACATTTTATCAGTTTTAGTTTCTATGATTAAGTTATTGTGTCCTATGAGTTCAACAATGACAATGAAAAGCTAGTTCTCACTCATCCATTATGGCCCAGCACATGCGGGAGGCAGCAAGTATCAAACACAGCAACTGCCTATTAACTGATTTGGCGAGATGCATTTGACCGATAGGGTAATGTGCATTATTGTTGTTGAAAAATCTGGACTCTCCAGCATAATTACCTGTGCAAGCACTGTTAAGAGATATTTCCAAATACCTGCTGTATGCACACACACTTGGTGTATCTCAGATTTCAAAGAGCCTACTATTCTGAAAAGTTTTCACATTCATGGTAGAATAACAAAGGGAAGAATGTACTTTCACTTTGTAATGCATCATTTTTACTTTTCAGACCAAAGCACTGTGACATGTGCCTTTTGCTTGTTTGGCAAAGTGATAACAATTTTTAAATAACAGATGAACATTTCCAGCGGTAGTCAAATTCTTGAAAGAAGTTACAAACTCCCTAATTCATTTCCTTATTACCAGGTATTACCTGTGTGGACAAAGAATGTTGTGTGCCATTTCAGGAAACAAAGGATGTTGTGCTATCAATCCATCAGCCCCTGCTGCCAACCCTGACGGCGCACCCTGAGGGGAACTCAAGATGGAGAAAACCAGGATACTGGCCCTAGAGAGTTAAGGTGCATATCCAAGAAATTATTTCAAAAAGCTCAGATTCTAGCATCTTCCCATACATAGAAAAGCACTAAATTCATTAACTTGAGAGGTCTGGATTTTTAATGTAATTAGCAGTAATCTTTTGATGTTTGACAACCTGTTTTGTATCTTTTTTCCCACAAAAACTCCTATTTATCCTGGCTCCTCCCTTACCTCTTTGGAACAGTCCCTCAAAGCTATCTGAGGTACTGTATCCTTGGCTTAAATCCTCAGTAAGTCCACCAAATAAAACATAATTCTCAACTTTTAGGTTGTACATTTTTTTAGTTGACACCTGATTGTTTTCTGTTTGGCTTCTATGCCTACCATTTTGCTAAAAACCCTCTCAGAGTTTATCGCTTACTAAACGAAAGACCAAGTTATATTCTCTGTTCTTTTGCCTCTGTTGCCCTTGAAACTGTGAACTGTCTCTCCCTTGCTTCTTTCTCCTCTAAGTTTCCTCGATAACATGTTTTTTATTTCAGATTTTCTTCCTACCCTATCCATAAATCCTTGATATTTCTTTCTCCTATCTTATAAAGAAAGGTAATCCACAAAACATTTATTTACTTATTTATATTTCTTGGTCCCAGTCTCACCTGAGCTACAGGCTTCTGCGCATCTTCAATTTTCTCCATGTGGTTTAGTTTTACATTCCTTTACCATTCTGCCAGGTGTCCGCTAAGCTATCTATGGTTTGCCTTTGTTGTTCCCAAATATTTTTTTCTGGTGTAAAAAGGAATCTCAACTTTATAGAGATCCTGTAGTTCCAGTAGTAAAGTCTACTGCTCCATTAGCTATGTTGGTAAACATATAATCCAACACTTGGGCTGGGATTTCTAACTTGACATTTCAAAAATGTCTGTCTCCACATTTCCTGCATAACAAAATAAATTTTAAGAAAAGTTTCCTTCACAAGGTTGGTTTTAATTTCCTTTTCCTTATTATATTTTCTTTAAAATAATATAGCACACAACATTATTATAATTGACCAACGGCAGGCTGGAGGGATAAGAATGAGCAGAATCCAGAAAATTATCAAGTTATTTGTACTCTTAGATTAGACACTTGAAGAAATAGTCCTACTTGCTGAGCTCATCTGAGATAACTTTGTACATCAGTTATTTCCTTGTGCTAGAATGAGACTGATGTATCTAATAAAGATTACCAGTTGCTTGCTGTATTCTCTTTAATAAGTCAAAGATATGTGCCATTCATTTTCAAAATATTTCCACTATTTAATTTCAATTAAAATAGGCTCTGTGTTTAGCTTTCCCTTTTTAAGTGTAGCTATTGTTCTGTGGCTGCTTTGTCCCCCAAAACAACAGATAAAGAAACAATAACAGTATTGTGTGGACTGAAATACTCCAGTGGCTCTGAGTATTGCTAGTCCTGTAATTCCCTCAGGGTAAGTGAGGACAAGAAGGAAATCCCCCTTCTGCAGTTCCCTAAGTGTTTTCAGTGAAGAGAGTCAAAGCATCTGGCACGTAATATTTTGTATTCAGCCAGCTCCTCCAAGTAAAGAGTGTTCCCCAGGAGTAAATTAGGCAATTAGCAGAATCATTAACTATTTCAAGCCAACAAAGTATCACTTAGTGCACTGAAGTAATAACGAGCAAATTAGTAATCATGCAGTCAGTGAATGCTAAAGAAGTAAGGTGCTCACTTTGTAGCACCTTATGAGTGAGCTGAGCTCACTCACTCATTTGTCCAATGGAAAGCCTGTTAATGCCCAAGAAAAAGAGTTTGTAATGGTATTGACTAGATTCTCTGGAGGCAAAGAACTAAACACATTGACAATCACTCACATATTTTAATAGTACTGTTTGGGTTTTGCACAGTATCTTCATTACTATCATATGGTATTAACTGAGGTGCACATGCCCATAAAAAGTGAGGTTCTAATTTATTCTGCACCTAGGTGAATATCCAGCTTTGCTCATTACTGACAAGTCTATTTATCCATCTGTAATCAGAAATTCTAAGAAAGGACTATGTGAGTTTTAGAGACTTGACACATTGAGGAGGTTACAAAACCTCTTTGAATCTACTCCACAGGGCTACTTTCAATATGCTGTAGAGTATGTGAAAACAATTAGGAAAATATTTGGTATATTATATGTGTTCAAGAAGCATTGTTAAATCTGAATCTTACATCAACATTTAATAACTCTGATCCTTGCTGTAAATTAGAGTAAATATTATTTGTTCTGCCTTCCACATGGTATTGTAGAGATGACCAAGGAGGATGAGAATGTGAAAGCACTTTATACCATTTTAATAATTACACTTTTGACTGTTTCCAAGTGCCACATATACTCTACGGGTCAATGTATTATTGCTACTGTAAGCTAACTACCTATAAAGAAACTAGCACAGTTTCTAGGATATACTAAATTCTCAATAAATGGCAGCTGTTATTACTGGAATGGTATACTATCATACTACGAACACTGATGTTTTACAGATATTGTTTCTATACTTTCTAGTATCTTGACTTGGACTGTGTTCTAAGAAAATAATTTAAAACTTAATCTGAAGTCACAAATGACTATCTCTTTCTTTTAAAATGGAGACATATTTTTCATTTTATTAAGTATTGCTTTTTGAGTAATTATTTTGAAAAGAACATTATTCAACATACTTGTCCTATAGATTCCTAATATTTAAATTTTTTTAACTATACAGTTTTCCCTTCCCTTTCTTCAGGAAGAAAGAGAAGTTAAGAAAAAGGCACATTTCTGGATAGTAAAAAAATTGTATTCCCCTAAAAATAATTTGGGAAGTTTCATCACATTTTGATTTCCTAAGCATAACATGATGTCTCTTAATGTGGTAGAAAATTAGAAGGAATACTCAAAGCACCTTAAATAATAGTTGTTTGTAGAATCTGAAAAAAAGAAGCCATTCAGAAACTGGATATGTCACTGGGATTTACAAAGACATTAACATAGCCCTTGGATACATACAGCTGAATGAACGAGCTTTATCTGCATAGCTATAATTACATTTAATGGATGGAACCACTTGTTAGTAAAATGCAAAGATCATTTGATACTAAAATATCCAAGGTCTAATGCATGTAGTGTTTTAATTTTGTTGAGACCTACCTTCCTTCCTTGTTTCCTTTCTTCTTTTCTTTCTCCCTCTCTTCTCTTCTTTCCTCTCCTCCCTTCTCACTGTCTTCTCTCATTGTCCTCCCTTTCTTCCATTATTTCTTTCAGTAGGCCTCTGGAATGTAAGCAGAAATGTTATAATGGGATATAAACTCTTTTTTAACTAGAAGAAAACAACTTCTTTAGAGTCTTTTGCCTTGTGATAAGTAGCAGTCAAAAGTAATTTATTAAAATTTTTAATGTCCTGCAAAAATAATTTTCAAAATATATGCCCTACCCTCTTGGAATTTATAATCTAAAATAGGCAACGTAGACATAAACACAAAACTAGAGGATGTATGGAGAGAGCAGTAACCCATCCTTAAAGTAATACAGGAGTCGACAGGTTATTTCTCACTATGTTTGATTGTTATGATGTAAAGAGCACCAGAATAGACAAGGGGCTGGTGTTATCTCTGAATCTGCACTGTGCTATCTGACCTTGGTCAGATCTTTAAATCCCTTGGGGCCTCAGATTCTTTGTTAACAGTGTGCAGTAATTAGACTTGTCCTACTCATTGCACAGTCTTTTTTTTTTTATGAATATCAACTGAGGATGGATGCAAAATGCTTTAAAGATGTGATATGATATTAAAATGAATAAAATTATTTGTTTCACCTGTGCCTCCTTAATGCAACTAGAAGTTCTCCCAAGCTAGAATCACACATTTGAATTTAAAAAAAGGGAAATCTCTCGAAATGCCTGTTATTGTCTAGGTTACACGTATGTGCTAAATAAATAATTACTGAAAACAAGTAATAACACAGGAGCAATATGTGTGCAAATGCCAAAAGTCATTCCAATGCAATATCACAAAAAATGGCAAATATATATACATATATATGAACCTACTGACTACAAAATGAAACAATCATGATAACCAGATATACTGAGAAAGTGAGAAATAAATGATCAACTCCTGTATTACTTTTTTTTTTTAACATCTTTATTGGAGTATTATTGCTTTACAATGGTGTGTTAGTTTCTGCTTTCTAACAAAGTGAATGAGCTATACATATACATATAATCCCATATCTCCTCCCTCTTGCGTCTCCCTCCCACCCTCCCCATCCCACCCCTCTAGGTGGTCACAAAGCACTGAGCTGACCTCCCTGTGCTATGCGGCTGCTTCCCACTAGCTATCTATTTTACATTCGGTAGTGTATATATGTCAATGCTACTCTCTCACCTCATTGCAGCTTACCCTTCTCCCTCCGCGTGTCCTCAAGTCCATTCTCTATATCTGCCTCATTATTCCTGTCCTGCCCCTAGGTTCATCAGAAACATTTTTTTTCCCTTAGATTCCATATATATGTGTTAGCATAGGGTATTTGTTTTTCTCTTTCTGACTTAATTCACTCTCTGTGACAGACTCTAGGTCCATACACCTCACTACAAATAACTCAATTTCGTTTCTTTTTATGGCTGAGTAATATTCCATTTTATATATGGGACACATCTTCTTTATCCATTCATCTATCGATGGACACTTAGGCTGCTTCCATGTCCTGGCTATTGTAAATAGAGCTGAAATGAACATTGTGCTACATGACTTTTTGAATTATGGTTTTCTCAGGGTATATGCCCAGTAGTGGGATTGCTGGGCCATATGGTAGTTCTATTTGTAGTTTTTTAAGGAACCTCCATAATGTTCTCCATAGTAGCTGTATCAATTTACATTCCCACCAACAGTGCAAGAGGGTTCCCTATTCTCCACACCTTCTCCAGCATTTATTGTTTGTAGATTTTTTGATGATGGCCATTCTGACCAGTGTGAGGTGATACCTCATTGTAGTTTTGATTTGCATTTCTCTAATGATTAGTGATGTTGAGCATCCTTTCATGTGTTTGTTGGCAATCTGTATATCTTCTTTGGAGAAATGTCTATTTAGGTTTTCTGCCCATTTTTGGATTGGGTTGTTTGTTTTTCTGTTGTTGTTTGTTTTCATGTTACAGGCATGAGCTGCTTGTAAATTTTGGAGATCCTTTGTCAGTTGCTTCATTTGCAAATATTTTTTCCCATTCTGATGGTTGTCTTTTCATCTTGTTTATGGTTTCATTTGCTATGCAAAGGCTTTTAAGTTTCATTAGGTCCCATTTGTTTATTTTTGTTTTTATTTCCATTTCTCTAGGAGGTGGGTCAAAAAGGATCTTGTTGTGATTTATGTAATAGAGTGTTCTGCTTTATGTTTTCCTGTAAGAGTTTTATTGTGCCTGGCCTTATATTTAGGTCTTTAATCCATTTTGAGTTTATTTTTGTGTATGCTGTTAGGGAGTGTTCTAATTTCATTCTTTTACATGTAGCCATCCAGTTTTCCCAGCACCACTTATTGAAGACACTGTCTTTTCTCCATTGTATATTCTTGCCTCCTTTATCAAAAATAAGGTCACCCTATGTGCGTGGGTTTATCTCTGAGCTTACTATCCTGTTCTATTGATCTATATTTCTGTTTTTGTGCCATTACCATACGGTCTTCATTACTGTAGCTTTGTAGTATAGTCTGAAGTCAGGGAGCCTGATTCCTCCAGCTCTGTTTTACTTTCCCAAGATTTCTGACTATATGGAGTCTTTTGTGTTTCCACACAAATTGTGAAATTTTTTGTTCTAGTTCTGTGAAAAATGCCATTGGTAGTTTCATAGGGATTGCATTGAATCTGTAGATTGCTCTGGGTAGTATAGTCATTTTCACAATGTTGATTCTTCCAATCAAAGAACATGGTATAGATTTCCATTTGGTGGTATCATCTTTAATTTCTTTCATCAGTGTCTTATAGTTTTCGGCATACAGGTCTTTTGTCTCCTTAGGTAGGTTTATTCCTAGGTATTTTATTATTTTTGTTGCAGTGGTAAATGGGAGTGATTCCTTAATTTCTCTGTCAGATTTTTCATCATTAGTGTATAGGAATGCAAGAGATTTCTGTGCATTAATTTTGTATCCAGCTACTTTACCAAATTCATTAGCTCTAGTAGTTTTCTGGTAGCATCTTTAGGATTCTCTATGTATAGTATCATGGCATCTGGAAACAGTGACAGCTTTACTTCTTCTTTTCCGGTTTGGATTCCGTTTATTTCTTTTTTGACACTGATTGCTGTGGCTAAAATTTCTAAAACTATGTTGAATAATAATGGTGAGAGTGGACAACCTTGTCTTGTTCCTGATCTTAGAGAAAATGGTTTCAGTATTTCACCATTGAGAACGACGTTGGCTGTGGGTTTGTCACTTATGGCCCTTATTATGTTGAGGTAAATCCCCTCTATGCCTACTTTCTGAAGGGTTTTTTATCATAAATGGGTGTTGAATTTTGTCAAGAGTTTTTCTGCATCTATTGAGATCATCATATGATTTTCCTCCTTCAATTTGTTAATATGATTTATCCCATTGATTGACTTGTGTATATTGAAGAATCCTTGCATACCTGGGATAAACCCCACTTGATCATGGTGTATGATCCTTTTAATGTGCTGTTGGATTCTGTTAGCTAGTATTTTGTTGAGGATTGTTGCATCTATGTTCATCAGTGATATTGACCTGTAGTTTTCTTTTTTAGTGGCATCTTTGTCTGGTTTTGGTATCAGGGTGATGGTGGCCTCATAGAATGAATTTGGGAATGCTACTCCCTCTGCTGTATTTTGGAAGATTTTGAGAAGGATAGGTGTTAGCTCTTCTCTAAATGTATGATAGAATTTGCCCGTGAAGCCATCTGGTCCTGGGCTGTTGTTTGTTGGAAGATTTTAAATCACAGTCTCAATTTCAGTGATTAGTCTGTTTATATTTTCTATTTCTTCCTGGTTCAGTCTTGGAAAGGTTGTGCTTTACTAAGAATTTGTCCATTTCTTCCAGGTTGTCCGTTTTATTGGCATATAGTTGCTTGTAGTAGTCTCTCATGATCCTTTGTATTTCTGCAGTGTCAGTTGTTACTTCTCCTTTTTCATTTCTAATTCTATTGATTTGAGTCTTCTCCCTTTTTTCCTTGATGATTCTGGCTAGTGGTTTATCAATTTTGTTTATCTTCTCAAAGAACCAGCTTTTAGTTTTATTGATCTTTGCTATTGTTTCCTTCATTTCTTTTTCATTTATTCCTGATCTGATCTCTATAATTTCTTTCCTTCTGCTAACTTTAGTTTTTTTGTTGTTTGTTCTTCTTTATCTAATTGCTTTAGGTGTAAGGTTAGGTTGTTTATTTGAGATTTTTCTTGTTTCTTGAGGTAGGATTGTATTGCTATAAACTTCCCTCTTAGAACTGTTTTTGTTGCATCCCTTAGGTTTTGGGTTGTTGTGTTTTCATTGTCATTTGTTTCTAGGTATTTTTTGATTTCCTCTTTGATTTCTTCAGCGATCTGTTGGTTATTTAGTAGTGTATTGTTTAGCCTCAATGTGTTTTTATTTTTTACAGTTTGTTTCCAGTAATCAATATCTAATCTCATAGTGTTGTGGTCAGAAAAGATACTTGATACAATTTCACTTTTCTTAAATTTACCAAGGCTTGATTTGTGACCCAAGATATGATCTATCCTAAAATGTTCCATGAGCACTTGAGAAGAAAGTATATTCTATTGTTTTTGGATGGAATGTCCTATAAATACCAATTAAGTCCATCTTGTTTAATATATCATTTAAAGCTTGTTTCCTTATTTATTTTCATTTTGGATGATCTGTCCATTGGTGATAGTGGGGTGTTAAAGTTCCCTACTATGATTGTGTTACTGTCAAATTCCCCTTTTATGGCTCTTAGCATTTGCCTTATGTATTGAGGTGCTCCTATGTTGGGTACATATATATTTACAATTGTTATATCTCCTTCTTGGATTGATCCCATGATCATTATGTAGTGTCCTTCTTTGTCACTTGTAACATTCTTTATTTTAAAGTCTATTTTTTCTGATATGAGAATTGCTACTCCAGCTTTGTTTTGATTTCCATTTGCATGGAATATCTTTTCCCATTCCCTCATTTTCAGTCTGTATGTGTCCCTAGGTCTGAAGTGGTCTCTTGTAGATAGCATATACGCAAGTCTTGTTTTCTTGTATCCATTCAGCCAGTCTATGTCTTTTGGTTAGAGCATTTAATCCATTTACATTTAAGGTAACTATTGATATGTATGTTCCCATTACCATTTTCTTAATTGTTTTGGGTTTGTTTTTGTAGGTCTTTTCCTTCTCTTGTGTTTCCTACCTAGAGAAGTTCCTTTAGCATTTGTTGTAAAGCTGGTTTGGTGGTGCTGAATTTTCTTAGCTTTTGCTTGCCTGTAAAGGTTTTAATTTCTCTGTCAAATCTGAATGACACATCCTTGCTGGCTAGCATAATCTTTGATGTAGGTTTTTCCCTTTCATCACTTTAAATATGTCCTGCCACTCCCTTCTGGCTTGCAGAGTTTCTGCTGAAATATCAGTTGTTAACCTTATGGGAATCCCTTGTATGCTTTTCCCTTGCTGCTTTTAATATTTTTTCTTTGTATTTAATTTTTGATAGTTTGATTAATGTGTGTCTTGGCATGTTTCTCCTTGGATTTTTCCTGTATGGGACTCTCTGTGCTTCCTGGACTTGATTGACTATTTCCTTTCCCATATTAGGGAAGTTTTCAACTATAATCTCTTCAAATATTTTTTCAGTCCTTTTCTTTTTCTCTTCTTCTTCTGGGACCCCTATAATTTGAATATTGGTGTGTTTAATGTTGTCCCCGAGGTGTCTGAGACTGTCCTCAATTCTTTTCACTCTTGTTTTCTTTATTCTGCTCTGCGGGAGTTATTTCCACTATTTTATCTTCCAGGTCACTTATCCGTTCTTCTGCCTCAGTTATTCTGCTGTTGATTCCTTCTAGAGAATTTTTAATTTCAGTTATTGTGTCGTTCATTATTGTTTGTTTGCTCTTTAGTTCTTCTAGGTCTTTGTTAGACGTTTCTTGTATTTTCTCCATTCTATTTCCAAGATTTTGGATCATCTTTACTATCATTACTCTGAATTCTTTTTCAGGTAGACTGCCAATATCCTCTGCATTTGTTTGGTCAGATGAATTTTTACCTTGCTCCTTCATCTGCTGTGTTTTTCTCTGTCTTCTCATTTTGCTTAACTTACTGTGTTTGAGGTCTCCTTTTCGCAGGCTGCAGGTTTGTAGTTCCCGTTGTTTTTGGTGTCTGCCCCCAGTGGCTAAGATTGGTTTAGTGGGTTGTGTAGGCTTCCTGGTGTAGAGGACTGGTGCCTGTGTTCTGGTGGATGATGCTGGATCTTGTCTTTCTGATGGGCAGGACCACGCCTAGTGGTGTGTTTTGGGGTGCCTGTGGCATTATTATGATTGTAGGCAGCCTCTCTGTTAATGGGTGGGGTTGTGTTCCTGTCTTGCTTGTTGTTTGGCATAGGGTGTCCAGCACTGTATCTTGTTGGTCGTTGAGGGGAGCTGGGTCTTAGCATTGAGATTGAGATCTCTGGGAGAGCTTTTGCCTTTTGATATTACCTGGAGCCAGGATGTCTCTGGTGGACCAATGTCCTGAATTCGGCTCTCCCACCTCAGAGACACAGGCCTGACACCTGGCCAGAGCACCAAGACCCTGTGAGCCCCATGACAATTGTGCTAGGTTGGGTTTCCTAGAAGCATAGTCAGAGAAGGTTAAGTGATTCATTAGAAGACAGTGCCTCAGGAGGAGTGAGGAAGGCAGGAGAAGGGAAGGATTAAAATCTAACGTAAGTGATTGCAGAAGAGACTCTCCTGTATTACTTTAAAGATGCATTACTTAGCATTACATTCAAAGATCATCTCAAATGCTAAACTATTTTTCTAGTTTCATTTTCCACCACTCTCCTCCTCTATATACCTGTTCCAACATGCCTGGATAGTTTAGGATTTCATGTCTTTCCTCATTCTAGTATATCATCTCAGGGGAATGCTCTTACCTAGTAGGGGAAAAAAAAAAGATCCTTGGGGGTCCAAGTCCAATTCAAATGTTACCTTCAATGTGAGTTACTCACCTCTACATTCCATTCCTTCTGAGCTATTCATTTATTTCACCATTCAACAAGTGAGCTACAAGTCACTGGGTAAGGAAAGATGAATCTGAGTATGTATAAAATATCACTGGCCATGTACATATCTGGTTTTCCAAGTTACTCTAGGGAGCAGTCATAATACTTACCACACAACTACATTACACAGACTGCACTTCTTCAAGTCTCCCTAGAGTAGCCTTCTCACTGCTCTTCCTGCATCTCCCTGCCCCCTAATCCCAAGGCCAATACCACACATTTAGATGTTTGTTAGGGCAGTACCTCATTTCTGGATTCAATTTCTCTCTCAACTATCTCTTGCTATGTATCAAACTACTCCAAAATTAGTGACTTAATGCAACAATTCATTTGTTCATGATTCCACAGATGAGCAAATTATCCGTGCCTCAGGTAAGGTGGCATGTCTACTTACCATGTTGTGGCAGCTGGCCTTACTCATGAGGCTGCAGTTATCTTGTGGTTTAATTCCTAGGGCTTCATGGTCTGAATTGGTCTTGGTCACATGTCTGGTGGTTGATAAGGCTCTTAGCTGGGCCACATGTCTCCAGTAGACTACTCCAGGATTCTTCACATGGCCTCAACAGTGAGAAGGTGAGAGTGGTAGTTGCAAGGACACAAAGTCTAGGCAAAGACATGTAACATCACTTATGTCATCTAGTATCAGCCATAGAAAGTCACAGGACAGACTAAATTCAAGGAGTAGGAGAGTCACATCGCAAAGGAGAATGCAAATTGGGATGGACAAAATAACTGCAAACATTTTTACAAATAACTCACTAAACTCCAGTCTAGTAGGAGTAAAACATGTGATTGAGTTTATGCCTGTGTTGAGAAGCACATAAATAGGGCTAATGCTACTTGGAGGAGGTAAATATTTCCAATAGAGAAGAAGAGGTTCTCTGGAACAACTTACAAAATTTCTAAAGTATGAGTATTATCTTTCCTTAAAAATTCTTTAAAGCTGAAGCTGTGCCTGAATTTAATTAGTATTTGTTGAATATAAATGAGTCAGCATGCCTATAAAACAGTCTAGAGCTGTGTCCTACAGTGTAAAAATTCCTTAACACTATTAAAAAACTTTTTCCATAAAGATTTGTTCAGGTTACTATTGCTTCCTAATAATATATATTTTCCTAAGATACCTTTTATTTTTTTGAGGTTAAAATTTTTAGTCATCCATCCTAACCTCTTATTTTAAACTCTCTGTATCAGTAGTCATGGCCCTCTTCTTCATCTCCTGTGAGATTTTCTCAGCCTTCCTAGCTGTCCCTTTTCTCTATTAATAACTTTATTTTTTAACTTCATTCTCAGAATTAAACTAAAGATATTTAAACACAATCCATTTCTCTCAAATTAACTCTCATATCATATTGTTTCACATTTGCAGAGTCTTTTTCTTTCCCCCTCTTCCTGGCACTATATTATTAAGACATTAATTATAAATTACATATTAGATTTGACTCTAACTCTCAAAGAATTAAAAATGTAAAACAAAATGTGAAATGGAGCAAGGGGGTACTGCCTGTTGCCTTCTCTAATTACAGCCCATGGTAAACTTACTAATTCCTGCTTTCCTGATCTGCTGCCATGTCCTTTATACATATATATTTTTTTCTCAGAAGAATAAAATTCAGGTATTTTTTACACAGGGAACCACGGAAGGGATTTACAAAGGCAAAAGGGCAATCAAGATGTGCCTTTCCCATTAAATTTTCCGCTCTCTCAGTATCATTCTGTCTTCTGCCTTTCCTTTCAACACATTAGCCAAGTGGTGGGAGAAATATTCCTGATCTAGTCTTGTATTTGTGTCTTCTTAGCCCTGCAGTGTCAGGGATAGAAGTGGTTAGATCAAGAACAGAGATAGTCAGATCTGAAAGGAGGCTGAAATGTCTTTTATTCTTAACACAGATATTGCATTTGAGATTTTGTGTATAAGTAATAGAGATTTTTTTTTCTTCTCTCTTTTTGGCAGAGCAAATACCAGAGAGAAGTGTGAGCCAAGAGGCAGTGTAGATTGGATTGGGCTGTCACTGATCATTCCCACTGCATGGGTGTGGATCTTAGGGCCTCTTTCCTTGTCTATGGCTTTACAATGTTGTGTTAGTTTCTGCTGTACAGCAAAGTGAGTCAGTTATACATATACTTATACCCCCTCTTTTTAAAATTTCCTTCCCATTTAGGTCACCACAGAGTACTTAGTAGAGTTCCCTGTGCTATTCAGCAGGTTCTCATTAGTTATCTATTTAATATTTAGCAGTATTTATACATCGATCCCAATCCTTGCCTAATTTAATCATGTCCCTTTAATATCCTACAACTTTATTTTGTTGAAAGAATTGATACAGAATGTTGCATGTGTTACAAGAACTTAGGAGGCTTCTTTGTACTGTTTTTGTACATGTATGTTTGGAAGTTATCTTAGAGTGCTGGTGATCACAAAGGGACCAACACCTCAACTCTAGAAATCAGATGTGTAGAAAGAGAAGTTGGTATTGTTGGCTTCCTTTGGAAGCCTTCAGTTTTAACCCTTCCAGTCCCAAACTGCCTCAAGCTATGAACATTCCTTGGGGTACATGGCTAGCTGTGAGTAGTATGTGGGTAGAGTGAAGTACTGGGGAATTGACATAGAGAAGAGAGCAGAACTCTGTCTATAACTGTGTGTGTCAGGGAACAGCACTTAACGGGTATTCATATATCTACAGCACAAGGGTAATATGGAAAATGACAAGGATACATCCTACAGTAACTACTTATTATAAAGTTGTGAGCATATATTTAAGGCTCAATACTAATCATAAAAGAAATAAAAGTAAACAGATAGAGAGTAGAAAAAAATAGAAGCCAGGGTTACTTTGGTGCGTTAATGTTGTCCTCTGATCCTTCTCTAAGTGTTGTTTCTATAACCACCTCTTGCTGAATTTTTAAAAATGCTTAAAGATGTAAGGGGATTGATACTTACACTTGCACTTTCTGTGGATCATTACTTCTTGAAGAAAGAAACACTGTCTAGATGGGTTCTGTTATTTCCAGGGCTTCCCTAAGAGCAAATAAACAACTGTTAATAATGCATATGAAATATAAATAAAACCTGAAAAATATGGAGCACTTGAGGGCTACCAGGTCTTCCTTTATTCCAACAATCCTTATTAATTATTCTAGTCAGGTAGCTTTTAAAAGTAGTTTTTAAAATGACAAAACCCTTGTTTTGAAAATAAATATTGTGCATAATAAAAAAAATTACACATGTAATATATACAACAGATAAAAGAGCATTCATTGTCCTGCCTTCTCCCTGAAATCCTTATCTTACTTCCAGGGGACATTGAGGCTCCACCATTAAACCCCGGGACTTTGTTGCACACCATTTGATAACCACTGTAGCTTGACCCAGGTCAACCCTTAAAACTTGTACAACTTCCGGTGCCATGGTTGTTCTGTCACTTACTATTATGTGACTTGGAACAAGCTTCTTCTGAGGCTCCAATTTTTAGAATTTGAGAAACAGGAATGTCAATAAATCTCATATCTCATTTTCCAACTGAATATAAGATAAACACAGGTGTCAGGCAGATGGACATCAAAAAGTCCTTATATTACCAATAAAGTTGTTTGCAGGACATAATCTAGGTGCAGGCAAATGATGATTGTGATCCCTGGCCCCTCCCACCACTTGCCACTGCTGGATTAGACAGACTTGCCTGGTCACAGGTAGAACTGGTTAGCTACAAGCCTGTCTCCACAGCCAAAAGAGCTAAAGAGCATGCACCTTATCTGTAGGCAGCCAGATCCCAGAGGAGGGGTGGCAGGAAAAAGCTGGAACAGGCATGCCCGATTCTTTCTCCCAAACTTACAAATAAAATAGTTTCCCTAGTGGCGAGGTTGTGAACATATGAAGAAATACCCAGGGGGTTACTCTAATAGGGGTCTCTCAAAACGGAAATAGTGGGGGTGGGCAGTAAGTGCTCCCTAAACATTTCTCACCTGAAATTTGGGTCAAATTATACCCACTTGAGAGGTCTGTGCAAGTGAGGTGATATTTTTGAAAGTAGTTATATAGTATATGATAGTTAGCATTCTCTTAATTATCTTAATTATTGTTATTGCTCAAAGATTCACTTTAGTAGTATGTTTTTGTTACTACTTAATGACATAGTCATCTCCCCAGAAAGATCACCAAGCATATTACAACAACCAGACAGTTAATTTTTTTTTTTTTTTTTTTTTTTTGCAGTACGCGGGCCTCTCACTGTTGTGGCCTCTCCCGTTGCGGAGCACAGGCTCCGGACGCGCAGGCTCAGCGGCCATGGCTCACGGGCCTAGCCGCTCCGCGGCATGTGGTATCTTCCCTGACAGGGGCATGAACCCGTGTCCCCTGCATCGGCAGGCGGACTCTCAACCACTGCGCCACCAGGGAAGCCCCGAGACAGTTAAGTTAAATGTATGAATAACTGCTTTTACATGCATGATGACAATATGATTATAACTTTAAATGTTTAAGATTATGGATTTACTTTGAAGATGATTGATTACCACAGAAAGAAAGAAAGGAAAGAAGGAAAGAAGCAAAAAAGCACAATTAAGCCTAGTATACTGTTAATAGATATTTTGGTTAAGAGGTTTAAACCACCAGGTTCCAGTGTAAAGTATGATTACCTAAAATCAAGATAGGTGACATTAATCAATCTCTATTCTCAGTTGAAAATGTAGCTTTGATTCAAAAGGTCTGTTCTTACTAATTTCCTAACATCCTGTGAAGATTTCAAATACACTTTTTAGAAAGCACATTTGTAAAGAAAACCTCTTATGTATAATTTGATAAAACTCTCACTGATCCTTACTAAGAATCACCTAATATGAATGTGATCTTATCTTCATATTTAATCATAACACTCTATTTTGACTCTTGGTCTGATATATCCAGAAAGATTCTCAGTTCCAGGACTTTAGGATCACTTGATACTACAAGACCTTCTAGTTTTTTATGTTTATCAGCAAAGAAACTGAAGGTTAAGGGACTATTTCTTCATTGCCATTACCAGCATGCTCTAAGCTTAAGTGTGTTGCTAATCTCATCTTCTTCACACAGGCATCATCCATCTATACAGCAGAAAAGGAAAGAAGAGCAGCAGTATCGTAGCCACAGGGAGCAGGAACATGTCCTGCCTTATTGTGCCTAAGCCCAGACTTAAACTGAATCATAACCATCTATGGCAGAAAGGGAACCAGAACACTGATATTCAGAAAGATGTGGCTTCTACTTCCTAACAGCTATTTTTTTTAAAAAAGCTAATTATTTTTAATACCTGTTAGTTTTAATAACTAATAGTAATTGAGGACTTTGTGATATTTATCTATGATAACATTCTACTCCATTCAACATTTTATTAAAGTGAAATTCCACAGTTCTTATGGTTTGAAAAACTAAGCTGCTTCATTAAAAAATCTTTGCATCAAGTTTTTTGCTGGTAGTAGTAAATATACTAAATTTTTTTTTAATTATGGAGGGATTTTAACTGACAAAGTAGGCTTTGTTTCTTTTGAGTTATTTGTCTTCTTTCTCAGACAAGTTTTGATATCAGGTCAGGAGGTCTTGCTGAAACATACAGTTTATGGAACAAGCATAGAGTACAGATAGGTTATAAGGGTCAGATTTTTCTGAACCTGTTCTCTTGCAGCTTCTTTGTAAAGATTCTTGGAGAACAGCCAACATGGAATCAATTCTGAAATACTCTGCTAACCCATCTGGAAGAACATGTTTGTTTCTCAAATAGCCAAAGAGCTCTGCAAGGTGCATCCTGCTTCCATAATAGGGAAGATTTCCCTAAGGTGAAGTCTGCAGCAGGTGGCACAGATGTCACTGTAGTGACATAACAGGACAATGGGAAGACACGCGGCTAGAAGAAATGGACCACAATATGAGCATATTGGAGTCTGGGGAAGTCAAACAGTACCCTGCACAGCATCGCTCTGAGTACCCTGATTTCAGGTCACTCACAGAGGCCAAGAAGATGAGAAAGCCCAAGAGATATAAACAGACAGGAACAGGGGCTGTCTACTTAATGAGATATGTCAGTATTCAGAGGATATGGAACACAGGATTTTAGCACAGAAAGGAAACTTGGAGAGCACTTAACCCAAATTTCTCTCTTTACAGGTGAGAAAATGGACTCTGGCTTGCCTAATTTTTTGCAACTATCTTATGGGAGAGGCATGCTAGGATCCATTATGAATATTTGGAAACAACCTAGATGTCCATCATCAAGAGAGTGGATAAATAAAGTTATAATACCTCAACAACTGTATACAGGGGAACATGATGCATGGATTGGCTTAAGTGTGCCTCTCACAAGCTTCTGAAACTGAAAATGGAATCCCATCCAGACGCCATGACTTGGAAATGTGGAAGAATTAGATTTCCAACTTGTTCCTAAATTTGGGACAATTGCCTGAAGAATGGAAATGGAAGGTAGAGAGGTAAACAAATGTTCATGACAAAAACCAAGACAGTGTTCCTATCACCTCATCACCCAGCAGAAAAATGCCACTTGTGGGAGAAGTGACCTTGGTATCACTTTCAGAACGAGAGAACTGCTCAGACAACAGTGCTATCCTAATCAAGAGAGCAAACAAAAAGGCAATGCTTTCTTCTTAGCAGCCGATGATTTCCCCCTCTGTTATATTCAGGGAGATTCTGAAAACAAACGTCTTAATGCTAAAAATAATGCTTCCAATTAATTCTCATTGAACACACTTTCGGCTAATTTATACAGACTATTTTATTTAATTCTATCAAAAAATTCAGTCAAAACTATTATTATTATTATTCCATTTTATAGATGTGCAAACTGAGACTCAGAGAGATTAAGTTGTCCAAGGTCACAAAACTAGGAAATGGAAGAATTTCTAATCAAATACAGACAGTTTCTTTGCCCTTGTTGACTGAAAGAAGAACACACAACGTAAAAGTTATGAGTTAAGTTTTATTCAGGAATCTTACTGAGGACTATAGCCCCAGGAGACAACTTCTCAGATATCTCTGAGGAACTGCTCTGAAGATGTAAGGGAGGAGCCAGGATATATATGGATTTTTTCTTGGAAAATAAACATGTAGTTGAACATCAAAAGATTATTGTTAATCACAAAGAACAGATATCTCAAGTTAATGATTTTACTTCTTTTCTATACATGGGAAGATGCAAGAATCAGGAGTCACTGAAATTTTTCCTTAGATATGTATCTTAACTATACATATACATATACATATGTTTGGGCCAGTATATCCAAAGTACAGAATGCTTCCTGTTTTTCTCCATCCTGATTTTCCCTCAGGGTGCACTGTTGGTAGGTGACTGCAGTGGCCAATGGCTTGATCCTCCTGGAACTGGAATGGCAGGCAACATTTTTCTCTTTACACCTTCCTCTAACTTCTATTTGGTTAAAAAAAATTCCATCTTACTCATCACTGTTCTGTAAGACTTTGTTTGTTAGTGTGTCTGTTTGATGCCCAGAACAAACACTGAGGTCATTTCTACCTTTTCTTCCCCAGATGTTTTGGGGTTATGGAAATCTTGCCTCACTCTCTAGGGAGCAGTCGTCTTCTTTGAACTGTAAATGAAGTGCTAGCTCAAGTCAGATTTCACCTACTGTGTTACCCCGAGCCAAAATCTAGGTTTTCTTTTCAGCATAAAAATTCACTGTCAGAATTCTACATGCTGCTTATCTTCCTTTCAGCTTAAGTCAGAAGGACTATATTGATTCTTTATTTGGGTCAGCAGGTGGATTTTCTCACCTTAGTTGTGAGTATCTGAAAATAGTATTAGATAATTCAAAACTTCCTGTCTGGGCTTCCCTGGTGGCGCAGTGGTTGAGAGTCTGCCTGCCGATGCTGGGGATATGGGTTTGTGCCCCGGTCTGGGAAGAACCCACATGCCGCGGAGCGTCTGGGCCCGTGAGCCATGGCCGCTGAGTCTGTGCCTCTGGAGCCTGTGCTCTGCAACGGGAGAGGCCACAGCAGTGAGAGGCCCGTGTACAGCAAAAACAAACAAACAAACAAACAAACAAAACCTTCCTGTCTCAGAGATGCACCACCTCCCTGTATATATAAATGTCTTGCTCTCAGGGAAAAATCAGAAACATGATTGCTTGTCAAAATTAGAGGATGCTCATATAGGCAGGTGGCATTATGACTGTAGAATGAAATATCTTGAAGAGACCTAAAATATTATATAATTCAAAGAATGTCACTCACAGGAAAAAGGGCATATGTCAACTAGGGGATACCAGAATCACTTGTGCATTCTTTTTAAAAATGTTTCACCCCATCCCCCAACAATCTGTTATAATCCCTAGGAGCATATTGTCTCCTGCAACTTTACACTGAAACTCACCTGAAATTCACCGACTAAATGAGCCATCATTACTAAGAAGAATGTGACATAAATTATCAGTGTGTTACTGCAAAGCAGGGAATACTATCTCAGCAAGAGTCTTGGAAAAAAATGGAGCAATGCATGCCAGACAGAAGAATAGAGAGGACTTAACGTGGGGAATTAGTTTACAGAGGTGTTGGGAGAACTGAAAGCCAAACATGAGAAGGTGAATTAACCAAAGAATTAGCAATGGCATGAAGCTGGTGTCTTACCTGGGGTTGGAGCAAAACAGTGAGAGTCAGAGTCCAGGACTGGAATCACCTGGAGGGGATAGAACCATGAAGAGAAGAACCACAGTGTGGAAGAAATTCCCTGCGATACTCCTTGTCATCCAGTCTCTTGCACGTCTCCTACTGGTTGACTCTAACAGGAAACCAGATTTCAAGGAAGCCTAGAAATGTTAGCTTGCAGGGCACAGTTTCCTACAATACATAAAAGTAACAGGGAATAGAGATAAGAGAAAATAACAAATGATCAGCAGAACTGTTTCAATCCATTCTCATTGTATACAGGACAGCATCATTATCTCCAGATAAACAAGACTGCACAACTTTCCTTAATAACAAACTTCATAGTTTCACTCTCATAGCCAGAAATTATTTATTTAAAATTTAATTCATTTTAGTAGTCATTTAATTCATTTTTGGTGGACTTCAATTGATGATTATGTTACAAGCAGAGGCTGTGGCATCATTATATTTTTAAAACTATAAGGATACATTTGCCATACTTTAGTGTCAACCACTGATGGTCAAAAAAGTCAACATTTTATTTCTATTTTTAATTTCTTACATATTTTATTGTCTTACCATAGTAATAATTTTACATTTGGTATAGGGGTTTTGTAAAAACCATCTGAAATCCAAGAATATTTCCCTTGTTTCTTTTTTTTTCCTAAAGTTCATGGAAAGGGAATGTATCTTCCTCTGGCCATTTATACCAAAACTTAAGAATCTTCATTTAATATTTTTAATAAAGTCTTATTAAGCTAGAAGAACAAAGTATGTTATGGCTTTGACAGGGGTTACATTTCTTTAATGGTTTAAATCAATACTTTAAAAACTACAATAATAGCATTTAATATGACTTTCACATAGTGTATTGAATTCCTTGTGCCCTGACTCATGTTTCTCAGCCCATCTTTTCTACCAGCATTTTCTGTGGCAGCTGTCTTCATGTAGGTGGCCTGGGCAGCACTTTACTTCAGCAGCAGGCTCTACACTTCTGGAGCTTCTTCCATACTCAGTGTGGGAACCTAAGGTAATCCTGATCACTCATGGCATGCAAACCTAAATGGGCGAGGAAGGTAATCTCTTGCTGAGTAAGCTTAGACAGATAGGAGGAAGCAGCCAATGGATAAATGTTCTCTTCTTCCAGTCCACAGATAAACCCTTCTTTTTTGGGTTGAGTTTTATTTTATTTATTTATTTTTATACAGCACATTCTTATTAGCTATCTATTTTATGCATATTGGTGTATATATGTCAATCCCAATCTTCCAGTTCATCCCACACTCCCCTACGCCTGCTTTCCCCCACTTGGTGTCCATACATTTGTTCTCCACATCTGTGTCTCTGTTTCTGCCTTGTAAACTGGTTCACCTGTATCATTTTTCTAGACTGCACGTATATGTGTTAATATATGGTATTTGTGTTTCTCTTTCTGACTTAACTTCACTCTGTATGACAGTCTCTAGGTCCATCCACGTCTCTACAAATTACCCAGTTTCATTCCTTTTTATGGCTGAGTAATACTCCATTGTATATATGTACCACAACTTCTTTATTCATTCATCTCTCGATGGGCATTTAGGTTGCTTCCATGATATGGCTATTGTAAACAGTGCTGCAATGAACATTGGGGTGCATGTGTCTTTTTTGAATTATGGTTTTCTCTGGGTATATGCCCAGTGGTGGGATGGTGGGGTCATATGGTAATTCGATTCTTAGTTTTTTAAGGACCATCCATACTGTTCTCCATAGTGGCTGTATCAATTTACATTCCCACCACAGTGCAAGAGGGTTCCCTATTCTCCACACCCTCTCCAGGATCTGTTGTTTGTAGATTTTCTGATGATGCCCATTCTAACTGGTGAGAGGTGATACCTCATTGTAGTTTTGATTTGCATTTCTCTAATAATTAGTGATGTTGAGTAGCTTTTCATGTGTCTCTTGGCCATCTGTATGTCTTTGGAGAAATGTCTATTTAGGTCTTCTGCCCATTTTTTGGTTGGGTTGTTTTTCTTTCTTTAATATTGAGCTGCCTGAGCTGTACATATATTTTGAAGATTAATCCTTTGTCCGTTGATTTATTTGCAAATATTTTCTCCCATTCTGAGGGTTGTCTCTTCATCTTGTTTATAGTTTCCTTTGCTGTGCAAAAGCTTTGAAGTTTCATTATGTCCCATTTGTTTATTTTTGGTTTTATTTCCAATACTCTAGGAGGTGGGTCAAAAAGGATCTTGCTGTGATTTACATCAGAGAGTGTTCTGCCTAAGTTTTCATCTAAGAGTTTTATAGTATCCGGTCTTACATTTAGGTCTTTAATCTATTTTGAGTTTATTTTTGTGTATGGTGTTATGGAGTGTTCTAATTTCATTCTTTTACATGTAGTTGCCCAGTTTTCCCAGCACCACTTATTGAAGAGGCTGTCTTTTCTCCATTGTATATCCTTGCCTCCTTTGTCATAGATTTGTTGACCATTGGTGCATGAGTTTATCTCTGGGATTTCTATCCTGTTCCATTGATCTATATTTCTGTTTTTGTGCTAGTACCATATTGTCTTGATTACTGTAGCTTTGTAGTACAGTCTGAAGTCAGGGAACCTGATTCTTCCAGTTCTGTTTTTTTCCATCAAGATTGCTTTGGCTATTCGGGGTCTTTTGTGTCTGCATACAAATTTTAAGATTTTTTGTTCTAGTTCTGTAAAAAATGCAAGGGACTTAAAAACCATATCTATTACTTTGAAGCCATAATATAGTCAAGGAAATTAATATTTCCTTTATTTTATGGGAAAAGAAACTAATATGCATAAGGGTTAAGTGATTTGCTCAAATCTTCCTCTATTCAGGCCCATAAAATGCAGTAAAATTTCAATCTGCTTATCTAGAACTTGTTTTTATGCAGCTATAGCCAAACAATCAACCATTTTTCTCTTGCCTTGTGTTAATGATGATGGTATTTTACTAAGTGCAGCTTTCAATGATGGAGTAGAATATCCAAGGCGTTTTGGGAAACTGGAGTGGCACTCTAATTATCCTGGCATGCAGCCATCATCAGTGATCCAATCTTCTATTAGTAAAAGTCATAAGGAGAAAAAAGAGTTGCAAAAAACACTCAGTAGCAGGAATTTCAATCCCAAAGATAGCCTTCAAGATCTTATTGAGCAGGAAACACTACTGGTTAGGTCATCAGTTATTTCAGTCTTATCGATATGAGGTATTTATATTGGAAACTTTCGCTTTTATTTGAAATAATGAGTTTCCTCCCAAGGTCTCTGTGAATCAGACCTTGAGCAAATATTGTTTTTATATGAAGGAAAGGACATGCTGGGAACCTGAGAATATGGCCAAATAGAAAACCAAAAATAGCTGATTATTTGCCATCAGAAATATCTCACCAGGAGAATGTTGATCTACTTAAAAAAAAAAAGTAACTTAACATGACATCTTTAGTATATAAATTATCCTGGAATAGAACTTTACCCTCTGCCCTCTCCTCTTGTCCTCTCCTTACTATTCAGTTGAGCCTCATCTCTCTCCTCCCACCATACTGACCTGTTATTTCCATTTCAGAATTAGCCTATCTTTTGCTTAGAACACCACTATTACATTCTCATTGACTAACAGTTCACAGGATTCCCTATGCTTTGTAATATAAATTATTACAAAGTAATATTGCTCTCCATGGTACCAAATATGTATGTGCATTCTTTAACATCACATGCTGTGTATTGGAGAAATGGAGGTTAAGGTGATTATGTTCCATGACTTGATAAATTTGCTTTAGGCATCACTTAATTTCTAGAGACTGGAGTGGTTTGCAAGCAGTAGATTTGCTAATTACAGTGGACTTGTGGAAGCTGCTTTTAAAAAATCAATAATTTTTATATATGTGGTTCTGTAACTCAAATATTGACCTGCTCCAAGTTTACCCAAATATAATGTACACCTAATGAAACATACCCTCAAGGGTGAGCAAACTACAACTCAAGCACCAAATATGGCCCACTGCCTGTTTTTGTAAATAAAGATTTATTGGAACACAGCCACATCCATGTATTGCCTATGGATGTTATATTTGACTTAAATACAAAGCTGTGCATCATGGTAATATTTAAACTTATTTGTCTTTACCATTGCATAACAAATCCCTGAGGAAGAGAGGAAGGTACCTATAATCATTTCAACTGGCATACTGGATCAGTAATATTATTTTCTTCTAGGTGTTGCTTATAATTTCTTTTGTTTTAAAGCACATGATTCATTAATGAGTTTGGGATTAAAACCTATATAAATGGGTAGGACATGTTAGCGTAATCAGTGGGTTGCCAATCTTGCTTTCAAGGATTTAAATGAAGGCAAATAAAAACTAGTCTGTCAAAGCAGGGATCAAAAATTTAATGGAATGTGTCTGTGTGAGCAGATGCAGTGCTGTTAGCATCAACACTGTATTAAGAATCTTGACAATGGACGCTGGTGACCACTGGGTTGCTGGGCCAATTAGCTTTGGGGTAGTTCCAAGGAACAGATAAAAATATAAGGGCTGTGACCTTTATTTGTGAGAATTCAAGTGGAAATCATTTCCGTCTACCTCTCTGTGATCATGCCTTAGAAACAGATTTCACTTACATGAATGTCAAAGTATTTGACCTGATTCTGAATAAGTATATTTCACAATGCAGGATAGTTTTGTTAGTGGCCACAACTGGCTTCAGAAGAGTTCAGAACAGGAGGAGCATTCTTTTTTTTTTTTTTTTTTTTTTTTTAATAATTCAACTTCATTTATTCAACATGTGCTATCTTTTTTTTTTTTTTTTTGCGGTATGCAGGCCTCTCACTGTTGTGGCCTCTCCCGTTGCGGAGCACAGGCTCCGGACGTGCAGGCTCAGTGGCCATGGCTCACGGGCCCAGCCACTCCGCGGCATGTGGGATCTTCCCGGACCGGGGCACGAACCCGTGTCTCCTGCATCGGCAGGCGGACTCTCAACCACTGCGCCACCAGGGAAGCCCAGGAGGAGCATTCTTAACTGCCGACCTAGCACTTGTGATTTGGGGTTGGAAAAAAACATAGTGATTATTTATTTCAACCTTCTCATTGTAAAGGTGGGATAATGGCGTCCCATAGAACTTAAGTGATGTGCTTAGCATGACTCAGAGTATTAATGTGAAAGCCAAAATTAGGACCTAGATTATGTCACTTCCTAGTTCATATCCTTTTCTATCCTAACATACTGCACCCAAATTCACTGACTATTGTTCTGACAATCAAATTTTACTTATTTTTATATTTTTAAATAGAAATGACTTGTTTGATATTAAATTAATACTTTAAAATATTATGCAAAGGGTAAATTTTTGTTAGATTATTAAAAACATACCCAAATTTTGTAAGGTTTTGTTTCATATTTGTACAAAGTAATCAATCACGATTACGTTTTCTGTTGAGGGACACTGAGAGGGACCTTTTGCATAAAACTTTCTTCTCATGTTTTTACTAATTTTCACTGTTATCAACTTGTTTCATTTAGTTAAGCATTATCCTCTTCCCCTATATTCTTTTGAATTGCAAATATTCCTGAGAAAGGTAACATACTAAGTCATTGTTTCCTTACTTTGAATATAATTTCCCAGATTAACATTATGATGACATGGAAAGCAAAAGGTTTGGGAGGAAGAAACATTAAATGGAGAAGAAAAATCAATGCATTTTTTAATGTTTGTTAAAATGTTTATTAAAACCTTAAATGGAGAAGAAAAGTTAAAAAAAAAACACTAGACAAAATTTGTGGGTTAAAAGGGAACTTAAAAATCTTTTACTAGCCTCATCTGGTGCTTGAAGTATGGTCGTGATAATTCAAATGTGCCAGTGACAGGGAGCTTTCTACTTTCTGACCAAGTTTATGCCATCTATGATAACTGGGACAATCATTTTAGACAGCCAGCCTTTATATTGAACTGCAATTTGTCTCCCAGTAGTTTATTCCATTGATTCCTATTTCCTCATCCACTTGACATGCTTCCCAGGAATACAAGGAATGATCTGTCTTTTTCTATAAACTAAATATTTCCCTTTCCTTGTGGAAATATGACACACTCCTCCCATAGTTGTTTCTCTTCTACAGCTGGTCTCTGCTAAAAGGTGGGGCCCAGAAAAAACAACCTCATTATTTTTGCTGGAACAAACTTTTTAGAAAACAGACTCAGGTGTTATGAAAGATGTCAAAGGGAAACAACTTATATTTTATTTTTATTTTTATTTTTTAATCCATAAGAGAGAGAGTTAAAGAAAGCAGTATGCGTTTCAAAGCCTTGTGCTGAAAAGGGGATCTGTGCTATAATGAGGTTTCTGGGTGCTTTTAAAAAATCAAATCAAACAAGTTCTACAACTCTCAGGAGGTGCAGATAGATATAAATTTGCAAAGGTGCCAATTAGGGATCCAGAAAAGGAGATTTTAAATTCTTCCCAGTCGGTAAAAGGTGGAATAGAAATTAGAACCTAAATATATAAATTCTGAAAAATCTGCATAGGTCTCTAAACCTCAGAAGAGTTCTGAGGACTTGCCCTTCAATCTCTTGACTAGGTTGATAATATTAGTGTGTCAATCTACGCACATAGCCCCTTCAGCCCTTTTAACAAAATCTATTCATACCCAGAAAAGAAAAACGTTCCAGAGGATGTCACTGATTTTTCTTTTTTATTAGATGTCTTTGACAAGTCCTTTTGCACTACACAGCACGGCAATTCCACTCCATGCTTGAGTACCAGAAGTTCTTAGCATCATGAAAATTAACCTACCTGGGCTTCCCTGGTGGCACAGTGGTTGAGAATCTGCCTGCTAATGCAGGGGACACGGGTTCGAGCCCTGGTCTGGGAAGGATCCCACATGCCACGGAGCAACTAGGCCCGTGAGCCACAACTACTGAGCCTGCGCATCTGGAGCCTGTGCTCCACAACAAGAGAGGCCGCGATAGTGAGAGGCCCGCACACTGCGATGAAGAGTGGCCCCCGCTTGCCACAACTAGAGAAAGCCCTCACACAGAAACGAAGACCCAACACAGCAAAAATAAAAAATAAAAAATTAATCTACCTTAGAGGGAGCTCAAGTCTGCCCCCAAAGGCAGTCAGATGCATGGCAGAATATGTAGGACAGTCTCAATGTGGGCATGCTCTCCCTGAGGTAAACACATGTGTCTGGAATCCAATAAGAAAATGAGATTAAGGTGTCGTCCCCTGCCAACATGCAAATTTATTTTGTAAGCGTACCCACTTGTTCTAGATGGAAATTTTTACCTTATGGTGAATGCTTTGAATAATATCTTTCCAGATACCACTGGCTAAGGGAAGAAAAGAAGCAGGAAATTGAGGCAACAAGAAGAAAGGGAAGACTGAGGCCAACAAAATTAACTTTGTTCACTTGAGAAGTTTGTGGGTAGTAAGAACGGTTGCTACTCACGTCACTGAATACCAAGCCAAAGCCCCAATTTCAATTCATGCAAATCTCTTATTCAGTGTTTACATTAGGTAGTTATTCCAAATGCTCTTTCTCAGCTCTCTCTTTTTCTCCTATTACTCTCCTTCCTGTCAATTTAGTCCATACGCACATCTTAAAATTATCTCTGCTCCATCTTCTCTGGGCCTCTTTCCCATGTGTCTGGAAATGTTCACATCATCCCAGTTTATATGCCTTCTTTTCATTGATGCATCTGAATTCTCTCCTTTGCTAGATAAGGAGATCTTGGAACTTCACTCTTATCCATACCCTGTGGATATCATGTTTGACCCAACATTTTCAAATCTGGCCACCTAACATTTTGATAGCCTGTGATTCTTTATCTGTTTTATCTGTTGCCTATGTATGTAGTTGTTAGTTTCTCCAGTTCTCCAGACTGCCTTTCTTGGTAACTGTCTTAGCTCACAGACGCCTGGAGAGAAAAGTTTAGCTCATAACCATTGGAATGTCACAGTTATATGTAAAAAAATGGAGAGAAGAAGCCTGCCTACTTTTAAGTCTTTTATTCATCAACTCCTCAATCACAATCCATTACAGTTCTGCTGAGGGCACTTGAAATTACCATTATAATTACTCTTATAGACTAAAAGTTTGTTTTCAAATGACCTGGTTAAATTGAACATAAATTCCCTGGAAAGAGTAACATTATCCATTAAGACATTAGTTCACTATTTTAGTTTATCAGATTATCTGATTGTCAGGTCACAGAGAGCTGATCCTTGGGAAACAGGACACAGGAAAGGGAGATCTGAATGACATGAAAGGGTGTCAGAAATGTTCAGAGAATTAGATATTGTTTGAGAACTCTCTAGTTCATAGCATTCCACAGTCCTATGCTCACTCAGCAACTCAGTTTTCAGTTAAGGGACAGGAAGGACTGGAAAACGAAAAAAATAATGAAACATTTTCTATCAGGCAACTTGAACCTATAAATGCATATTAAATTCTCTTTTATGAGGATGACTGTAATGAAGAATATCATTTAGTGTTTCTATAGTAGATAACTATTAGATTCTTTCCATAGTATCCCAAAATCTGTTTTCTCAGCTTCAGAGCATTTGATTCAAAAATGAAAGATGTGAACAATGGAGAAAGTGGAATACTCATCATATTAAATGGTCACTCCAGGATCCAGGGAACATTAGAAAATTAGTCCATCCAACCACTTTGAGCTTCCTCCTCCTCAGAAGACAATTTCCTTGCAGATCCACACTAGAAGAGCAGTGAAAAAAAGCAAACTTAGAAACAACAGGATGAAAAGATCTCATGTGTATTCATGAACTTTAGTGATACTTCTATTTCCAAGAAGGAAGGAAGGGCAGACAATTAGTTACTATTATGCAATTTCCTGGTGCTCTTTTATTATGCTAATAAATATATCCCCTCTGATAAACTAGATAGTATATTATAGCCTGTTATGAAAGCCCTTAAATATGGATTTCCTTTTGCTCAGGAAACCAGATCGCACATTTATTGTTCCTGTTCCTTTGAGCAAAAATGTGAATTTATATTAGAAGAGAATTCCAAAGGAAAGTTTACTTTCCACTAGGACTTTCTAATTTAACACACACACACACACACACACACACACACACCCCTATAGGGGCCTTACTTTGTGTCAAAATTTATGGTACAAGATGATCTATGTATGTTACATCAACATACTCCCACAATAACTTATAAGGTCAAAAATATCATTCCATTATCTAGATTAGCTATATAAAGATATAAGCTATATTCTGATGTTCAAGATACTCAACTTTTTTTGGTCATTTATTATTATTTTTTACATCTTTATTGGAGTACAATTGCTTTTCAGTGTTGTGTTAGTTTCTGCTGTACAACAAAGTGAATCAGCTACATGTATACATATATCCCCATATCCCCTCCCTCTTGAGCCTCCCTCCCACCCTCGCTATCCCACTCCTCTAGGTCGTCACAAAGCATTGAGCTGATCTCCCTGTGCTATGCAGCAGCTTCCCACTAGCCATCCATTTTACATCTGGTAGTATATATATGTCAATTCTACTCTCTCACTTTGTCCCAGCTTCCCCTTCCCCTGCCCCCGTGTCCTCAAGACCATTCTCTACATCTGTGTCTTTATTCCTGCGCTGTCACTAGGTTCATCAGTACTATTTTTTTTAGATTCCATATATATGAGTTAGCGTACAGTATTTGTTTTTCTCTTTCCTACTTACTTCACTCTGTATGACAGACTCTAGGTCCATCCACCTCATTACAAATAACTCAGTTTCATTCCTTTCTATGGCTGAGTAGTATTCCATTGTATATATGTGCCACATCTTCTTTATCCATCCATCCATCGATGGACATTTAGGTTGCTTCCATGTCCTGGCTATTGTAGATAGTGCTGCAGTGAACATTGTGGTACATGTATCTTTTTTGAATTATGGTTTTCTCAGGGTATATGCCCATTAGTGGGATTGCTGGGTCATACGGTAGTTCTATTTTTAGTTTTTTAAGGAACCTCCATACTGTTCTCCATAGTGGCTGTATCAACACTCAACTTTTTAAAGCCACAGTATACTTTTAAAATATGTTTTAATTTGAAGAAAATAAAGAATAATAACCTTCCCACAGAGTTTTAGCTTGCTTTAAAACTTCCCAAGCTCTTTGATGTCCACTACCTCATTAAATCTTATGACAACTGTTTGAAGGAGAAAATCTAAGTAACATTATACCTACTTTGCATATGAGCAAATTAAGAGGTTCAATGACTTACTAAGGTTATAGAGTCAAGTAGGAGATCTAGAACTAAAAACACTCCTGACAGTCTGTGCCAAAAAGGTACAGGAAAGTCACTTTATAGTAGATATTTATTACAGTTTACACATGTATATATCATGTATTTATTTCCTTTTCTTTTTTGCTTATGATAATCCATGTTTGCTGTAGAAAATATAATGATACAGAGGAATGTAATTAAAAAAAAGATTCTACCACTCAAAGGCAATTATTATTATCCTTTTGGAGGTAATTATTCCAGATGTCTATAATATAATATAATATAATATAATATAATATAATATAATATAATATGATATATAATTCAGTGTAATGTAATATAAATAGTAAAATATGTATAAATGTTATGTTTGATATGTTAAAATATAATATAGCTTATTTTTATATTATTAATACTATACAATATAAATAACACATTATAATATAATATGCTGTTATATAGACCTGCATTTGGACCTTGATCTTATCCCTTAACAGCTAGATGGAAAAATGATTTTCTCCCCAAATTTTACTTTATTCATCTGTAAATGAAAATAATATTAATACCTACATTATTTGAGGTTTGACTTAATAGTTATAATATATGTAAACCCCTTAGCACAGTACCTAACTCTGAGTAGGTATTTAATAAATGTTTGTGGTTGTTATTCTTTGTATTATTATTATTCACATGCATCACATGCATATATGCTAAATAAATATATCCAAGACATTTTTATAAACATAAACATATTTTATAAACATATTTTTTTCATGCTCAGAAATTTGCTGAATTGTTTATTTTCACTCAATAATACACAATGGATATTTTTCTACATCAATGGGTTTTCATAACTATCTTTTTAATGGCTTTTTACTCTCTAATGTATGGATGTGCCATATATTATTTAATACCTTCTGTATTGATAGACATTCAACTTGATTCTAATTATAAATTGTTATAAATAATTCTAAATAAACACCTTCATGCATATCTGTCTCTACATGTTCAGCTGTTTTATGAAAATAAAATTTTATTAGTGGTGTTAATTTGTCAAAAAGAAGCAATGGCAAAGGAGGTGGTTTATCTACAAAATGGTGTATTTCCAAATTAGTCAAATTGTAGAGGAAAAGAACAATTGATTCAATGGTATATTAGGCATATCAGTTGAGACAATTTACTTGCAAGAAATAGAAAATGTTAATGTTAACTCACCTAGGGTAAACAGTAAAGGGATTTATCATCCCATAATTGGCATTATCAAGACTTCAAGTCTCTTCCACAGTGATATTGTCATAACTCACTTCTTTCCTTTCCCTCATGTCTTTAAGATGGCAACAGCCATTCTGATGATCACATCCAGACACTACTAGTCTAATACAAGAAGAGATCTCCTTTTGTATCTTCTTTTACCAAGAAACAGATGGATAGCCAGCCAGCTAGCTAGATATAGTGAGACAAAGGGAAAGCCATGTGAGATATATAGAGAGAATATGAGAATGAAAAAGGTTGTAGGAGCTTGAAAGAAGAGACAGCTAACCACTTCTCAGGCAGTAAACCTTCCTATAATTACTACATACAATGAGGAAGTAGAAAGTCTATAGTAAAGGCCAAATATATGTGAATGAGCCCACTATAAGTAAACATGCATGAAGGGACAGCCTAGAAGAGTAATTAAGTATATTTTTCCCCTTGGAGTGGAAGTGTTGGAAAGGAGGTAGGCAGAAATAGATTCCTGTTGTGGTTACCTTATTATCTTCTGGATATTCCTCTATTTTAAAAAATTTAACTGAGGTAGAAGAACACAGAAGTGACCTGGAAGATAAAATAGTGGAAATAACTACCACAGAGCAGAATAAAGAAAAAAGATTGAGAAGAATTGAGGACAGTCTCAGAGACCTCTGGGACAACATTAAACAGCAACATTTGAATTATAGGGGTCCCAGATGAAGAAGAGAAAAAGAAAGGGACTGAGAAAATGTTTGAGGAGATTATAGTTGAAAACTTCCCTAATATGGGAAAAAAATAGTCAATCAAGTCCAGGAAGCACAGAGAGTCCCATACAGGATAAATACAAGGAGAAACATGCCAAGACACACATTAATCAAACTATCAAAAATTAAATACAAAGAAAAAATATTAAAAGCAGCAAGGGAAAAACAACAAATAACATACAAGGGAATCCCCATAAGGTTAACAGCTGATTTTTCAGCAGAAACTCTGCAAGCCAGAAGGGAGTGGCAGGACACATTTAAAGTGTTGAAAGGGAAAAACCTACAACCAAGATTACTCTAGCCAGCAAGGATCTCATTCAGATTTGACAGAGAAATTAAAACCTTTTCAGATAAGCAAAAGGTAAGAGACTTCAGCACCACCAAGCCAGCCTTACAACAAATGCTAAAGGAACATCTCTAGGCAGGAAACACAAGAGAAGGAAAAGACCTACAATAACAAACCCGAAACAATTAAGAAAATGGTAATAGGAGCATACATATAGATAATTACCTTAAATGTAACTGGATTAAATGCTCCAACTAAAAGACATAGACTAGCTGAATGGATACAAAAACAAGACCCGCATACATGCTGTCTACAAGAGACCCGCTTCAGACCTAGGGACACACACAGACTGAAAGTGAGGAGATGGAAAAAAAAATATTCCATGCAAATGGAAATCAAAACAAAGCTGGAGTAGCAATTCTCATATCAGACAAAATAGACCTTAAAATAAAGACTATTATAAGAGACAAAGAAGGACACTACATAATGATCAAGGGATCAATCCAAGAAGAAGATATAACAATTGTAAATATTTATGCACCCAACATAGGAGCACCTCAATACATAAGGCAAATGCTAAGAGACATAAAAGGGGAAATCAACAGTAACATAATAATAGTAGGGGACTTTAACACCTCACTCTCACCAATGGACAGATCATTTAATATGAAAATAAATAAGGAAACACAGGCTTTAAATGATACATTAAACACGATGGACTTAATTGATATTTATAGGACATTCCATCCAAAAAGAACAGAATACACATTTTTCTCAAGTGCTCATGGAACATTCTCCAGGATAGGTCATATCTTGGGTCACAAATCTAGCCTTGGTAAATTTAAGAAAACTGAAATTGTATCAAGTATCTTTTCCAACCACAACGCTATGAGACTAGATATCAAACAAACTGTAAAAAATACAAACACACAGGGCTTCCCTGGTGGCGCAGTGGTTGGGAGTCTGCTTGCCGATGCAGGGGACACGGGTTCGTGCCCCGGTCCAGGAGGATCCTGCGTGCCGCGGAGCGGTTGGGCCCGTGAGCCATGGCCGCTGAGCCTGCGCATCCGGAGCCTGTGCTCCGCAACGGGAGAGACCACAACAGTGAGAGGCCCGCGTATGGCGAAAAAAAAAAAAAAAAAAAAAAAACACACGGAGGCTAAACAATATGCTGCTAAATAACCCAGAGGTCACTGAAGAAATCAAAGAGGAAATCAAAAAATACCTAGAAACAAATGACAATGAAAACACAATGGCCCCAAACCTATGGGATGCAGCAAAAGCAGTTCTAAGAAGGAAGTTTATAGCAATACAATCATATTTCAAGAAAAAAGAAACATCTCAAATAAACAAACTAACCTTACACCTAAAACAATTAGAAGAAGAAGAACAAAAAATCCCCAAAGTTAGCAGAAGGAAAGGAATCATATTGATCAGATCAGAAATAAATGAAAAAGAAATGAAGGAAATTATAGTAAAGATCAATAAAACTAAAACCTGGTTCTTTGGGAAGATAAACAAAATTGAACCACCAAGTGGCTTCTATTATTTTGAAATCCTAACATTCCTATCATTGGGAAGCTAGGTCTATAGCCATATCACCTGCTTTAATGTTTGCTTGCAGAGACAGTCACTACTGAGCTCTTAAAAAATGCCAGTGCATTTTTATTTTTATTTTATTTTATTTTTTTGCGGTATGCGGGCCTCTCACCGTTGTGGCCTCTCCCATTGCGGAGCACAGGCTCCGGACGTGCAGGCTCAGTGGCCATGGCTCACAGGCCTAGCCTCTCTGCGGCATGTGGGATCTTCCCGGACCGGGGCACGAACCCGTGTCCCCTGCATTGGCAGGCGGACTCTCAACCACTGCGCCACCAAGGAAGCCCGCCAGTGCTTTTTTAAACTCAGAGTATTCCTTATTGCTTTGGTAAATGCAGCACTATCGTGATCCTATCTCAAAACAGTTGCCTAATGAGATTTTTGGCCATTATGTAGTATATTCATACTATCGTGCAATTCTTTGAGAATTTTGATTCCCTCTCCATTGTTTGTAACAGTTTTTCCCACATTTCTGTTTCATTTAATGTGAGTCATTGACTTTTCTGAATGTGGAAGAAGCGACATAGCAGTGTATTTATTAGTATTATCTCTCAGGGTCCTTTCCAGGATGTTAAATGCTATATCTCAGGAGACTGCTCCTGTATTGATATAATCTTCCATATTTAAATTTCTGTTCCTTTACCTTTATTCAGCATACTGAGGATCCAGTCCCATATGTACTTTACCATTTCCTGCTAGTACATGATAGCTGGCTCCTGGAATCCTTCAGCACGTAACAACCTATCCCTTCAAAGGTTCAGTATTTCCCTGATGACCTGTGACCTGACCTTAGTTATTAGTCATTAAAAACTTAGTTATTAGTCTGGTGCCAGAAGGAGGGGTGACAGTTGATCTTAAGCGGTAGGAAGAAGATACATATATTCTTGTCAGACAAATAACAGCCTCTGTATTATTTTTAAACAAGTGGAGGAAACTCTAGCCTTTCACAAGGAGGATGAACTACTTCCATAGCCCCAGAGGTTCGAAAGAATCTGAGGATTAATGAGTTTCAGGTGCATGATCTCAGCTATCTCCATGAAAAGCCATAGGTCCTTTGAAATCCAGGACCCAACCTTAGCATAACAGACATGTCAGGGTTGAGAATTCAATCTTTTCTGGAGCTCTGCTACACTTACAATTAAGTTCTGGAACTAATCCTCAGCCTTTTTTTTTTTTTTTTTTTCCCTATCTCCTGCTATAGAAGAGAGAATCTTTTAAAAAGCTGCAATGAGTCCTTCTGGCTTTACCACTTAGCCTTGTATTGGTGATCAATTACCCCAGGCCTTTCAGTGTTTCTGTTCTTGTTTTGTTTTTAAGGCAATAAGGATTCCATAGTATGCCTACTTATTAATTTCCTCAAACTTTTTATTGGTGCATTTTGACCCTCTAGTATCCCATCCTAGTTTACTACTAGTGATCTTGATAATATTGCATCGCAAATGTATGCTAAGGGCAATCAGTGCTCCATCTAATCAGTGATGGCATCCTCACTGCCAGCCAGTTAGTGACCAAGAACCTATATCCCATTTCAGAGGCTGCTTCCTAAGACCATTTCCGGTACTAAATATCATGAATTTATCTCTCTGGAAAACAGACTTTGATATTTGTGTGCAGGGTGTTTACTGGGGCATGATCTCAGTAATAACATCTGTCAGGGATGCAGAATGCAGAACTAAGTAGAAGGAGTAGCTGAACTGAGATGTAGATGTAAAAGTGGCCTCAACTGACCCCTTGGATACTACTGGGGTTAGGAAGGCTCTTGAGAGTTTTTCTGAATAAAGTCAAGGAACCAGGCAACAGTCCCTGTACCTCAGCCAGTTATACCATGCATAAATTTTGAGAGAAGTGTAACCTTGATTGAGGCAGCTTTCTTCCAATGTGGGCTATTCCTGGAGAGGGACTCAGCCGTGAACTACTAGCAGCTAACATTCTGGGCAAGTTGGAGAAATGAGCACCTTGGTCCTAGAGATTAATGTAGGTGTCCTACAATAATGTCAACAACATTTTTTGATGATAGTAGCAAGAAAATAAAGAAAATGATAAGGAGAAAGTTCACTGATTTCTGAATAAAGAAAGACGTTTAAGAATCATTAGTTCTGTCCTTCAGAAAGGAACAAGAGTGTGCTAAACCTTCTTCCTCATTCTGTTAATTGGATGCACAGTACAAAGTGTGACTGTGGCAGAGAGGAAAGTGAGATCTTAAACAGTAGTTTGAGGTAAACAGTGTTACCAAGATATTTTAGGCTTCAGTTCAAGAAAGAAGGTAAGGGAAAAATGACTGACTATATGGTGGAGTTTCTTCTCGATAGAACAAGTGTTAAGTTTGTCACAGATATGTGTTATGAGAGAAAGCAGCATGGGTGAATTTACTTACAGTTAGAGTTGATCAATATTTTGAATAATACAGTATAGTTTATGGAATACATTTTATAAAACAGGAAGTATACCCTTGGAATTTGGAAAATAAAACTCTGGTCAACATACGTTATTTAATCATGGTCACATAGCAAGTTAAAAACTAATATGAGGATTAGTAACTTCATTCTGTTGGATTAAAAATATACATATATATGTGTATGTATAAATGTGTAAATATATATATTTGTATTACACTCCTTAGTACAGAATGAAATATCTTGAAGTTTGGGCCTAAGGTAGTAATTATGAAAAACAAGGATAAAGGAGGCAGGAGGTTGAATCTCAGACCAGAGGTTCATGTCAAAATGAGTCATGGAATGGACAGGGTTGAGCAGATTGAGTTTGTTTAATTTAATGGCCCCAGTGTTCCAAATGTGGCTGCAAATGGTGAGAGGCTATAGGGGTATGGAATTGTTAACTTGAAGCTCTATAGAAAAACCGCTGAAAGATTTCTGAAATTAGAGATTTTTTTTTCAAGCTTAGTCTTTCTTCACAAAATTTTTGACCAATATTTCTGTTTATGAGCTGACATAAATTTAAACAGAAAACTTTACAATTTTCTTTGTGATTGCACATCAGCAATTTCAAGACTGTTTTTCTTAGGAATTCAGTTGGTAATTACTAAAACTCCAAAGCTAATTATGTTGTTACACTAGCGGGACTGTAGCTATGGATGAGAAGTCTTTTCCATTAACAGGCTCAATTTGTAGGCACTAGTAATCCTACTTTCACCCTAAACCCTTCCTATCCTTCTTCCTACCCCTTGAGGGTGGAGGGAAGCAATCATTCAATGATATTTCCCTTTGGAGAGGGAGATTTTGCTTAAAAAATTGTTTAGTCAGAACAGAAAATAATTTCTTTTTTTTAAGGAGCAAGCAATCAAGCCATATCCATGTAATCTGAGAGATTCTGAAAACACAAAGATGTTCTATTTTAAAATGGCAACCTGGCTTCTAAGAGGACTGAGACTTCTTTAACAAGGCAGAACTACATAGATTATAAATAGTTATATTAAATAAATAATCATAGATCACATTGTTGTGAAGAGCTAACATCTAGCCCTCACATGAGTAGGATGCTGTTTCTATAAGCTGTTTAGTGTGTAGTGAGGTGTGAGGCTTCAAATATACAAGAATATAAATATACTTGGACAGGCAGTGTATCTAAAGCATCCCACACTGAAGCAAAGGCAGGTGTGTATTTTAACAATACCACATTTAGGTAAACAAAACAGCAAATTTGTTTAAATAGAATGTCACAAATTGAAATAAATAAGCATTTATTTGAATGAGTTATTAAGCTATTTTTTTTAAGTTGCTCTCTTCTGAGACATGAAGGAAAAATTAAACACATCCAAGGCAACAAAGAATGTAACAAAGAATGTAAATGGCCAAATGTCAAGACATGCCAAAATAAAGCTTGTATGTTTAGAGAAATAGGACACAGTCATACCTCTTGGAAAATGGAAACAAGTTCTAATCTTGCCTACAGGGCACACTTGCTTTGTCACCTTGAGCAAGGTTACTGATATTGCACTGTATCTTAGTTTTCCCATTTAAAATAGGGCAAAATATGCTATCATGCTGGTGATGGAGAAAAGATACACCTTTTGTCTTAGTTAGAATATTTGCAGTCCAATACTAAAGAAGAAAATATTTAATTTACAAAATTTCTAAATCTCTCTTAATAGCATAGTCCTTAAAAGTGAAATTTTACAGCAAAATGGTCCTTAGGTATAATTAATTGAAACATGTTGGTAACCAGAAACCCTGAATTCTTTGCTTGCACGGACTTTGGACAGATGTTGGTTTCATTCTTGCATACACTATGTACCAAGCTGCTTGACTTTGCATAAAATATTTTAGTTCCTAATACTTCAACTCTTAACCACTTAATTTCAGTAGCTTTACCTATAAATTAAAGATAATCACACCAATCTCATAGAGTTGTGAAGAATGAAACAGCATAAGCAAAATACCTACCACAAGCAGAGTGTACGTAATACACCTTCCTTAATTTCCACATACAATTCGACAGGAAAACTAAATATTATAATGGTTCAAACATTTTCTTAAAATTGAAGGTAAACTGTAATCTTCATTACCCTAGATTTTAAAATCTTTCTTTCCTAACCACCATCCCTAAACAACAAAGAGCAACAAGAAGTAATCTGCATTAATATTGGCTATTTCTGAATGGGAACTTACTTTTCTGTTGTGAAATAGAAGACAGTTATCTCAGGTAGTCTTTGTTGATACTATCATGCAAATTAATTATTTTAATGAGAAAGTAACTTATCAATTCACATAGTAAGCCCTTAATAAAAGCATGTTGATTACATGATTAAGTCCACCAAGCAAAATACCTGCTTGGCTGGATTCCAAGCATATTTATATGTTGTAAAAAAATCAGAATTTGAGATATATTTATTAGCATGGTGGCACTTGAATTTACATCAGTTATATGTCTTATTGAGAAGGTACTGATAATTAGAGTTGTTTTATGACCCAGTAAAATTTTGGAAAGAGATTAAACTATTATATGAAAAAGAAAATAATGATCAAAGGTCAGAGTTTTAGGTGCTGAATCAATGCGATAGACTAGTTCTTAAGCAGTTATCCTAATTTATTCACACTTATTGTACTGAAAATATATTGAATGAATACTCTTAGAACATCAATGTAGTACTTCAATGGACAACATCCTTAATGTGACCCTGAAGCTACAAATGGTGAGAAACCTTCAAATAACCCATGGCTTTATTATTTAAACTTTATGAAACTCAATGAATTATAAAAATATAGCTAATGGATTTCTTTTCGTTAGAACTATGTATATGACACCATTTTCTAAATTATAGTTCTCTCTTACTCTGAAGATTTAGCTCTGAGTGTTATTTTACAATGACGAGTTGCTTTCCATGAACTCCTATGCAAATTAGGAAAAATGGCTAAGACAAATTTATTGTCTACGAGTTTGTATTCATTGACTTTTTTTTTCTTTTGACACCAGGTTTAATTTCAACATAGAGTTATAGAAAATAGTCATATAAATAGAACAACAAAGAGAATTACAATTTGTGGAATATCAACAATGACTAAAAAGTCTTTTTTAGGCTTTAAGGTAAGATGCATTCTCCTTCCTATTGATTTTTTAATATGTGTGTAAAACAGGAAATAAAGAAACAAAATTGCTGAATTGTGGAGAGATCTGATAATTTTGGAATTTAGGATAGCCAATGAATGACTGGTTACATATATGAGGGATTTTCATTATATAAGCAGTGAATGTGGGCTCTGTCCCTGCTGAATTGATAACTTCTATTGATCTGTATTCAAGTATACTGACCCTATATTCTGCCATCTTAAATCTGCTGTTGAGCCATGCATGTAATGAAATATTCATTTCAGTTATTTTAGTTTTTAGCTCTAGAACGTCAATTTGTTTCTTAGTTTCCATTTCTCTGTTGAGATTGCATGTCTGTTTACTCATTATTTGCATATTTTTCTTTAATTGTTTGAACATATTTATAACATCTGCTTGGAAGATTGGGCAAATTTTTGTTTTTGTTTTGTTTTTGGCTGTGTTGGGTCTTCATTGTTGCATGTGGGCTTTCTCTAGTTGTGGCGAGTGGAGGCAGGGCTGTTGTTCTTACAGTGTGCAGGCTTCTCATTGTGGTGGCTTCTCTTGTCGTGGAGCATGGGCCCTAGTTGCAGTAGTTGCAGCATGCAGGCTTCAGTAGTTGCAGTGCATGGACTCAGTAGTTGTGGTTCGTGGGCTCTAGAGCGTAGGCTCAGTAGTTGTGGTACATGGGCTTAGTTACTCCGTGTCATGTGGGATGTTCCTGGACCAGGGATCGAACCTGTGTTCCCTGCATTGGCAGGCGGATTTTTAACCACTGCATCACCAGGGAGGTCCAAGCTTTGGCTACTTTACTCAACATTGTGCCCACTTGAAATGTTTCTATTGACTACATTTTTTTCCTGAGTATGCATCATAGTTCTAGATTTCTTTGCCTGTCTAGTAATTTTTGGTAAATCCTAGACATTGTGGATATTATCCTGCGGTGTCTCTGTATTCTCTTTTGTTCTTCCAAGGGTTATTGGCTTTATTTTTTATAGTAGGTAATAAAATTAGCTGGATTTAATCTTTAAAAACTGTGTCCCCCTTTGTTATACAGCAGAAACTAACACAACATTGTAAATCAATTATACTCCAATAAAGATGTTAAAAGAAACAAAACCAAACTGTGTCCTCCGTGATGTGAAGATGGTGATGTCTCTGGTCAAATCTGTGTGTGTGTGTGTATGTGTGTGTGTGTGAGTGTCTGTCTCTTTAGGGATCTCCTTGATACCTGTATAATTCCACAATCAGCCAATAATTAGAAAGAAGTTATTCTCAGACATCTCAAACCAGTAAGACTTCCATTCTCTCCTGATTAGGTTATGTTTCACTTAAGAAATTAATTAAAAAGCACAATAAATCCTAAACTCTCCCGAAGCTGGGAGAGGTCTCCTACATTTGAACATAATTTTGAAGTTAGACAGTAGTGAACAAGAGTGTTTATTGTTCCAACATTTCTATGACTCTCTTGTTTCCT
Organism: Mesoplodon bidens; assembly: GCF_964165515.1. NCBI lineage: Eukaryota > Metazoa > Chordata > Mammalia > Artiodactyla > Ziphiidae > Mesoplodon > Mesoplodon bidens. The sequence goes on along the minus strand of NC_138170.1, from coordinate 46,843,907 downwards.
CAATCTTAGTACATTTTTAGCTTTTTTGCCAGATACTCCTTTTTTTTAAAAAACTTTTTATTATATATTGGAGTAATGTTGATTAACAATGTTGTGTTAGTTTCAGGTGTACAGCAAAGTGATTCAGTTATACATATACATCTATCTATTCTTCAAATTCTTTTCCCATTTAGGTTGTTAAATAATATTGAGCAGAGTTCTCTGTGCTATACAGTAGGCCCTTGTTGGTTATCCATTTTAAATATGGCAGTGTGTACATGTCAATCCCAAACTCCCTAACTATCTTTCCCCCACACCCTTCCCCCTGAGTAACCATAAGTTTGCTCTCTAAGTCTTTGAGTCTGTTTCTGTTTTGTAAATAAGTTCATTTGTATCAATTTTTTTTTTAGATTTCACATAAGTGATATCATACTCTATTTCTCTTTCTCTGACTTATTTCACTCAGTATGACAATCTCTAGGTCCATCTGTGTTGCTGCAAATGGCATTATTTCATTCTTTTTATGGCTGAGTAATATTCCATTGTGTGTGTGTGTGTATATATATGTCACATCTTCTTTATCCATTCCTCTGTTAATGGACATTTAGGTTGCTTCCATGTCTTGGCTATTGTAAACAGTGCTGCAATGAACACTGGGGTGCATGTATCCTTTCAGACCATGTTTTTCCCTGGATATATGCCTAGGAGTGGGATTCTTACCTGAGTCCACTACCTTTTGCAAGTGAAGCTGGAGGTTTCGTTACCTAAGCTGGAATGAATGGGAATATCCCTAGTCCACAAATGCTCCATTCTTCTATGATTCAGTAATGGTTTTTCATAAATAACCACTTCTCAAATTTTTTACCTGTCTTTGGTCATCTTCCAGCATCTTGAAATAGTTGTTTATAATTATTTTACCTGTTTTTTTTTTCCCCCTCTTTTTTTGTGGTACGCGGGCCTCTCACTGTTCTGGCCTCTCCCGTTGTGGAGCACAGGCTCCGGACGCACAGGCCCAGCAGCCATGGCTCACGGGCCCAGCCGCTCCATGGCATGTGGGATCCTCCTGGACCGGGGCACGAACCTGTGTCTCCTGCATCAGCAGGCGGACTCTCAACCACTGCGCCACCAGGGAAGCCCCTATTTTACCTGGTTTTATACTTATTTTCTTCAGAGGAAAATTACCCAATCACCTCACACTACCAGGACCACAAATAGAGTCCTAGATGGATATTTTAAAATGTAGTCAATAGGTTCATTGACATATTTACATTTGGGATCTTCTCCCCTATACCCAGATGAAATATTCTATAAGGCCCATACTTTGATGTTCATTATTATATAACCAACAGTCATTGCTTTAAGCTTTTAAAACACAGTCAATTAAGAAATTAGAATGTTTGATCCAAGATAGTAATCAAAAATTTGCATTGGATTTAATGTATTTTTCCTACCCTTCCCAATCCCCATCCCAGCTCAGTCATGCTTTAAGTTGCATAAAAGTATAACTTTGTTGGTTTCTCTAGCATTAGAAGAAATTTTGTTGGTTCTCTAGCATCAGAGTCAGTTTTAGATCTCTACAAGGTGAGATCAGAAGGGACAGAGGACTTGGGAAAGAAAAAGAAATGTCTTTCTTGAATCAGTGCAATTATAAGTTGGCTCTGTGCTTTGCAGAGCTGGCAAAGGTTCAAAGATTCTTAAGTTCCTTTTACCAATAACCTTTCACTGAATCTTCTTGTATTATAAAAAAATGTACAGTTTTCTCTAGCAGGCTATTATTGCTCCCCTTTAGCTTTTGTTTCTCGGACAGTCTGCCTTACCTGAATACTACTGAGGTTCCCACTTTCTGGCAGAAGTCCTTTTGGATAGGACTTCAGTTAGCTTCAGACTCTCTCTCTTTTTCTCATGACCCACACCTATTCCACAGGAAATACTTTCATATTTCTTGATCTAATACACTCTGGGAGCTCTAGTCCATCCCCATATAGACAGCTCTACTCTGTTGTCATAAGCAGCTTTAGTTTATCAGGTATGAGTCAGACGACAGCATATGATTTTCTTAAATCGAAGAAACACTTAGGAAGCTTTTTTCCTGGTCCACTTGAAGCTCACTTCACCATATTCTTACCAGGAAAGAGATGGAGACTTATGGCAACAACTCACACCAAGTTTCCAATCCCAGGACTTCCCTGGTGGTCCAGTGGTTAAGACTCCATGCTTCCAATACATAGGTCATGGATTCAATCCTGGTCAGGGAACTAAGATCCCACATGCCGTGTGGCATGGCCAAAAAAAAAAAAGAGTGAACATTAAAAAATAAATAAATAACCTAGTGGAGATTATTAAAGAAAAAAAAAGTTCCCTATCCCTTTTTTTTTTTTTTTTTTTTGGTACGTGGGCATCTCGCTGTTGTGGCCTCTCCCATTGTGGAGCACAGGCTCCTGACGTGCAGGCCCAGCTGCTCCGCAGCATTTGGGATCATCCGGGACTGGGGCACGAACCCGTGTCCCCTGCATCAGCAGGCGGACTCTCAACCACTGCGCCACCAGGGAAGTCTCCTATCCCTTTTTATGTCTTTAATTGGACTGAGAAGTCTAAGAGTTGAGAAGTTGACTAGCAATAATTTCCTTTGTAAATTATGCATATGGAGATCTTGCTTTGAAATTTCACATACACCCTATCTTGGTGTTTTGGCTAAAATATCAGTTTTAATATCTTATTTTATATAATTTGGGATAGTTATTGATTTTTCATAAGACCAGATTACCTGGAACAGTTGAGCATTCTATCTTAGGGATGGTAAAATTCTTACTGCTAATATTTCATCTTTTTAATGATTTTATCTTTTTGAATGAGCAAATATTATGCAAACTATGAAAAGGACACTGAATTGAGACATGGAGCAAAGTGACAAGCTTAAAATTAAGGAGACAAGAAATTAAAATCCAGGGGATTGGATGAAATTGGACTTTCATGATGCTTCTGAGAAGCAGTGTAGTACAATGTTTAAGAGTGGAAACTCTGTAGTATTATAACTCTCCATTTCCTGATCTAATGTTTACTAGTCTTGTCATCTGGGAATGTAAGCCTCACTTTTCTCATCAATAAAATTATGTAATAATAGGGCTTCCCTGGTGGCGCAGTGGTTGAGAGTCCACCTGCCGATGCAGGGGACACGGGTTCATGCCTCGGTCTGGGAAGATCCCACATGCAGCGGAGCGGCTGGGCCCGTGAGCCATGGCCACTGAGCCTGTGTGTCCGGAGCCTGTGCTCCTCAACGGGAGAGACCACAACAGTGAGAGGCCCGTGTACCGCAAAAAAAAAAAAAAAAAAAAAAAAGTAATAATAGAACCTACTTCATAATCAGCACAGTATGGTTATAGTAACTGAAACCATATAACACTTCTAAGCACATGTGAGCTCTCAATACATTTTGACTTTTACTACCATTATTATAATGTTTAAAAATTTCCAGTTAAACACCCTAGAAATACCAACAGACAATTAAGTGAGTAGATATTTTTTGCAAAATAGATATATAATCACGGTTCTGGGACTAATTCATTATCACAACTACCTACACCAAATGTTATTAAATTTGAAGCATGAACTACAGAGTTTCTGTTTTGCTGGAAAGCTCTAGATAAAGACGTTGTCCAGAGACTTCTGAGCATGGATATTGATTTCCCTCACAGGTGATACTGTGACCCTGTTGATACTGAGTTTAGTTCAAGAACAGGCAGGCCTCAGATGAATAAATATTTCCGATTCTTCTTTAATAATTATGTAAGCTCTGTGTTGCAAACCAATTTCGCTTCTTAGATCTGACAAGACCATAACTTGCTCTTACAGTGTAACTGGAAGCCATTTCTCTGGGGATCAAAAAGAATGATGTACCAAGATGTTTAGCTTTGTATGCTCTCTTAATTTCATAAGAGTTTATATCTTTAAGTAATTATATTGAGATTTTGAGCTAATCTTACTGTGTGTGTGTGTGTGTGTACATGTGCACACACGTGAGGTATCCTTTTTTTAAATTTATTTATTTTTGTCTGTCTTGGGTCTTCATTGCTGCGCATGGGCTTCCTCTAGTTGCGGTGAGCGGGGGCTAGTCTTCGTTGCGGTGCGCGGACTTCTCATTGCGGTGGCTTTTCTTGTTGCAGAGCACGGGCTCTAGGCACACAGGCTTCAGTAGTGGTGGCATGCAGGCTCTAGAGCACAGGCTCAGTAGTGGTGGAGCATGGGCTTAGTTGCTCCATGGCATGTGGGATCTTCCCGGACCAGGGCTCGAACCTGTGTCCCCTGCATTGGCAGGTGGATTCTTAACCACTGCGCCACCAGGGAAGCCCCATGAGATCTCTTCTTGATAACACATAATCCATCTGAAATAATTCACATCGTTTCCTAGCTAATGATTTAATTTATATCATTAAAGTACATGACATTGCTGTACTCACAACTTAGTAGCTGGCAGTATTCTAACACTCACAATAGCCTATGTAGAACTTGTAAATGTATATCTCCAAATGAAATGTTTATTTATGTGAATACACACCTATGGGCCTACATGAATATGGTCAAAACATTCCATTTATTCTGTTTTCCAGAAAATGCAAGGTATAATCTCAGTTTTTAGATTTTTATCAGAAATCTTTCAAAGTTTTCCATATAATTGGTAAATAACTCTACTACATCTGAATATCATTTAATGCCATAATCATGATAATATATTTACTCATGTCATTATATCTCAATATACAAATGGAATAATAGAATAGTTCTAAACTTACTTGAGCAAGTAATTGACAGTGAATACTTCAAAGCAAAATCAAAAACCCAAGTTAACAGATATGTGAGAAATGATAGAAAGTTAATAGGCACACTTTTGTGGGAAATGAAACACTAACTCAGTGTGGCAATGGCTAGTAAATATACCATGTTTGGGAAGGGAGGTTGTTAATTAGTAAATTTTACTCCTTTCACGTGTACAAGCAACTGCTATGAAGTTTTCAAGTTGTAAAAAGTTATAAAGGAATAAAATTCATAAAAATGATAAATGTTGATATCACTGATGTTAATGCAACTAACACTTACTCTAACAATTGTAGTAATAATGAATGCTTAGTGAAAGGTTCAGATGTTATACATAATATGCACTATATCTTTCAGTATATATGTGTGTATGGCTCTGTGTCTGTGTGTTTGTGTAGGCTCTAATGACAGCTTGGACTTTACTAAACACAAAAATATAAAAACTACTCTAAGCCTCTCTCCCCCCTTTCTTCCCTCGCTTTTAGTCCTTAAAAGTCTTACCAAATTTACTTGCCCTTTAAAAAGCCTTTTCTGAGCACTAGAGTCCACATAAAGTGTAGTAGTCCAAAGATAAAAATGATTGCAAATTTATTGTTAAAAATAATATTTGAATCATGGCTCCATCACTTATTATTTGGGTAGGATCAAAATAATTACTTAGGCTCTATAAGGCTCAGTTTCTTTATCAATAAACTAGGACAAAATTACATGCTTACATGATTTTTATGACAATTACATGGGAAATATATAGAAAGACTGTGGATCAATGCCTGGGACACACAAGGAATTCAATAAGTGGTCATTTGTGTTGTTGGTATTAGCCCTGAAAACTTCATTTCAGGGCCAAATTATTCTCAGCTTTATGTTTGCTGGTTTTTCTCTCATCTGATTTATAACTTTATATACATCTTTTCATTATTCCTAAGGATAAACACACTAATAGGCACAGAGAGCTCAATTTGGGTAAGTAAAGTCAAATGACTTCAAAGATTGAAGGGATCATAGAGATTATTTATTCTGTTTCTTTCACTTTCAGATGGTGTGGCTGAATTAGATTCAGGTGACTTGGTCAAAATCACCAATTTATTTTTGATAGACCCAAAACCAGATTCTAAATTTTCTGTCCCTTGACCTTTATTTCCATTATTATACGTACATCACTTTATATCAGATATAAACATAAAAAGATACATATCTATATATTTTTGATTATAATTTAAGTTGCAAAATATTTTTTCTACAAATGTATCTTCCTCAAAGAAATTAAAACACATCTTAATTACATTTTTTATTTATTCTAGAAATTCAAGCCTATCTGTCTACCTCACATTCAGACCTTCTTTGACTAGATCCATGACAGGGGAATCAGGTGATTCTACAAGTAAGACATATCCTTCTGCCATCATTACTCATACACTGCTTTCTTACTGTTGGTAGTGATGGAAGGTTTATCTGATCATGGGGAGGTGAGAATTTTGTCATCTGCTCAGTTTTTTTTTTTTTTCCCAAGAAAAGGTAGAACCCTTTCTTTTCTCTTTCCTCTAGTTTTAGCTACCCTTAATTTCCACTTGCAATCTGTTTTTAAGTTTGAACACCCAATTCTGCACATATCAAGGAGTTAAGACATCCACTGTTTTAAAATAAATAGTCTCTCAGAAGTTTTGAGTCAATAACACTGTGAAAATTTACTCATCTAATGTTAATTCAAGATTTATTCTTGTATAAAAATATATGAATTTCAGAATTTGAAATCTGTAGGAAACCTCATTTGAAAATTGTTTACCTTTTGGAAGTTAACAAATGTAAGAGTTACTATATTTATGGATTTTTTTGACACCTTTGACATCTCCAGGTCTCTGTTCTTTATTCCAAAAAGAAATCTAGGCATACCTGATTTTATTGCACTTCACTTTATTGCTCTTTGCAGATATTGTGCTTTATACAGAATGAAGGTTTGCAGCAAACCTGCATCAAGCAAGTCTGCTGGTGCCTTCTTTCCAAAAGCATTTGCTCACTGTGTCTCTATGTCACATTTTGGTAATTCTTGCAATATTTCAAACCCTCCACCAGCAAAAGGATTTTGACTTGCTGAAGACTTAGATGATGGTTACAACTTTTCAGCAATAAAGTATTTTTAAATTAAAGTGTGTACATTGTTTTCTTAGACATAATGCTATTGCACACTTAATAGACTATAGCATAACCATAACTTTTACATGTATTGGGAAACCAGGAAGTTTGTATGACTTGCTTTATTGCAACATTTGCCTTATTGTGGTGGTCTGGAACTGAACCCACAATATCTGTAAAGTATGCTTGTAATGATATTATCTAATTTATTTTGACCATGAAAACCAGTCATTGAATATACTTTGATAAAGATACACCCAGGGAGCTTCCCTGGTGGAGCAGTGGTTTAGAGTCCGCCTGCCGATGCAGGGGATGCGGGTTTGTGCCCCGGTCCGGGAGGATCCCACATGCTGCGGAGTGGCTGGGCCTGTGGGCCATGGCCTCTGGGCCTGCGCATCTGGAGCCTGTGCTCCGCAACGGGAGGGGCCACAGCAGTGATAGGCCCGCGCACCGCAAAAAAAAAAAAAAAAAAAAAAAAGATACACCCAGGTAGCAATTATTCTTTCCATTGGAAATAAACACAAAAGGTAAATGGGTTAAAAACAATAGAAAACAACATTATAAAAATCTATCAGGCCAATGGGATACTTGGTCTTTCCTTGACCTCTTCTTCTACATGTCATCTTTTTCCCCACAACTCCAAAGAAAAAAGGTAATGACTGGCAAAAAAAAAATCGTCAGAATGGATAATAGTGGAATGATCTAGAGTTTAACAGTCCTGGATTAAAAACACACCTCCATACAGATGTGTACAAACCTAGAAAATTCACCTAAGTATACTGAACCTCAGTTTCTTTATCTGTAAAAAAGAGTTAATAATATCTTTTTAGGGGAGGAGATCAAGATGGCAGCATAGGAGGACACTGGGCTCACCTCCCCACCATGAAGACATCAAAACTACAACTAAATATAGAGCAACTCTTGCTGAAATAGACCTGGGGACTGGCAGAACAGCTCTTCTACAATGAAGACTATAAAGAAAGACCCACAAGGAGTCAGGTAGGAAAGCAGGAGAATCGAATTGGTTGCGATCTGCACCTCTAGTGGGAGACACAACAGAATGGGGATAACACAGGCTTGAGGTCTTTCCTGGGGAGTGAGCAGTTCGAGCTACATATTAGGCTCCTCAGTCCTGGGGTCCAACACCAGGAAGATGAGCCCGCTTGGTTTGTAAACCAGTGGGGCTTATTAGAGGGCTGTAAGAAATCAAGACTCCTCTCTTGAAGAGCACATGTACAGATTTGCTTACGATGGGTCACAGTGCAGAGGCAGCAGATTGAAAACTGCCTGGGGCTCTGGCCAGCTAGCCAGGACTGCCTGAGTGTGCACTCCAGCCCTGGTCCAGGACCTGTTGCTCCAGTGCTGCTCTCCACTAGGGTGGAGGCTGCCACAGCTAGTGAGAGTGTGCGCACCCAGAGGGAATGAAGCTGGCCCTGACCTGACCCTGCCTCTCACCAGGGCTGAGGCAGCATTTCCAGTACACACATTCCTGCCCAAGTTTAAAAAGAGTGAAACTAGCTCCAGGACAAAGACTGACATCCCCAGCCGGAGAGAAACCAGCTCCGTAAAGTGGCACCAACCCCTCCAGCCCCAACCCAACCTCTAACCAAGGCACAAACACCAGGGGAAAAAGTGAAACCACCACAGAAGAGCAACCCTAATCCCTCAAGCCCCAGCCACATCCTAAACCAAAGCGGAGACTGCCATCATACCTAGGAGAAACCCAGATCCCTCAGGGCTCCTTTTCCAGCCCCAGAGCCTCCAGCTCCACCTCCAACAGGGCAGTGGTGGCCAGTGAGCATAGGAAAAGCCCAAGTTTGCATCTGGCTTTGGCTTTAGTCTCTCCAACTTCAGGCCTCCCACCAAGGTGGTGGTTGCCAGCACACCCTGGGAGAAGATGCAGTCACTGTTCACTTTCAGATTCAGCTCTCCCACTAAAGCCACTGGGCATATGCAGACTACATATGGATACTCCCACACAAGGACACACCTTCAACACCTGGAAAAGTAACTGTTTCAACTAATTTCATAGAGACAGAGAAAGGTAAACAAAATGAGAAGACAGAGGAATATGTTTCAAATGAAATGAAAGAACAAGAAAAAACTTCTCAAAAAAAACCTAATGAAAGAGAAATAAATACAATAAATAGCTTAAGGGATAAAAATGAAGATGTAATATATGACATCAAAAACATAAAACATGATGGGAGGGTAAAAATGCAGAGCTTTTAGAATGTGTTTGAACTTAAATGACCATCCGTTTAAAACAAGTAAATATAGTTATAGGTCAGCACATATGAACTAAATGGTAAGCACAAACCAAAATCTACAATAGACATACAAAAACTACAGAGAAAGTAATGCAAAGATAACACTAAATAAAATCATGAAACCACAAAAGAAGAGACCAAAAGAAAAAAAAAAAAAAAAAAGAACAGAGAAGAACTGCAAAAACAACCAGGAAACAAATAACAAAATGGCAATGAGTACATAGCTATCAATGATCACTTTAAATGCAATGGACTAAATGCTCCAATCAAGATACAGGGTGGCTGACTGGATAAAAAAATAAGACCCATCTATATGCTGCCCACAAGAGACTCACTTTAGAGCTAAAGACACACACAGACTGAAAGTGAGGGGATGGAAAAAGATATTCCATGCAAATGGAAAAACAAGAAAGTTGGGGTAGCAACACTCATATCAGACAAAGTAGACTTTACAACAAAGTCTATAACAAATGACAAAGAAAGGCATTACAAAAAGATAAAGGGATCAATATAAAAAGAGGACATAACATTCATTAACATATATATATATAACCAATATAGGTGTACCTACATAAACAAAGCAAATATCAACAGACTTAAAGGTAAAACTTGACAATAATACAGTAACAGTAGGGGAGTTTAACACTCCATTTACATCAATGGACAAATCGTCCAGACAAAAAATCAATAAGGAAACAATGGTCTTAAATGACATATTAGATCTGTTGGATTTAACAGACATCTACAGGATATTCCATCCAGAAATAACAGAATACACATTATTTTTAAGTGCACATGGAATGTTCTCCAGGATGGATCACATGGTAGGCCACAAAACAAGTCTCAACAAATTTAAGACTGAAATCATATCAGGCATCTTTTCCAGTCACAAGTCTATGAGACTAGAAATAAATTACAGGAAAAAAAAAGAAAAACCCAAACATGTGAAAACTAAACAACACGTTATTAGAAAACCAATGGGTCAATGAAGAAACCAAAAAAGAAAACAACAACAACAACAACAAAACCTTGAGCTGAATGAATGCTGAAACACAAATTTCCAAAATCTATGGGACACAACAAAAGCATTCTTAAGAGGGAAATTTATAGCAATACAGGCCTATCTCAGAAACAAGGAAAATCTTGAATAAACATCCTAAATTTCCATCTAAAAGAATTAGAAAAAGAATAGCAAACAAAGCATAAAGTCAGCAGAAGGAAGGAAATAATAAAGATCAGAATGGAAATAAAGAACAAAACACCACAAAAGAAAAAAGCACTGAAACTAAGAATAGGTTTGTTTGTTTGTTTGTTTTTAAAGATAAGCAAAACTGATAAACCTTTAGCCAGACTCACAAAGAGAAAGAGAGAGAGGGCCCAAATGAAGTGAGAAATTAAAGAGACAATGTTACAACTTATATCACAGAAATGCAAACAATCATAAGGGAATATTGCAAACAGTTATACGAAAACAAATCAGACCACCTAGAGAAAAGGATAAATTCCTAGAATCATACACCCTTCCAAGATTGAATCAAGAAGAAATAGAAAATCTTTTGGAACCTAATCACTCATAAACTAACACTCATTAGAAAGTGTTTAATATTAATATGTGAATTAAAATGATAACTGAATATCTGGAATGTGATTTGTTTTTAACCCCCATTTAAATGTTCTCAATATAGAAATTAAGATTATGTGATAAATTTATTTTACATGTGAAGTATTGGTTAGGTAATGTATAGCACAAAGAACCTAACCAATATTTTTTTAAAAATCCACTGTATAGAATTATAGCATGGATGAAATAATTGATGTATGCTGCTGAACACAATTTCCAGAACATAGCATATCTCAGTAAATATTTAGTTTCTCTTATTTTTTCCCTAACATTTGACATCTTGCCTTCTTTTATAATGTTATATTTCAGACTCACAATAATTTTCAATGTTTTGCCTTCACATGTAAAATAAATTTATTTTTGGCTCTTCACATCTTAATAATTTATTTGTATCTCCTAAGAACAAGAGTGTTATCTATATAACCATAGTATTACTGCCAAAAGCAGAAAAATTAATATCAATACAATTATTACCTATAGTCCACATTGCAATTTTATTAGTAGTCCCCCAAAATGTCTTAGCTATTCTGTTCCTTCTCCTGAACTTAACTCAGAATCACACATTGTAATTAGTTGTCATGTTTTTTTAGTCTTTTCTAACCTGGGAGAGATCTCAGACATTCTTTTTGTGTCTTATCCATTTTGTTTAGAAGTATGTGCTGCGGAAGTCACCTAATTTAGATATGTCTAATGTTTCCTGATGATAAGACTTAGATTATGCATCATTTTTGGAAGGAATACCATGAAGTGATAAAGAGTCCTTATAAGTTATCTGAGTAGGCATACGATGTCACCCTCTAGATTTAACACTGATTGATTCATTATTTCTACATTGTTTCTACTCCAAGGAAAATGAGAATTTAAGAATGTTTATTTTTTGTGTGGACTCATGGATTCTTATTTTGTTGAATAAGTTATAGTTCATTACTATCATTATATAATCTGAGGCTCAAATTATCCTTTTAAATCCTACAGATATGTCACTATCATTCTTTGAGCACTCCCTTTCCTCCTGGTGCAATGAGACGTTCCAAGAGAATGTTTTACTTTACCTAACCCAGACTTGGAATCGGCCTTTTATCTATTACTGGAGAATGCCAACAAATTTATTTTTAAATCAATGATTAGAAGAAAAATGCATGTGAAGGAGATTTAAAGTTAAAATATTGAAAAATCATATCTTCTATATTACAGCGAGTAAATTCGTAGTTTTTATGTCAATTATAGGTCATTGTGAGCTATCATCCAATGCTTAGAAAGGGAATCTCAAGACAATAATTCAGTTGCTAAGTTTGGCCCTCACATTTCTGTTATCTTCATAGTCTGAGAGAGAAAAAATATCTTATTTTATTCCCTCTTTCAAGTACATTCCTTTCTCTGCTCTTACTTTCCTCCCTGCCCCCCATTCCAACTCCCGGATCATGGGAATAATAAGATTAAGCCTTTACCAAAAATAAATAAAGCTTCTGTCTTGTATAAATCTCCAAGGTAAGAAATCTCCAAGTGTCTAGCTACCTGCTTGGAATTTGTATGTGTTTTAGAGGTGAGGGAATAGAAAAATAACACACATGAATTAATGTACCAACAAATTATCTTGTCCCAGCTCTTTCTCCCATATCAGAAGATCACTTTTTGCTTGCTGTCTTGATAACTAAATATCCAAAATATTGCTGCTTATTTGTATGTGATTAGAAACATCAGATTCAGCAGGGGTCGACTCTATGTAAAATTGCTATCCTGCTGCTCTGGGTTCTTGTGAAAGAAAGCCAGTGAGTAAATCAATTCACTCAAAGTATCTATGAATTTAAAGCATTCACCCGTTCTAGGACATGGGCTTACAAAGTAAAAGAAAGGAACACTTAACTCTAAGGAGTGGAACTCTGTAGAGAGTTGGAAAGATATTGTTAGGAGAAAGGGTCAGGACCATTAGAAGGTGGAACATAAGCTTTTTTTGAAAGATCACAAATCTCAACATATAGACCTATTTTTATTAAGTCTGAGTCTCAGTGACTATGTTATATTTTTGAAATGGGACTTGTTTAATTCAGACAACTTAGGAGAGGTAATACTGCTTTGCTGAGCTATAAAAACAGAAGGTAGAAGTTTGTGGATAGGGATTCAACCCATCTGGAGTGCATTCCCAGAACCATGCTGAATAAGTAATAGAGAGTCTCATTTGGACAATTTTTGCTTGCAGGTGGCAAAATGAGTCCTCCTCTTTGCACTGGGGATTTAGAACCTAGAATCTTGGCAAAGCATGAAACTCCTTCAGTTCATGCAGAAACAGAGGTGGAAGTTAACATTCGCTTGTAATTTCCTTAGGGATGAAGTAGGTTAAATTATCAGCATGAAAGGTAGCTGTCTCTGGAAAAGCTAAGGATGATGATTTCCACATTCTCTCACTTAACATGCACCAAGAAGTGAACACTGGCCTTCAGTGAGTACAACTTTCATTTTTTGAGTAATGAAGCAATTTTCTGTCAACTTTTGTTTTATCAGACCCTATTAGTCACCTGGGATACAATGGATAAAGAGTTTAATTTTATTATTTTCATGGGACCAAGGATCTGGGACTGAGCCTAATTTAGGAAGGCACAGTAGAACATGTATTTTCTGTAGATTCCTAAGGAAGAGTGCTTTATTTCTTTTGAAATGATGGGTTACAAAAGGTCTTGTGAGTTGATTTACTTTTTATAAGCCCTTAGACTTGATAACAGGGAGACAAGTTCCAAATGGCAGTTGTGCTTTTGTGACTGGACTGTCAGAGAAAACCTTACAAGATAATCTCTTCACAGAAAAAGAATAACTCACATCTGTCCAACAGTACCTCAACTTCACCTTTTAATTTTCCTTCCATTCAGGGTTCGGCTCTACTTAATTCAAGGAGAGCACCTTAGGATCAGATAAATTTACTTGAGCAGACCCAAAATGGGGGAAAGGTTGGTTCTGAGAGAATTCCTTTGAGCCTGTATTAGTTTAGACATATGAGTTGATCCTTCACTCAAATGAGAATGAAACTCATGATCATTTTTCAATCTAAACAACAACTATTCTGTTACCATAAATGGTATTTAAAATTTCCTACTATCAGTAATACACATTAGCTACACATCTGGATATTATCTGAGAATTCAACCAGTATTTTCTAACTCCATCAAAGATCTGAGACAAATTAATATAGACTCATGATCTGATTCCATCTGCTGGATATCATTCTTTACAAATTATACCATCAGAGTATTACAAACATAAACCTTGTTGGCTTTGATTCCTTCTGAAATGTCTTTGTTAGCCTATAATATAGTATCAATGTTATGCTATTGGCCTTTAAGGATGATATAAGAAACAGTTTTATCAAGAACATTTCTTATATAATCTTACTATTGAAAATATTACACATTACTTTTTCAACTGTTGTTGATAAAGATCTTCAAAAAAACTTCCATTGTATTTAATATAGAAAAAATTGTCAAAATTATCTTCTGATCAGATAGAATTAATTAGAATTCTATAACTACCCCAGTTTTCTGTTTGCCTTGGCTTTTAGAAAGCATGGGTATAAATTAATATTCAGTTATTCATACTTGATGTACCATTTATTTTTTTCCATTTCTCTGTTTTCTATTCAATATTAGTGTTGTATGGTGCTCTTGACTTTGTCTTTTATTGAAAACCACCTAATACCTTTTGGGGATATGAGGGAGATATACAATTTATAAAAATACATTCATCAAAATAACAGTATTTTGTAAGGTGAAGGCATCATAATCTTTATTTTATTTTATTATTTATTTATTTTTGGCTGCGTTGGGTCTTCGTTGCTGTGCGTGGGATTTTCTTCTCTGGTTGCGTCGATCAGGGGCTACGCTTTGTTGTGGTGCACGGGCTTCTCATTGAGGTGGTTTCTCTTGTTGTGGAGCATGGCTTCTAGGCACATGGGCTTCAGTAGTTGCAGCATGCGGGCTCAGTAGTTGTGGCTCATGGGCTCAAGAGCACAGGCTCAGTTGTTGTGGTGCACAGGCTTAGTTGCTCCATGGTATGTGGGATCTTCCCGGACCAGGGCTCGAACCCATGTCCCCTGCATTGGCAGGCAGATTCTTAACCACTGCACCACCAGGGAAGTCCCATAATCTTTATTTTAAAAAGATAAAGTCAAGAGCACCGTACAATGACTTGTTAAGTGTCTCTTCGAATAATGTAAGATAGAGGGAGTAGGACGGGGAGATTACTAAAAGTTCTCTCCATTTTTAGCTTCCCTACTTCACTTCTTTCTATAAATTGAATATGTACTAAACTGAATTATTGATCTAGGAATAACTTCCAAGGTTTGGTTAGAATTTACTCTGTACAATTTATCATCAGAGTTTGTCTGTTAGCTCATAACACCTCAGTGACAATAGTCATGAGTTCAGTTCTTGAATGGACCATTTGCATTTACTTCATTCCAACACCTCAAAAAGCACTTGTATCTTTAGCTAATTAGTAAGGAAATGTGCACAGTTAGACATTAAATTAAATAGATATGAAAAAAAATCAAAGTAAATTGTGCAAATGCAAGAAACATCAAAAGTATAAATGAAACATTCTTTTAAAATTTTGAAAAAAAAACCCTTCATTGGTTAGTTTTGTCCAGAACTAGGATATCAATCAGCAGCCAAAATTATAACTATGAGAGCAATGCAGAATATTTACCTGTAGGTGCTGGCAATTGTTGGTTGACTACATGCAGATCAACATTCTTTTTGATATGTAAGTTAAGAGACCTACAGTTTTGATGTTAACATTGCAAGATGTTTCTACACATCTAACAAGCATTCTCCTTCCAGATAATTGTCACTCATCCTTCCTCTTACATAGAATCCATTAATTTTTATATATCTTCTTTCTCATGGCATAAGATCAACAATATAGGATATACAGAATGTTTTTATTTGAATTTCTCTATGAAGAATATCACCTTGATCTCAGCAGTCTAATTCTTATTAAAAGTTTTACTTTAAGATAAGCTTATGAAAGACTGACTCAAAAATTTAGGATCCACCTTTTTTTCTAGCTATTTCTTGGATCAAGTAAGGCCATCAGATAAGGATATACCTGGAACAGATTCCTCTGGACACTGATAGAATTGTTTATACCAGTTATACCACTGGACAAGATTGAGGAGAATTATAAGATCCAAAAGTGTAAAGATATTTTTTTATGTAGGAAAATTCATGAGAAGGCAATCTCTTACAGTATATGGTGGCCTATGTGTGATGGTTCAGGGCAGGGATCAATCAGCAAACTACAGCCAGAGGGCAAAATCCAGCCCATTGCTTGTTTTTGTAAATGAAATTTTATTGTGACAGCCAATATCCATTTATTTATGTATTGTCTAGGCTGTTTTCATGCTACAGTGGCAGAGCTGAGTAGTTGCTACAGAGATTAAAATTATATTGCTTGCAAAGACTAAATTATTTACTCTCTGCCTTTTACAGAAAAAAAAATGTTTGCTAACCCCTGATACTAAGTAACTTTCAGTGAGCAAGTCATTTAAATGAATTATCTGGGCATTGTGAATTTATTCATAATAGGCTTTCCCTCTTTGCTTTGGTAACTAGGAAGTTCTTAATCAAACCTGACACCTTCTAATAGTAATGTGTCACTATGCTAAGCATTTGTGTACTAATGTAACTCCATCTTTTTACTGTCACATTCTTATTTTTTACTCCTCCATATTTTTTCAACTTCTAAAAATCTTGTTTTGCTGTATGTAACCGTACAAATTCTCATAGCATCTCTACATTCTACAAAGAATACTGTCTAACTTACTTGCATTCAAATGTCTACCTCTTCACAAACTCCAGTTTTTCCAATAAGTCAGGGTGGAACATTATCTTGTAGCAAATATGATTTGGCTATTAAAGATAATGTGGTTTTTAATTCAATATAAGATAATTCACCTCCAAAACATCTTTTTTAAACCAAAGGAGTGGTATTTAAACATTTTTTTTAAGACATCATTCTTCACAGTAGGGTTCTTTAGTCTTATTTGGAGATTGTTACTAGTCATTGGAGAGAATAACTCTTTAAACTATCATGTTACAGTCAGAGATAGAAGAAATTCTGCTTATATCCAATGCACATATGGGCTACTTTGAAGTTTGACACAAAAACTCCCAAAAAACAGGTTTCTTAGTGGGGATATTTTAACCTATATTCTTAGTTGCTGGAGTTATGGGCCCATCGTTGTTGATGAAAAATTGGATGTGCAGCTAGAGTAAGTGGGCTGGAGAGTGGGGAGATGGGGTAGGTTGGCCCCTAGAAGATGAGGTTTGTCCATTGACTGGTGCTAAGAAGAAGAAAAATTTATAAACAACCAATCAGATCACATCATTCACTGGTCTGTTGATACATTCATTTATTCATTAAACAACTACTTATTGACTATTTATAATGTGTTTAGTAATATTTTTATGTTTATTAATAAGATAGACAAGGTCCTTGCCCTCTAGAAGGATGCTTACAATAAGATGGTTGGCTCTGTCCTCGTTTACAGATCCCTTAAGAATTCATCTCGATGAATGTCTTTTCTCCTTTGCTATATACTGCATGTTCATGATCCCCGTGTCCCACCTCCAAATTCATATGTTGAAACCTTAACCTTCATGGGATGGTATCAGGAGGAGGGGACTTAAGGAGGTAATTAGGTTTAGATGAGGTCCTGATTGTGGAGCCTCCATGATGGGATTAGAGCCCTTATTAGGAGAGAAGGAGACTAGAGCTTGATCTCTCTTGCCTTGTGAGGACACAAAGGCAGAAAGATAGCAAACCAGGAAAACGGTCCTTACAAAAACTCAACCATGTTGGCACCCTAATCTTGGAATTCTCAGCCTCCAGAACTATGAGAAATAAATTTATGTTGTTTAAGCCACCCAGTCAGTGGTATTTTTGTTATAGCAGAACTAAGACATAGTTCAAAATAATCTATGATGTTTATTTTAACTTGATTTAATTTTCATGAAAATATTGGAATGGGGATGTATAGAGAGCTCAGTTTGCTCAGTGCCTCTCTTGTGATCAATGCTCTGAAACAAATTAACAACCATGAGATTTTAGACCATCTCAGCTTCTCAGAGTTAGCCAGTTCTACTTAAAGGTGGAAATATCACAACTATAAGATGACACACTTTTTTTTTCCTTTTGAAACTCTCACCTTATCTACTATATAACAGACATTTCATTCAATATTAAATAAGTGATTATTTAGGATTACATGACTGCATGTGTCTCCTAGGGATGACAGTTAACCAAAAAGTACATTTTTTTCTCACTCATTTTGAAAGCATAAAAAAACCCCTAACTTCCTAATTTTTTAATTTGCATATATTTAAAATATTATGGAAGGGGAAAAGCATGTATCTTTCTCCTGGTCCCTGAGCCTGGCCAAATTCTTTATACCACTGGAGGGCAAGGGCATTTAAATGCTTATTTGCTCTTTTAAAACAACATACAAGAATGCTTAAAATGATACCCCTAAACAGAAAGATATACAGTATTCTATATCCTTAACTTTTATAGTGGAAGATTCTCATTCCTTGCAATGCTATGTTCCATGTTTAATCAGTTCTATCAATTCAGTATTAAAGTGGTGGGCTTTTTTGTTGTTTTCATCAATTTGTTCTGTACAGTTAGCAACTAAAACTCACCATTCAGTTGGGATTCATTTTCAATTCAATTTCTTGACCAAATTGCATTTTTACATTAAATTACATTCTTATGGATCTGAGTGTGATTATAATGATTAGTAAGGTCATGTAACTTCATAAATTAACCATAATTGGCCACAGTGATTGGTAAGGTAAATCCCATTATAAAGGATTGGGTTTGAGAGATTGGAGCTAGGGTGGGTGGGTGAGGGGCTTTAACATTATCTTATCAATGTTTTGTGGAAATATCCATTAACCTAGAATAATTATTATTTATTTACTTGTAAACTTGTTTCACTTAGCTCAACATTACTGTTTCTTTAATGAATGAATGAATGAGTGACTAACGATAGCAATTTTAAAATTCTGCTTAAGATAACAAAATAGTAATCACAATCCTTTAAATAGACCATAATTTCCTACAAGAAAGAATATTTTTTCTACTCAATTTTGGAGTGCATTTTATGGAAGAAAGAGTAAAAAAGTGTTCTATGTTCTAGTGTAAATACCTTATGAATTTCATTCATATAAACTATAAACTTTTAAAACATGAAAGAAATTTCACTCTAGTAGAATGGAAGTAACTATCATTTTAAAATGAAACTGACTTTAGAAATACATTACAAAATATATATCTCCAGGAAACTTATGCCTACACTCTTTACTCCTCTATTAAATAATCCATAAACAATTTCATTGTAGTTTACTTTTGGTAATATAAATATCTGGGAGAAGGCTACAAATAATGTTTTATTCACCAAGTTGCCTTTATATAGCCTTCCCCTATTATGTGTGCTACCAAACTGTACACACACAAAGTGGACGTGATGTTTTATGTGTCAACTTGACTGGGCTCAGGGATGCCCAGATAGCAGGTAAAACATTATTTCTGGGTAGGTCTGTGATGGTATATATGGAAGAGATTAGCATTTGAATTTGTAGACCAAGTAAAGAAGGTCACCCTTACTGGTGAGAATGGTCCTCATCTAATCCGTTGAGGGCCTGAACAGAACAAAAAGGTGGAGGAAGGGCAAATTTCCTCTCTTTGCTTGAGCTAGGACACCCATCTTCTCTTGCCCTGCAACATCAGGCTCTCCTGGTTCTCAATCCTTAGGACTTGTATTGGGACTTAGAACACTGGCTCCCCTGACTCTCAGGCCTTCAGACTAGGACTAAATTACACCACCAACTTTCCTAGTTCTCCAGCTTGCAGAGGGCAGATTGTGGACTTCTCAGCCTTCATAACCATATGAGACAATTCCTATAATAACTCTCTTCTTATATATATGTACCTCTATACATCTTATTGGTTCTGTTTCTCTGGAGAACTCTGACCAATACAGTGTGGATGTGACACCCAGGCATTTGGGCTAGGCCTTCACTTTCAAAAGCATTTGGCAGGTCAACCAGACAGCTCTACTCCCTGGAGTGATTGAACCTCTTGCTTGACAAGAACATAGGTAGTGCATCAGCAGGCGGACTCTCAACCACTGCGCCACCAGGGAAGCCCTAATGTTAATATTTTAAATTGGCTATACCCAAGGTGAAATTATAAACTGCAATGTGGAAGCCAGTCAGTTTAGATTGTATTAGGTAAGGTCAGAAGCTTAAAGTGAGAAAAAAAGATACATTGCCTATATTTATCTTCCATCTGTTCAGAAACTATTCAGATTGCCAACACACTGATGCATCATTTACTTATAATAATGCGTGAATCACAATAATGAGCAATGAATTTTCAGATGTTAAATGAACACTCAGAATAGGAAACCCTGTCATTTAGAAGGCTAGTTAATGAGAGCGAGGTAGAGAAATTGCTTGATTAGGCAGTTAACTTTTTTAATACGAATGTTTGTCGCCATGAATTTAGAGTCTGCTAAACAACTGAGCTTCTTTATGCTGATTTTCAGCAAATTAAAAAGAACAGACTGTTTTTAAGAGGGGACTTCAAGGGCAACCACTTCATTGAGTACTTACTTTGTGCATATTTGATGCTCAGTAAGGGCTGGATGGAAATGAACTGGTATGATTTGTGGGATGTGGAGAATAGGAAACTGATAACCTCAACTGAATGGCTAAACTGAAAAATGACAGCACAAAATTCAGCAGATTGATTTCATTGGAAATATTCTGATCTTATAAAAACCTATATATAGATATATACATAGAACTTAAATATAGATAAATACAGACATATAGATAGATATAGATAGATAGATATATTCCTGCATCTGAAACAAAATTTTCTGTTTTCTTTGGGAGTGACTTGGCAATCTATTATGGATGAGAAGTCTTTACTTTCATAGATTATCCTACAATAATAGACTTTGCTTACAAATTGTAACCAAGTTTCTTGTGATATAAACAGTCCATGGTCTAGAGCAGAGTTTGGGAAACTGCAGTCCACTAGTCAAATCCAGCCTGCCACCTGATTTTTGCACAGCCTGTGAGTTAAGAATGGTTTTTAAACCATTTAGAATGGTTGAAATAAATCAAAAGAAAAATAGTATTTGTGGCACATGACAATTGTAAGAAATTCAAATTTCAGTGTTCATAAATGGAAATTTAATGTACCACAGTCACTTGTATTCATTTACATATTATCTATAGCTTTTTTGCTACTTTGGCAGAGCTGAGTATAGAAATGATTTGGCTGGCAAAACCAAAAATATTTACTATGTGATCCTTTGTTGAATAAGTTTTTCAACCCCTGGTGTAGAAGTTATAGTGTAGAATATAAGTACCATGGGGACAAGGATGAAGTGTAACACAGAAATCAAATTCTATTCCTTATTCTGCCAGTAGATGAAATGGAGCAAGACAATTTCTCTGCATCTCTGCTTGGTCATTTTAAAACTATGAGGTAATATTTTTTTCATCTTTTATGCTTAATCTGATTCTGCTCTAAAATAGTCTAATTTTTTATTGATTAATGTTCAATATTTATTTGTCTAGTACCCAGAATTCTCAGTTGAAATGGAAACAATATGCTGAATTATATTTGGGTATTGTGTTTGGATATTTTTGAATTCTGTGTGGAGGTTCTTCTATGTATGAATAAATTAAGGCCTTGTTGGGCTTCCCTGGTGGCGCAGTGGTTGAGAGTCCGCCTGCCGATGCAGGGGACACGGGTTCGTGCCCCTATCCCGGAAGATCCCACATGCCGCGGAGCGGCTGGGCCCGCGAGCCATGGCCGCGGAGCCTGTGTGTCCGGAGCCTGTGCTCCGCAACGGGAGAGGCCACAGCAGTGAGAGGCCCGCGTACAGCAAAAAAAAAAAAAAAAAAAAAAAAAAAAAAAAAAAAATTAAGGCCTTGTTGTAATCCATTATGCTTTTGCTACTTTACTATCCTCATTGGTAGGACATGCTTCCTTAGGTCTTTCACGTTGGAGTATCTAACATGAGACACCACATGCATGCTCACCTAGCATGCCCAACATATAATCCCATTACGGTTCAACATGCTATTATAACAATAACTATAATGATCACATTAATAAACAACAAAGATTTATTGAATACCCCTTTGTCCCAGGCCTGTTTTAAATAGTTCATTAACACAGTCAATCCTCACAAAAATCCTATGATCTATATACTCTTTTATTTCCATTTTACTGATAAGGAAACAGAAGCAGAAAAGATTTCATAACTTGTTGTAACTCTTTTTAAACCCCTCTATTTCCAAACTCTATGAAATTCAAGACCTCTGAAGCCAAACTTGAATTAATTTTGGAGGAGTGTCATGATCACAGTGCTGCTGTCTGGGGCTGGCAAACTGCCCTTTATCCCTTTAATGTTGCATTGGGATGCTGTGATTAAATGAGGATGTCTTTGGGTTCATCTGTTGAAAAGGTATTATATTATTTTGCTATAGATGAAACCATCCAAACTTCATAGCAACTAAATGCTTTAGTTCCTCATGACATTGAAAAGGTAGGAGGTATCAGATGCACTCTTTTCCATAGAGTTTTGACTGACTTTGTAATGAGCCTTTGTTAGTGATTCAACAGTATCATACTGCTGATGTGAATAATTTGACACTCTTCCTATATCTGAGCAAAGTGGGACTACCTTGTGGAATATAGTTCATTTGTATAATGTTCCCTCCAGGATAAAATCTACATGGTTATGCAAACACTAAATATGTTTAGAACTTAGATGTGTTATGCATGCCCATTTAAAAGATTTAACTGTTGGAATATTAATTAAAAAATATTTTCTTTTCCTGCCTATAGTATTCCTTCCAGCCTCCTTCCCTACCCTCAGGTCAACATATGGGGCCAGATATTTGGATTTTCATTCTTCAGGGGAAAGCTGTGATGCAGATGTCAAAAATAGAAGATACTCAGAGACACTGTCTTCCTGTAAGTGATGGGGGAGAGGTGAGTCCTTTGATTTTAGAGAGAGGAAATTGGAAACTCTCTGATCCTGAGACGGCCGCAAGGCACTGGGAGCTGCCTACTGGAGGTTCCCAGTTCCCTGTAAGAGCCCCAGGGAGAAAGCCGGAGTTCATAGGAAAATGGTTGAACTCTAGGCAGACCCAGGTTCTCAACCTCAGGAAAGATCTTTCATCAAGCATGGAATGGGCACAGCCCAGCTGTTGGATATTTAGAACTCATCTTGGCTCAGACAATGAGGTGACTACAAGTGACTGATGAAACCAGAGTGCCTTCTTCTTTTGTCAAGTACTACATGGGCCTCCTTGGTATTGGGGCAACCGTAAGGAAAGAACTAGTCCTCCACTTAATTTCTAAGAATGAATTTTCCTCTATTCTAGCAGGGAAGAGGCTTACATTTGAGCTTAATTAGATTTAAAGAAAATAAATGTGACATTTCTCCCACACTTGAGATTGTGGACTAAAACATATAGTCACTATATACGTACATATATGCAAAATAAATCCTTCTTTTGAATATCCCCAGCCACATACCTTCAGGTCATACTCCCTCTGATTTACATAAAACTATGCCTAAGTGAGAATGAAAAGGATTATCTGATCGAAAAACATGTAAACTCTTTAATTTCTCCCTGTGCTGCAAGAAAAATGGCAACTTGGCTCCATCTGTAAAGAGCAATAGCATGTGCCTCAATTACTGTTTTTCACATGTATTTCTATTAGTTTTAAAACGCTTTACCTGAGGCTTTTTTCCTGTCCCATTTTTTGGGTTTTTTCCCCCCTCAATATGGATGAAGATCTAGGATGCTTGGGTTCTTAATCTACCTTCCCAAGTGAGTTACAGTACAGCCTCTAGCAACCATTTAATTTCCTCCCACTGAAGTGCAGCAGTCAGAAATACCCACTGAGACCTCTGAGAGTATATTTGATATTTCTGCTTAATTATTATTGGTGAAGGATTTGAGATTCTCTAACAAAAACTTCAATCACAGACAATATGTTGTAATTTAATTTGAAACTCTTATCCTGTCTTGTTCTGCTTTCAGAAGGGCGTGTAGGAATCAAACTTTGTATTAAGTAACACTTTTTGTGAGATAAATAATGAAGAACTGTGAATAAAATTGGAACATTACAGATTCCATTCAGATGAGGTCAAATGGCCAATTCTATAAGAAGTAAAGGAATTTAACTCACCATAAGCCTATTTATTGCAAAGAGAGAAAATGTTACCTTCTTGCCTACTATTTATGGCATTACTTTAATATGATACTATATTTTAAACTGGACTTTTCTTACCTCCACTTATTATTGAGGTTTTGTTTAGTGTATAAATTATTTCACTTGGGGCCTCTGAATGTTGTGTAACAATAGATATGCAGAGACTGGAAAATGCAGTTATTTTTTTCCTTCTAGGGATCCAATAACAATACAATAAAGAATTTCAATTTTTACATAACAGCCACTATCTGTGGCAGCATTTGGAAAGGTTATTGGGTGTCCTGATCTCATTTTAGAGAAGACATATTTTAGTCATGATTTGGATAGAACATGGTATTTGAAGACCATTAATAAATCCTCAGTTCTATCTGTAAACAGAAAGTTAGAATAAAGCAGATTGAGCTGCATACAATATGTTGTTCTTAACAACCACCACCCCTCCAAAAAAAAACTCACTATGACTGATCATTGATTTCTTAACCATAGGAGAAGGCCTTATTTGAAAATAGGGAGAACCAATAAGTATAAACAAGCTGTGATATGAGGGGTATTTGAAAAGCCCTTATTTCTAAAAATATGTCCCAATGATAGTGTACACTGTCAGAAATGCTTCCACAAGTAACGGCTTTCTTAGGTGTCTTTTCTTAGCTTATTTATCCTTATTTATTAAATTAAAATATTCTTGGGAATATGAAATATTATTGACTTTAATTGGCCAAATCTTGAAGG
The DNA here is from genome assembly GCF_964165515.1 of Mesoplodon bidens. NCBI lineage: Eukaryota > Metazoa > Chordata > Mammalia > Artiodactyla > Ziphiidae > Mesoplodon > Mesoplodon bidens. Next base: position 46,819,067 of record NC_138170.1, on the reverse strand, counting down.
TGGATTTTGTGGCTGTCTTGGGAGCTGAATAGATAGGAATAATACTTGTCTGCTTTTGGATGAAGAACCCTTGAAAGGTAAATGAGTACTTGTGTGTGAGTGGAGGAAAAAAGGCAAATGTCTCCTTCTCAGCAGTTCTTAGGAGCTATTCTGTTCATAGGATTATGTGTGTCCTGCTAATACTATTAAGTTTCTTCAAGGTGTTTATTCCTTTGGCAAATACTTTGATGACACTGAGCTCTGTATATATTGAAAATATGGTGGTCTGGTGGCCACTATCTTCCCCTAATTTATAGTCCAAGGCTTATTTATTTTACTTTTAGGCTTCCTCTCTCTTTATGAACCAAATTACAATCAGTTCCTTAACAGGATAAGTTTTATGACAAGGTTTGTTCTACTCATAGAGACAAGATAGTTCGATGTTACAGCTCTTCAGAACAGACTGCCTTGGATTAAAAAAAAAATGGCACTTTTGTTTTCTGTGTGATCTTGATAAGTTATTTTTTCTCCTTATCCAAAAATGAAATGAAATGAAATGAGGGTGATAATACTATCCACCTAAATGGTTGTTGGTAAGATTAGATTGTGTGTGCGTGCATGTGTTATCAACTAGGTTATAATCTGGCTCACAGCTAGGGCTAAATAAGTATCATTATTGTTTATTACTATTTACTCAACAAATATTCATTAAGTACCTATTACGTGTCATGTAGTGTCCTTGGCACTAAGGGAACAACAGCAAAACAAAACAAAACAAATAATATATCTACATAAAACTTAACACCTTGAATTATAAGACTTAGCTATTATCATTGCCCATTATTCCTTAAAGTAAGGAAAGAAGGCTCTTCTCCATTGTCAAACTGGCTAAAGAATACAAATGGTAGAGAAGGTCATAAAACTGCTTTAGGAGATTTATTTTATTCATTTTAATACATGTGTGACCAATAGCTAAAACAAAATAGCTAAAATAGTTAGGAATAAGAGTTTGCCACAGACTGGCTCTAAATAAGTGTACATTGTTGCCTACTGCTTTTCAGATCATTTGTCAGTAGTTCCCACTGGGTCATTGACATACTTTACTTTTTCATCGTGACAACAAATCTCCTTAAATCCTGACAGAACACATATAATCATTTGGCATTGTTTCCAGCAGTCAATCTAATGGGAGTTTATCCATTCTACTGAAACGAAGAGGCCTTTAATAATTATACAATCAAAAAAACAATGAAGGGCTTCCCTGGTGGCACAGTGGTTGAGAGTCCGCCTGCCAATGCAGGGGACACGGGTTTGTGCCCCGGTCCGGGAAGATCCCACATGCCGCGGAGCGGCTGGGCCCGTGAGCCATGGCCACTGAGCCTGCACGTCCACAGCCTGTGCTCCGCAACAGGAGAGGCCACAACAGTGTGAGGCCCGCGTACCACAAAAAAAATAATAATAATAAAAAAAATAACAATGAAGATCAAATAAGTCCAGTAAAGTTTTACTAATATTTTATAGAAAGAAATAATGCCTTTAAAAATATTACAATATACTTATTGCTTGGAAATTGCTTCAACTTTTTTTCATGGCTTTTCCCACATCTTTCTTCAGCAGAACCAGAGAATAACTTTGGATAATTTGCCTACTCTTTCAACTACTCTTCTTCAGGCAACAGATTGATTGGTTTCGTTAACCTTCCTTAATAGGTTAGGAGGAGGAAGCATACTTTTGAAAAATTATTGGATTAGATGACCTATTTGGCAAAACAAAAGAATTATAGAATTTTAAAGTGGAAAGGGATAATACTGATCATCAAAAACAGCAGCGTTCAGAATTTATTTTTAAGCTGTATAATTCTTTCTTCAAATAAAAGGTATGCAAAAGTCCCAAATGTAAAACAGATAAAAAGAGAGGTGCTCTGATTGAAATGAGGTGCAAGCTCTGGAGCTCAACTCCTGTGGTAATGACAATGGAATTCATTCCAAGTCAATAAGCCCAGGTTTAAATTTCCCTGACCAAATTCAGGTCCTGGATTTCACATTTAAAGAAATTTTGTTCTAAAGAGGAAAATATATTTGTGTAAGGTCAGAGAGCAAGTACAATGCCAAGAGAAGAACCAAAGTCTGCAGATGGCTACTCAAGTTTTCTTTTTTTCTTTATATTAGGAAATAGTATTTTGCATTGAAGGTTAAGCCAGGTAATGCACTACTGTTCCAATGACAAGGTCACATTTTAAGTAGCACATGGGAGATATCGTTACAACCTCTTTGGAAAATAAAATCTTCCTCAATACTTCTGACCACGAGAGTTCACATTTCTTCAACATGAAAAATACACTAATTCCCTCCCATGCATATCCAACTTTCATCCCATTATGCATCAGTTTAAAGTCCATGATCTCATCAAAACGTGGGTCAGATGCATAAAAAAGCTCCTCAGATACAGCTTTTGGGACACTGTTCCTCTTGATCTGAACACTAATGAATCAAGCAGACAAATTATCTTAACCACTGTACCCAACAAACAATAATGGGACAGCATACAATAAACTGCTATAGACACTCATGTTCATAAAGTATGGGAAATGTGAGGCACAAAGCAACCAGAGATCCATAAGAATTCAGAAATACAGCCAGGCAACATGCTGCTAGTTCCTTGATTAGGGCTCAGTTCTACTCTCTAGGAATAATTCTGCACAGCTCTCGGTTTCATCTTCTAGCCTTTTGTCTGTTCTCTGAGCCATCATTTCTTTTCCATAAGAAATGGCTGATTTTTGCAGCAGACTAGTTTTGTTCAGATGGCTTCTTATAGAAATAAGTAGTTCAAGGATCTAAAGACCTTTTTATTTTGTATTGTTTGTATTTTTAGTCTACGGTGACACTGTTTTCTCATCCTCTTCAAAATGTTTGGATCCCTATGAGACTTACTGGAGCTTGGTCCATTACATAAAAGCCACAACCCTCCTTCCTTGACATAAGCCCCTCTCTACTTGAGGCATCTTGTGAAATTGTTGTAGGGCATTACCTAGGAGTCTCTGAAACCCAATTTGAGATGCATGTCTTTGAAATTCTAAAAGAGCTTTTTGCTTACTTGAAAGAGTACCTGTCACGTATATCTCTGAGGTCTTAAAGAGATTCTCTGCAGTCTTACCTTGACTTAATTTTTTTTATTCAAACAGAAAGTCATAAGAATTATAATCATCCTCATCAGTTCACTCAGTCTCATGTAATTATTTTTTTTCCATCTTGATCTTTTGTTAGCACTTTTATGAATTCATCAGTTTTCCATTAGCGTTCTGAAAATGCTTATTCATTCAGTTCAGCAGTATAGTCATTTACCAGAAACCTGTACTTGTCAGAGTCTTTTCCATGAATTTCTTTAAGATGAAACCCTTTTATAGGAACATATTTGCAAAAGCATTACAGTACACACAGAACTGTCTGTAAATGACAAAAGACTTAAAAATGACCATGGTTAAAGATTTGATGAAAGTTCATAATAATGCAATTGACAAGGAAATTTAGTTATTTCTGAGGTATACATTTAAAAGTAATAACTAGAATTATGATTTATAACATTATACTAGAACATATAAGACTTTTAGAAATTTCATGTAATGTCTGAAACATTTATATTAACATATTTCCATACAAATAACCCAAAGAAAGTTTAGTATTAGTTGTTTTTGTTTGTTTGTTTCTTTTTTCATACTGCAGGCTCTTATTAATCATCAATTTTATACACATCAGTGTATACATGTCAATCCCAATCGCCCAGTTCAGCACACCACCATCCCCACCCCACTGCGGTTTTCCCCCCATGGTGTCCATACGTTTATTCTCTACATCTGTGTCTCAACTTCTGCCCTGCAAACCGGTTCATCTGTACCATTTTTCTGGGTTCCACTTACATGCGTTAATATACAATATTTGTTTTCTCTTTCTGACTTACTTCATTCTGTATGACAGTCTCTAGGTCCATCCACGTCTCAACAAATGACTCAATTTCATTCCTTTTTATGGCTGAGTAATATTCCATTGTATATATGTACCATATCTTCTTTATCCATTCGTCTGTCGATGGGCATTTAGGTTGCTTCCGTGACCTGGCTATTGTAAACAGTGCTGCAATGAACATTGGGGTGCATGTGTCTTTTTGAATTATGGTTTTCTCTGGGTATATGCCCAGTAGTGGGATTGCTGGATCATATGGTAATTCTATTTTTAGTTTTTTAAGGAACCTCCATACTGTTCTCCATAGTGGCTCTATCAATTTACATTCCCACCAACAGAGTAAGAGGGTTCCCTTTTCTTCACACCCTCTCCAGCATTTGTTGTTTGTAGATTTTCTGATGATGCCCATTCTAACTGGTGTGAGGTGATACCTCATTGTAGTTTTGATTTGCATTTCTCTAATAATTAGTGATGTTGAGCAGCTTTTCATGTGCTTCTTGGCCATCGGTATGTCTTCTTTGGAGAAATGTCTATTTAGGTCTTCTGCCCATTTTTGGATTGGGTTGTTTGTTTCTTTAATATTGAGCTGCATGAGCTGTTTATATATTTTGGAGATTAATCCTCTGTCTGTTGATTCGTTTGCAAATATTTTTGCCCATTCTGAGGATTGTCTTTTCATCTTGTTTATGGTTTCCTTTGCTGTGCAAAACCTTTGAAGTTTCATTAGGTCCCATTTGTTTATTTTTGTTTTTATTTCCATTAGTCTAGGAGGTGGATCAAAAAAGATCTTGCTGTGATTTATGTCAGAGAGTGTTCTTCCTATGTTTTCCTCTAAGAGTTTTATAGTGTTTGGTCTTACATTTAGGTCTCGAATCCATTTTGAGTTTATTTTTGTGTATGGTGTTAGGGAGTGTTCTAATTTCATTCTTTTAATGTAGATGTCCAGTTTTCCCAGCACCACTTATTGAAGAGGCTGTCTTTTCTCCATTGTATATCTTTGCCTCCTTTGTCATAGATTAGTTGATCATAGGTGCGTGGGTTTATCTCTGGGCTTTCTATCTTGTTCCATTGATCTATGTTTCTGTTTTTGTGCCAGTACCATATTGTCCTGATTACTGTAGCTTTTTAGTATAGTCTGAAGTCAGGGAGTCTGATTCCTCCAGCTCCGTTTATTTCCCCCAAGACTGCCTTGGCTATTCTGGGTCCTTTGTGTCTCCATACAAATTTTAAGATGATTTGTTCTAGTTCCGTAAAAAATGCCATTGGTAATTTGATAGGGATTGCATTGAATCTGAAGATTGCTTTGTGTAGTATAGTTATTTCAACAATATTGATTCTTCCAATCCCAGAGCATGGTATATCTCTCCATCTGTTGGTATCAACTTTAATTTATTTCATCAGTGTCTTATAGTTTTCTGCATACAGGTCTTTTGTCTCCCTAGGTAGGTTTATTCCTAGGTATTTTATCATTTTTTTTGCAATGGTAAATGGGAGTGTTTCCTTAATTTCTCTTTCAGATTTTTCATCATTAGTTTATAGGAATGTAACAGATTTCTGTGCATTAATTTTGTATCCTGCAACTTTACCAAATTCATTTATTAGCTCTAGTAGTTATCTCATGGCATTTTTAGGATTCTCTTTGTATAGTATCATGTCATTTGCAAACAGTGACAGTTTTACTTCTTCTTTTCCAACTTGGATTCCTTTTATTTCTTTTTCTTCCCTGATTGCCATGGCTAGGACTTCCAAAACTATGTTGAATAATAGTGGTGAGAGTGGACATCCTTGTCTTGTTCCTGATCTTAGAGGAAATGCTTTCAGTTTTTCACCATTGCGAATGATGTTTGCTGTGGGTTTGTCATATATGGGCTTTATTATATTGAGGTAGGTTCCCTCTATGCCCACTTTCTGGAGAGTTTTTTATCATAAATGGGTGTTGAATTTTGTCAAAAGCTTTTTCTGTCTCTACTGAGATGATCATATGGTTTTTATTCTTCACTTTGTTAATATGGTGTATCACATTGATTTGCATATATTGAAGAATCCTTGCATCCCTGGGATAAATCCCACTTGATTGTGGTGTATGATCCTTTTAATGTATTGTTGGATTCTGTTTGCTAGTATTTTGCTGAGGATTTTTGCATCTATATTCACCAGTGATAATGGTCTTTAATTTTCTTTTTTTTGTAGTACATCTGCCTGGTTTAGGTATCAGGATGATGGTGGCCTCATAGAATGAGTTTGGGAATGTTCCTTCCTCTGCAATTTTTTGGAAGAGTTTGAGAAGGATAGGTGTTAGCTCTTCTCTAAATGGTGGATAGAATTCACCTGTGAAGCCATCTGGTCCTGGACTTTTGTTTGTTGTAAGATTTTTTTTTTTTTTTTTTTTTTTTTTTTTTTGCGGTACGCAGGCCTGTCACTCTTGTGGCCTCTCCCGTTGCGGAGCACAGGCTCCGGACATGCAGGCTCAGCGGCCATGGCTCACGGGCCCAGCTGCTCCGCAGTATGTGGGATCCTCCCAGACCGGGGCACGAACCCGTGTCCCCTGCATCGGCAGGCGGACTCTCAACCACTGCGCCACTAGGGAAGCCCTGTTGGAAGATTTTTAATCACAGTCTCAATTTCATTACTGGTGATTGGTCTGTTCATATTTTTTGTTTCTTCCTGGTTCAGTCTTGGAAGGTTATACCTTTCTAAGAATTTGTCCATTTCTTCCAGGTTGTCCATTTTATTGGTATACAGGTGCTTGTAGTAGTCTCTTAGGATTCTTAGTATTTCTGCAGTGCCTGTTGTAACTTCTCCTTCTTCATTTCTAATTTTATTGATTTGAGTCCTCTCCCTCTTTTTCTTGATGAGTTTGGCTAATGGTTTATCAATTTTGTTTATCTTCTCAAAGAACCATCTTTTGGTTTTATTGATCTTTGCTATTGTTTTCTTTGTTTCCATTTCATTTATTTCTGCTCTGATCTTTATGCTTTATTTCCTTCTGCTAACTTTGGGTTTTGTTTGTTCTTCTTTCTCTAGTTCCTTTAGCTGTAAGGTTAGATTGTTTACTTCAGATTTTTCTTGTTTCTTGACCTAGGCTTGTATAGCTATAAACTTCCCTCTTAGAACTGCTTTTGCTGCATCTCGTAGGTTTTGGATCATTGTGTTTTCATTGTCATGTGTCTCTAGGTATTGTTTTTAATTTTCTCTTTGATTTCTTCAGTGATTTCTTGGTTATTTAGTAACGTATTGTTTAGCCTTCATGTGTTTGTGCTTTTTACATTTTCTTCCTTGTAATTCATTTCTAATCTCATAGCGTTGTGGTCAGAAAAGATGCTTGATATGATTTCAATTTTCTTAAATTTACTGAGGCTTGATTTGTGATCCAAGATGTGATGTATCCTGGAGAATTCCATGCGCAATTGAAAGTGTAATCTGCTTTTTTTGGATGGAATGTCCTATAAATATCGATTAAATCAATCTGGCCTTGACTTAATTTTTAAATGATGTTTTTTTCTGAGAGCATCCTAGATTTAATATCTACTCAGAAGTTTATTTATTAAATAAGCATCTTTTGGCATGTAAAGAGATTAAAAATAAGGAACAGTTTTATTTTCAAACCTGCCAAGTGCTTGCTCCTTTATATATAACAATTTTTTCTTTAGCTTGATTTTTTTTCTTTTTTTTCAGTTTTATTGAAGTATAATTGACAAATACAATTGTAATATATTTAAAGTATACAATATGATGATATGATATACATAACATTGTTAAAGGATTCCCAGAATTGAGTTATTAACACAACCATCACCTCACATATTTACCTTTTTTGGTGTGTATGAAAACAAAGTTTTACTCTCTTAGCAAATTTCAATTATACAATACAGTATCATCCACCATAATCACCATGTGATGTATTAGATACTTAGACATTATTCATCCTATAACTGAAACTCCATACCCTTTTACTAACCTCTTCTATTTCCCCCATCTCCCACCCCTGGGCAACCATTCTACTCTGTTTCTATGAGTTCCACTTTTTTGTTTTAGAGTCCACATAAAAGTGTTATCATGTAGTATTTTCCTTGCTTATTTTTCGGGCTTATTTCACCTGGTATTATGCCCTTAAGGTCCATCCATGTTGTTGCAAATGGAAAGTTTTACTTTTTTTTGAAGACTGAATAATATTCAGTTGCGTATGTATGTTTGTATATATATATATATATATATATATATATATATATATATGTCATCTGTTGATGGACAAAGTTGTTCCCATACCTTGGATATTGTGAATAATGATGCAATGATTATGGCAGTGCAGATATATGTTCAACATAATTATTCTGCTCCCTTTGGATGCATACCCAGAAGTGGATCATATGGTAGTTCTATTTCAACTTCTTGAGGAATCTCTATACTCTATACAGTGACTGTACCAGTTAAAACCAGCTCTGTACAAGGGTTCCGTTTTCTCCACATCCTTCCCAACACTTTTTATCTCTTGTCTTTTTGATAGTAGCCATCCTAATAGGTGTGACATAATATTTCATTGTGATTTTGATTTATAATTACCTGATGATGTCAAGGAGATTATCTCCTATGTTTTCTTCTAGGAGTTTTACAGTTTCAGGTCTTACATTCAAGTCTTTAATCCAATAAAAATATTTTTTTGTGTGTGTATATGTGTAATACAGGGATCCATTTCCATTCTTTTGCACATGGATATCCAGTTTTCCCAATATCATTTATTGATGAGATTATCCTTCCCCCATTGTATATTCTTGGCCAACTTTGTCAAAAATTAATTGACTATATATGCATGGATTCATTTCTGGGCTCTCAAGTCTGTTCCACTGATCTATGTGTCTGTTTTTATGCCCATACTTTACTAATTAGATTACCATAGCTTTGCAATCTACTTTGAAATCAGGAAGTGTGATGCCTTCAGTTTTATTTTCTTCTGCAAGATTGCTTTGACTATTCGAGGTCTTTAGTGGTTCTATATGAAATTTAGGATTTTTCTTCTAGTTCTGTGAATAATACCATTGGAATTTTGATAGGGGTTGCATTGAAAATGTATTTACTCAACTGCCTGATGTGTAGGAGTCACTAAACTAGCATCTGGGTTTCTCTCAGAGGGAACTAATCTGTGTGTAGCTCTACATTTGTGCAACCCTTAGGAAGAGGGAAATTCAGGAGATTTCAAGTCTCCATCTTTGTGACTTCACTACTCTTAAGCTTTTTTTTTCCTTTTTTCCCTCATTTTATTATCAATAGGTAGAAGGTAAGCATGTCATGCAACATTTTACCTGGAAATCTCCTTAACTAAGTAATAGAATTCATTAGGTTTATTTTCTATTTTTCGTATTTTGACAGGTAATATTGTTGCTCAACTTTCTGCCACTACACAAGAGTCTTTTATCCTTCGTCATTTAACTGCATTTTCATCACTTTCCGGTGAGTCTTCAAAGACATTCTTCTCAGGGTTTAGACTCCTGCTAACAGTCTCAAAGACTTTCAGAGTCTGCTCACTATCCTTTCATAAAGGTTGTTTTAGGTTTTATTATAGCAGCATCCCCCTGTTCTGAATATAATAGATGCATATCAAGTCATCCCAAAGTTAGTGACATATAACAACAACAATCATTTATTATTATTATTTCTTATGGCATTGGGAACCAACTCTGCTTAGGCTAGGTAGTTCTCCTTAGGCGTTTCTCATGAAGTTGTAACCAGACAATGGCTGGATCTGGAATCATCTCTAAGGCTTTCTTACATATCCTACAGTGATACTTGATGATGGCTGTTGCCTGGAATCTCAGCCTCATCTTTCCTTGTGGCCTAGGCTTTCTTGCAGTATAGTGACTGGATTCCAAAAGCAGTTCCATGGGAAAGAAACAGACAGAAGTCTTATTGCCTTTTATAAACTAGCCTCAGAAATCACATAGCATCACTTCCACTATATTCTATAAGCCAAGGCTATAACAACATTCCAGCCAGATTCAAGGGGAAAGTATATCAGCTCCTTTTCTAGATGGGGATGTGGTAAGGTCACACATAAGTCCATGAACAACAGGAGATAGTGTTACACAGGTCTTTGGAAAAATATAATCTGCCACAACCATATACCACAAATTGTCAACTATAATGTATCACATAACAATAAAAAAACATAAGGAAACATTAGAATAGTGATATGAAATTATTTCATATTATATTCATAAAACAGCTTAATGTATTTATTAAAAATTAAAAATTAAATATTTGCCACACAGGAATACTTGAAAAAATTGACAATCTCATTGGTCTGGTGTTTGAAAATAGACAGATCTAACAAAATGTATGATAGTTGCTGCTGGGAGAAAGTAAATATTTCACAATAAATGAGACGAGACATATTCAGTAGGACAAATAAATATTTCACACAGTCTTGAAGAGATAAAACAGCCTGAATATGAAAAGAATAACTTCCGTACTAAACTCTAAGATACATTAATGGGATAAAACATAATTTCTGAAAAACTAAATTTTCTGCCTTTTAACTCTTTGCTTAAAAGGTCTTCCTCTTTTCTTCCAGATATTTTATTGTAAGACAAAGCATATTAAAATAAAGTAAAACCTAATTACTTTAAATGTTGTAGCTGTTTTGGGGCAGCAACTCAACCTGCTTTCAAATACAGATTGGAAAAATTCTCTCACCCTTTCTTATGGGAGAGGATAATGGGGCTAGATTAACGGGTTTCAAACTATTAGAGTTTTAAGGCTGTTGGCATCACAAATCAGGAATCACTTAAGGCATAATTATATGAGGTTTGAGTAGGTGGCCATCTTAGAGAATATCTTTTCTTAGCCCTTTCCTTTTATGAAGTCAAACATACCTCTCATATTAGCTCTACCTGTATATCTCTCCCTTGCTGTTCCCTTGCATTTAGGCCTTTAAAGAATTCCACAAAAGGAAAAATATTTATTGCATGTCTAGTATGTGCAAGGGACTATGCAGGTCATTTATTTTTTTCCTCATGGCCCCCTCTGGTATAAGTGTTCTCATCACCATTTTGTCTTAGAGTTTGTCTGCTTGTTTGATTGTTGCTTGATTTTATTTGAAAATTACTTTTGTGAATTACTACAGGCATGTAAATTCATAGAAAAATATATAATGAACACCTGTGTACCTATCACCTAGCTTAAATGAAATATTACAAATAAAATTTAAATCCTCTGTGTAGCTTTTCATGATCCCATTTCTCTCATTCTCATCTAAGAAGTAATTACTATTAATTTATCACTCCTACACTTAAAACTATTTTATATGCGTTTGCATATTTTTAAATGTAAAAGATGTTATCATGCTTTCTGCAAAATTTTTCCCTTAAAATTATGTTTTAAATTTTATCCATGTTTATGCGGGAGGGTTTTATTCATTTTAATTTTACTTCTGTATAAGTTTATAAGACTAATGATATTTATTCACTCTTTTATTTTGATAGATATTTATATCATTAAAAATTTTTCATCAGTACAAATTTTGTTGCAACAAGTATTTTAGCTATCTTTTATTGGCTTCTGCTATTCTCTCAAAATAGAAATCAAAAATTTTTGGGTTAAATCTACATTTACTCTGCACATTATGATGAATATAAAAAATACTATTTATTACTAAAGCACATAGTGTTCTGTGATTAGTTTTTTCTTCTTTTGCTACTTTTTTTCCCTCATGTTACTGTGGGATGAGGAGGTGTGAGGCAGGATAAGTCTGTTTCTCAGTCTTTTAAGTATTTTATTAAATTAAGAAGGATGTGTTTTAGAAGAATATAAATAGCACGTTGATAAAAAATGACTTATTAATGAAAGAAAAATCTGTGTCAAAGAGAAGGAAAAGAGAAAGATGAGAGAGAAGAGTAACATCTTGAATACTATACACTATTTATTCAAACATATTCATATACGTTTGCATTTTATCTACTGAATACTTGATAACCCCTACTTGAATATTTCTAATATAAAATAAAATAAACTCCCCTAATGTCTTCCTCTAACTACCTACCCACTCTCTTTGCTTCCCTTCTGTGGTAGGGAGAACAATGGCCTCCAAATAAGTACATCTCCTAATCTCTGGAACCAGTAAATGTGTTACGTTACAATGCAAAGGCATTCAAAACAAAGACTGCAGACGTGATTAATGGTATGGCCCTTGAAATAGGGAGATTATTCTGGATTATTCAGGTGGGCCCAGTCTAATTATATGAGCCCTTAAAATTCAAGAACCTTTTCTGGCTGGGTTATATTAGAGAGAGATGTGATAATGATAAAGGGTCAGAGAGAGATTTGATGCTGCTAGTATTGCAGAGACTCAGTGTTGCTTGCTCATGGGGCTATGAGCCAAAGAACGTGATATCCTTTAGAACTGGGAAAGACAAGGAAACCAATTCTTCTCCAGAGTCTCCAGAATGGAACAGTGTTGTCTATACCTTGATATTAGCCCAGTGAGATCTGTGCTGGCTTTCTGACTTATAGAACTCTGAAATAATAAATCTGTATTATTTATGCTGCTTAATTTGCTACAGCAGTATAAAAAACTAGTACACCTTCAGAACTAAATTTCTTGAAAGAGGCATCTCAACATTAACTTACATTGACTTTTCTCATTATCCTACTTCTACTAGGCTTATTTCCTCATCATTCTATTAATTTGTTATCAAAGACATATTTAATTTGTCTCCTATATCTAATGATCATTTTTCTATTGTTATCTTAACTGCTCCCTTAGCGTTATTTGATTCAGTTTATCAATTTTCCCTTATTGAAACACTGTATTATTTTGAATTTAGCAGAAAACTCACTCACAGGGTTTTCTTCCTCCTACTCTCCTTACATGGTTTTACTAATCCATTTCCATGTCTATAAATACAACATATACTATTTACCCCATCAAACTTCAATAACTGTCTATTTATCCTTTTCACTTGGATATCCAATATTTCAAACATAAGGCTGAAATGAAATTCCTAATTTTTGTGCCAAACCTTCTCTTCTCACCAATTCAGTTGCTCAAGCCAATGCCTAGGAATTGTCTTAGATTTGTATTTCACTAAACCCTTCACATTCACTCCTTTGGAAAATACTGTCTACCCTACTTCTAATCTGTCCACTTCTCTGTTACCTTTACTACTGCTCTATCTCAAATCATTACCGTCTTGTGCCTGGACATCACAAATTCTCCTGATAGGTCTACTTGCTTCTGCTCTTTCCACTTCCTTCTCCACATGAAAATTCCATTCACTACATAGTTGCCAAAGTGATTTTTAAAAAATGTAAACATATAACATATCTAGAGAAAATAAATGGCTATCTTTACTTGTAGGAAAGTGGATGTTAAGTGGATTTAATGTTTAAAACTATTTCCTAGGGTGCTACCTTTAATGAAAACAATCATATTTCTTATAAAAATTAAATCTCCTTACTATATTTGAATATGCTTGCATCATAATTACTTTGGCATTATGGATGAAGTGATTCTGAATAGAGTATACTTGTGCATTTGTAACCATGACCAAGGTGGTATGTGCCACAGAATAACAGGTAACATTACTTTAAAAAGTATTTTCTTGCCATAAGATAAAATATCTCACTTTTCAAGTTGCTTCACCTATATGTTAATTAGTTTCTTTAAAATATAACAAATATTCATGAGATTTCACACATTCTCACACAAAGATTCCTTAACTTAGAATGAAATCTAAATTGCTTTTCAGACTCAGTGATACTTCTGTAGATGTTAATAAAATGCCTCATATCTACGAATAGAAGTTTCTCTCCTCAATACCTTTTCTATTACAAGATATTTAATAAAATGGGAGCACTTATTGTCAAAGAAATTTAATTATTTTTTAGCGTATCATGCAATTTACTAGCTTGCCAACATCAGACAAGGCCAAATAGTATGTGAAAGTGCTGAGGAATTTGATTACAAGTTGTTGAATGTAGAAAGAGGATGTCCTGGAAAATAAAAGATGTAATTATCAGTTTGCCCTTTCTTACCTCATAAATCACTAATTGCAAAGTACAAAATTGAAATATAATGGGATCAGGCAATTGTCAGTTTCTATAAATATATGTTGAAGGCCTGGCACATATGAGTTTTAAATCCTCGACCCAAAACTCATGGAGACGTAGCAGCTCCCTACTCCGTCCCAGACTGTGTTTCTTACAACCATATAGATTTGGCAAATTTATTCCTTTTGTCACCCATCTCTTATCTCCCCACCTCATATTTAAAATTTCTAATTTGGCATTTGTGTGATTAGTGACTATGATGGATGAGCTGGGTAGTGGCACATCCAATACAACAAAATTTCAAGAAGACAGATAAAAATTCTGGTAAAAGTGCTTTCTGAAATTCACAGAGCTGATGGTAGTATAAACTAGTAGAATTATTTTGGGGAGCAATCTGTTATTCAGGAATATTACCCAGATTCCACAATTATTGATTCATTACTAATTTTGTTTTCTCTATGTCTATCCATTTTTTTTTTCTGCCATTGGATTATTTTTAAGCAAATTTCAAACATATCAATCATCTGTTAAATTCAATACATTCTAAGACATGGATTGTACTTTTAAAAAAAAACTGCAACAGTCATTATCCCACTCAGAAATCAACATAAATTCTTTAATAGCCTTATACAAACAGTAAGTGTCCACATTTTCCTGATTGGCTTATAAATCTCCTCTACCTCCTCCTCCCTTTCCTCTTTTTCTTCTTTTTTAAAAAATATTCATTGAAACTGTTTGATGTGCCTCGTAAATCTCTTTTAATCTATATTAACATTTGTCCTCTGTCTCTCGGGAGTGGAATATGCACAACTGCTTCTGTGTTTGTTTGCTTGTTCTTCCATTTACCTAATTACAAACTACATGAATTGATTTTATCTTTAAAAATAAATACAATATATTAAATAAAAACAAATTGCAATTTGACTAAAACTTCCAGTTTAACTAAAAATAGAACAATCAAGTTTGAAAAGCAAAATATTTGGCATTATTGAATTAAAGAAATATGGCGATTACTGATTTTTAATATTTAATTTACTTCTTTGTTCTAAGTAATATAATATATAGTTAGGCTACTATACTCTCTTTTCTTCATCTCCCATGGTATGCATTGGCAACCCCTGAATTTCAGTAAGGTTTTCTTCCCTCTTCTTTTCTGTTTATCTACCACAATTAACTTTCCAAGTATCTACTAGTGTGTTTAAGAAATTTACTCTAATTAACTTGGGTCAGGGGGTGATGATACACACCCCTCTGACATAGCCAGATATTGAGTTACCCACAATAATTCCATTTTCTAATAAGCAAGCTGGGTTAGAGACGGACCCTAAAGAGTGGAATACATTGACTAATAACTCATTTCCATTGTACTTTCCCAGTGTGTATTGTCAGAGAAAAAGAGAGGTTTAGACTGGTTTATGAGGTGAATGCACACTTGCACATCCCATCTAAGAGCATAAGAAAAAACAAGGAGACACTCAATCTTTGCTAATGGTTTTCCATTGTTGCAGAGCTTCCATGTTACTACTATTCCCTACCTGTGGTGAGTGACTAGATCTTGAGCCCTAGCAAATTCTCTGTTCTAGATACCACAGTTATCTTTATCTCCAACCTTCCATAATATAACACTCCTCTTTAGTCCACACTTTTCCACGAAAATACTCCAGAGAGAGATTCTTTTACTATGAACTAACAAAAAATAAGTTCTTATTTTATACTTTCTGCTTATAGATGTTGTTGCTTTCACAATAGGCAAAATTAAACATGGTCAGAGTTTCCCCTTCGTACCTTTCAGTTATTCACTTTTCTCAGAGATTCTGTAGATATTCAATGTCTCCAAACTGTCCAGCTCAGAGCTATCAAGGGTCCTGGTAATCTTCTTTCTCCTCTGCCATCAAACATTTTCTGTCCTGTCAAAAGGTACAAACTATCAGTTATATAATAAAAAGTCATGAGGATGTAATGTACAGTATGGTGACTACAGTTAATAATACCTTATTGTATGTTTTCAAGCTGCTAAGAGAATAATTCTTAAAAGTTCTCATCACAAGAAAAAAATATGTTGTAATTATGTATGGGGATGGATGTTAACTAGACTTATTGTGGTGATAATTTTGTAATATATACAAATATGGAATCATTGTGTTGTATACCTAAAAATAATATGTTATGTCAGTTATACCTCAGTAAAATTATACACACACACACACACACACACACAGATAGATAGATAGATAGATAGGTAGATAGATGGCTAGATAGATAATTCGAACTGAAAAAAATTATGTTTCGTATCCATTTGTCTAACAGTTTATCTTTTTAATGTAACAAACTTCCATATTAAATGTGATGATTAGTGAATATATAAAAATCCACCATTTATTGAACATCTGCTATTTATCAGTTGCGGTTTTGTTGTGTAAATTACGTTTTGTAACATTCGCAAAATCAACTCCTATAATCCTCACCATCTCTGAAGAGGACATTTACACTCTTTTACAGGTGAGAAAATGAAGGTACAGAGAGATCAGATAAATTGGCAAGGTTTACAAAAATAGGAAATGGTAGAGCTGGGTCCTGAAATCAGAAATGCTTGATTGCAAAGCCCATGATATTTTTCCATTTTTCATTTCCAGTCTTCCCTACTCCCAGAAAATATCATAGACTTTGGAGAAATCTGTCCGATTTTATCCATACATTCTTATATGGTATAAAATGTCTTATGTGTGCATGAATTTGGCAAGCAGAGAACTGCTGTTACAAATGCCAACCACAATTTCACAGGATATTTGTAGATTTGGTAAATGGCAAAATTTAGCACGTCTAGAAGGGAACTCAGTATCATGGTCTATCTTTTGACATTCAAACAAAAATAGAGAAGTGTATTTTTAGAATATAAACGTGTCCTTGCAATATGTTGCCAACCAAATCTACTTGAGTTTAGATTTTTAAATGCCCCATTGAAATTTAAAAATTGCCTTAGGAACTAGTCCTATGAAGACAAAGTTTGAACTTAACAGCTATTTGCTTAGCAGCAGTCACATATCTTCAATGGGAAATAGAGTATTAAATTCTTCTTTAGTATATGCGTCTAAAAGTAGGATTCATTTTTTCACAGCTACAAAGATTAAGTTGTATCCTTTGCTAAGTATGGAAATGTGACTAATTTAGTCAATGCTCTGTCTGCAAGCTAACTTTTTCTTCTGCATTATTAACAACTAGGATAAAAAAGCATATTAATAACAAAAACAACACAAGACAAAAACAATCCCTCCTTCTTGGTTGGCATCATGGTGAGAACAGGTGAAAGGTTACTGGATAACCATAAATGGAAGGGCAGTGCCTTAATGCCCAAATACGAATTATGTAATTTAGTCTATAAAAGTATTCATCTGAATGTCCTGAAAAAAACAATGATGAGTTACATGGGAAAAGTGGAAAAATTTATTATTAAATCTGTCTGCACTCATAAAGACCTTCCATCTAAACACTAAATATTTCAAATTGAGTTTTGACCTTTACTACACCTTTCACATAGGCTCCCTTTCTTTTACAAAATGCTACAGAGAATGGAAGTGTTGTCAATTAAGTAAAAAGAGTGTTTGCATCAACCTTTTCATGAGGGGAATTTAATGACATTTTAAGGTTAAAGTAAAAGTCAAACATTGATTTTTTTTAGTGTCCTCCCCTAATGTACCTAATGAATAGAGATTTCAATAAAAACCTTTTAATCCATTTTAAACCTTCCACTATCAAAAGACGTCTTTTATTTTATTTTATTACCAAACTAAGATTCAGTGCAGAAAGAAATGCTGAGTCAAGAAGACCTAGGGAATTAAAATCTAGAAAATCCTGAAAATGATGTATTCTACAATATAGTTTAATTAGTTGAATCACACGTATGCATACACCTTTTAGAAATCAGGAGACTGGAAATTTGCAATTCAGGCCATATCAGATTGGATGCTGATAATTTTCTAGATCACTGAAAAGATGCTTAAATCTCTTTTACTTTACCTACAAGATATAAGCAGAGGATAATTATTTTTTCTATCCAATATTTGATGTATTTTATAAAATCAGAGGGATTAATATAAGGAAGCATAACAGAAAAAAATGTGTGTACAAAGAGGCTGCTTACCCTGTGTTTGGTAAGCAGGGATCTGACACCTCATACTAGAAAATAAATAGCTGTGCGGTATCACAGCTTCGTATTTCACAGATAGTTTGTGTGGAGAAGGGAACTAGCAAGTTGCTTTGAACAAAATTCAGACCATATCAATCCCAACTCTCCAACACTCCATTAGAAATTAAAAAATATCTTCACATAAGTTATACAAACTCATATTTCTTACATGTAATATAATCTGATTTTTTTCTTCAGAAAATTATGTTTATAATGATATTTTTGTAAATTCTTGGTAAGATCCATAGTGAGCAGGTAGAATCATATAAAGGTTTCTTAAACAATGGGCTTAATTCCACAACATTTATGAGAACTACTGGTCTTTTAAAGACAGAGTTAAATGCAATAAAAGCAAATATCTGTTTCACATTAATACTTCACATGATTGTTCTATGTCTAGACTCAGAGACAGGGTTGTTTTCTAAATGTGAATTCACACATGGCTTTGTCATGAGTTTACCATTCTGTACCTTCAGTTTTTCACATTTAGAATATGTTTATTTTGTCCAATTAACTTATGTTTCTAGCTCTAAAATTAAATGTCCTTTGTTTTAATTAAACTCTTTTGTTAGAAAGCCAGATGTACTGGCTTTGTTTAAAACAAACAAACAAAACAAACCAAAAAGAATAATTTGTTGGGAAACTTTTTGGCACGGAACTCAGAAACTTATAGGAGAAGCAACAAAGTTACTTGATTTAAGATTTAGAAGAGAACTGGGAAGTGGTTCCAAAGGTTAGCTAAACTTATGTTCGTGTGTGTGTATTTGTGTGTTTTCTTTCATCTTCAGTTGTTGTTCCAACTCTCTCACATTAGGGAGAGATGTAATTTCACTGACACCATAAAACTGAATTGCCCACCCAATTCTCTTAAAATGTTCTCTACTCCTGGCTTCATCAGCATTTGTGAAGCCTGGAAAGGACTAAGAGAGCTAAACATATCATGCCAGCCAAACTGAAGAACACAAGAGTATAAATTATTTACTCTGATAAAAAGGGAATTCTGATATGTTGAAGATCTCTAGACTTCCAGATAAATAAGGAGTAGACAGATCATTTTTAATACACTCCTTTGTTCATTCCCTTATTCACCGAATCATTCATCCAAGGAGGATTTACTGAACATCTACTATATAACTGACCATCACTAGGCACCAGTGAGAAAAAGATAAGTAGGCTGATCATTGGATGAAGGAGTTTTCTGATTGTTGAGAGGGACTAACAATTGCAATATGCAATTTATGCTGCGATGAGATAAATTCATGCTGGTATAGGAACATGAAGGAGAGACAACCTAATACATGAGAGGAGTAATCAACAAAGGCTTTCCAGAGGTGATACCTAAGCTGAGCCATGAATAGCAAATAGGTGCTGGTCAATTCAGGAGGTTGGAGATGGGGAGTGGAGTGAAGTTAGGAGATGGAATGGTATATGTGAAAACCCTGGGAAGAGAGAGCCTGAAGTTGGGGAACTGAAGGTATTTCAGTAGAGTTGGAACACCCGTAGGGTAAGAGAAAAAGTTGTAATAAACAAGGTTAGTGTTAAGCAGGAATTTTGTTAAGGAGTTTAAAATTTATCCTCTAGGATATGGAAGGAGTTATCAAAGTTTTAATATGGAAATGGCTTTGCCAGATTGCATTTTAGAAAATGTTGTCTAAAGGAAATGGAGAGAATGGATAAGAGAAGAAATACTGTAGGGTAATGTGGTATTTCAGAGACCAGTGCAGGCATCAGAAGACGGAGAGTTGAAGGTCTAAATCAGTGTTTCTCAAAGTGTGGTTCCTGGACTACCAGCATTAGCATCATCTAGAAACTTGTTAGAAATGAATATTCTGAGACAATGCTTTGGGACAATGCCCCAGTACTCTCCTTCTTGCTGCAAGTAGTAAATCCTTCCTTCTCCCAATCTTTGTCTTGGTTGTGTCTGTTGACTCAACACCCAACAAGAGGTGAACCCAGTTTTCGAGTAACATGACCACACATAAAATTTCTTTCTAAAGATTTCCTTTTTTTTTCACAAACCTTTTAAAACTTTCTGTTTCCATTTTAGTTTGTCCCTTTATTTTTTGTTTGTTTGTCAGATTGTTTGTTTTCCTATTAGAAATAACCAGCTTTGGGATGGAATCACTTTCTTTTTCCTTAACGAAATCATCTCCTTACCGTATACCTTTTCTTAGTCCCCCAAAATATCCTATTCCGATTATCATACCTGGCACCTTTAACCACACATATTTATTAGAATTATTAATCTTTTGAAACCCTTTTTTAGTAAAAATAAATAATTGTTTATACAATTATAAACTTATTTGCAAAATAAATGTACAAAATATATTAAAACAAAAAAGAAATGAATACTCTCAGGCCTCACCCCAGACATACTAAATCAGAAACCGTGGAGATGGGGCCCACAAATCTGTGTTTCAAAAAGCCCTCCAGGTAATTATAATGCAAACCAAAGTGTGAGAACCATTGGTACTATATTAAGTCAGCAGCAATTAGAATAGAGGACATGAATAGGATTAAGGCTCATTTAAATTGTAAAATTATTGCATGTGGAATACAAGAGAGCAAGGAGAAGGGAACATCTGGAATAACTTGTTTACAGGTCTGGTTTGGGCAACTTGTTAGATAGTGATTCCATTATGTGCCATTTCACAAGGTTTCTGGTTCTGATACAATGATGGATTAAGATAAAGTGAGTCCCATCCCCACCTGTCACCACTAAAAAGCTATGAAAAACCAAAATGGAATCAAGTTATTAATCCATAAAAACCTAATTGATGAGAAAGAGACATGACTGGCATTAATATTTGATTAATTTTAGACTTGTCTTTCTTTTTAAAAAGACTTTTTTTTTTCAAGAGTAGTTTTACATTCACAACAAAAATTAAGAGGAAGGTACTGAGATTTCCTGTGTATCCCCCAACTCCACACATGTATAGCCTCTCCCATTATCAACATCCTCCATAAGCGTAGTATGTTTGTTATCACTGATGAATCTATACTGACACATCGCAATCAACCAAAGTCCATAGTTTATATTAGAGTTCACTCTTTGTATTACTCATTCTATAGGTTTGAACAAAGGTATAATGACATGTATCCAACATTATAGTATTATACAGACTATTTTCACTTCCCTCCAAATCTTGTATGCTCTGCCTAATCACCTCTCCTCCTCCACCTGCTAACAACTGGCAACCATTGATTTTTTTACTTTCTCCTCAGTTTTGCCTTTTGCAGGATGTCATATAGTCAGAATCGTATGGTATTTAGCCTTTTCAGATTGACTTCTTTCACTTATTAATATGCATTGAAAGTTCCTCGATATCTTTTTATGGCTTAATAGCTCATTTCTTTTTAGTGCTGAACAATATCCCACTGTCTGGAGGTGCCACTTTATCCTTTCACCTACTGAAGGACATCTTGGTTGCTTCCAATTTTTGGCAATTATGAATAAAACTGCTATAAACATCCATGTGCAGGCTTTTGCATGAACATACATTTTCAACTGCTTTGTGTAAATATTAATATTAGACTGCATGATAAGGGTGTATATGTTTCTGGGAGTTGGGGAGTGGGTCTAGCAAATCAGAGATCAGAATGAGGTGAGAAGGTACAAAAGAATAACCTCACTTAATTTGCTTTGCTAGCAAGCTTCTGCTCTAACCCCAAGATTATCATGAATGCAAACTAAGTTCAGAGTTTCTTCTTTACATAAATTTCCAAAGCACACAGAAAAGAGACTTATACATTACTCTTCAATCACTTCTTCTTAAACAAGTCAATAAAAGATCTGAAACAGGGGGACTGGGCCAAAGCTGTGGAAAAGTACAAAGAATCTTGAAATTGGAATCAAAAGACATACTTTGAAACCAAATCCTTTCATTAACTTGTTGTGAGATTATGAAACTTAATTCTCTTATCCTTGCTGAATTCCATTTTTCTCACATGTATAATTGGGATAATAATTTTTTCACAACATTGTTATAAATGTTAAATAAGATCTTATATATAAATGACAGTGATTAACAGCAACAAATGGCCAGATGATAGGCCATTTTTAGTTAACTAACTAATAATTTTAACAGAGATTTAACATAGCTACTTTGGACAAGTTATACATTCCCCAAAATTTAGAGGGTGATGAAAGACAATTATCACTAAAATCATACTGAAATATCAGACTTGTGACTTGGGAGTTTACCATGATTTACAATCCTTGAGGGATAATGTGATTGAACGTTGAATGAAAAGTTGTATTAATTTGTTAATGCTTCTGTAACAAAATACCACAAATTTAGCAGCTTAAAACAACACAAATTTATTAGTTCAAAGTTTTGTAGGTCAGAAGTCTGGGTTTGGTGTGACTGGCTTCTCATCCAAAGGCTTGACTAAAGAAGAGTCTGTTTTAAAGCTCAGTCGGGTTGTTGGTATTTTTCAGTTCCTTATAAGTTGTAGAACTGAAGTCCCCATTTCCTCGTGGAATATCAGCCAGGGGATATTCTCAGCTTCTGGAGCCCAGCTGCATTTCTTGCCACATGGCTAACTCCATCTTCAATGTTGAATTTCTCTCACACTTCTCTTTTAAGGGTTCACCTGACTAGCTCAGATTCACCCAGAATAATCTCCCAATTTTAAAGTCAGTTGATTTGGGAACTCATAACATCTTCATAATCTCTTCATAGTAGCACCTGGATAAGTATTTGGTTGAATAACTAGGTAAAGATGTATATGCATCAAGAGGAGGGAATCTTAAGGAACCAACTTAGAATTCTGCCTACCACAGGGTTATTCAATGTTCCCCACTGCTAGGGTACTCAATAAAGTAGCATTTGGAATGTTCTGCTTGATACAGTCGCTTAAGCTGTTCACCATTTATACCACTTTTCTGTAAGGAAAGCCCCTTGTGCTTATCTTGCAACTGTCTTTGATGAGTACCAGTATCCAGATTCAAAGGAGTGTGACAATCCTGAGTCCAGACAAAAGTCCCAACACATATTCTAGAGACATATGTTTATACCCCTTAGCCTGGAGCTGAGATTCTTTCCCAAAATCCTGAGTGTTTTTCTCACACAGCGTTAAAAAAAATTTAGGGTTTTCTCTATTACACAGCTGGAGTCAGAAACTGGGTGAAATAAAATCAAGCACTCATAAATCAGAAGGATTTTTCTTAGAATCTAGATATTAGGTAAGGGCAGAGCAGAGAGACAAGTTCAGAAATGGTGGCTACCATATTTTTCCCTGGACTTATCATGAGGCATTAGAGTGTTCAGATTTAGGTAAGAAAAGGATTGTCACTTAGCCAGACATTAAAACAAGATTTAATATTAGTGACCATTCACTGTCTTCCTATGATAAATAACATAGGTGCTGCTCTAACAATGGTTTAGGAGAATGTTTGTCAAATTGGTGTCCATTATGCTATCTGGATCAGAATATCTGAAAATAATTCTTAAAATACAAATATCTTGGCCTTTTCAAAGGATTACCAAATCAGATTCTCTATGAATGGGCTTCAAGAATCAGTCTGCATTTCTAACAACTTTCCTAAATAATTCTAATCTCCACTGGTTTGGAGAAACTATTTCTAATTCATTTCAATTTATTTATCATAAAGTTTTACTACTTAAAATCCTACACAGAGAGTTAGAAAAATGGATTAAACCTCAGGGTTTAACTGCGAATCACCCTTCTTAGCTTGGAAGGTGTTCTAATAGTTTACTGTCCAGGTCTACTGCTAAATAATAGGTTCTGTTTTTGACTCACCTTAAGGTGATGTTATTATTAATAACATTTTGTTCCAGCAAAGATTTTATAAACCACTTAGACCAATTTTCTTATTTTACGGATAAGAAAAGTGAGGCCTAGAATGTTTAAATGACAAAGTCATTCTGATCTTTAGTGGGGAGATGATGACTTGCAAACAATGTTCAAGATTAGAACTCCAGTGATCTTTCTAGTGTATCATACTGCCTACATGTTTTATGTGAATCTAGCCAATACTGAAACACTCTCTGTAAAAAGCTATTAAAATTTAGGACAATCTCCTATAATCATGGTTTCATCTTGAAGGCAGATAACCACGACTTTTCAAAACTTTGATTCATTCCTGGAATGAATCCAGGAATCCAAGGACTTTTAAAAGAGATTAGTTGATAATATTGCATTTTGGTTTGTATCCAGTAAAATAAAATCAATATAAAGTGTATCATTTTTCTTTAGCACTTGAAATGTTCCATATGCCATCCTTAGTGTATTTAAATCTCACTTTATTTTATATGCAACTTTTAATAATTTAGATTGCACATGTCTAATGCTTTAGTTTTATTTGTGCTTCCATATTTCTAAGTAGATTTTGCTTACAGTTTAAATAATTTTTGAACTTCAAAGTTACTTGGTTTTATTTCACTGAATGGCAATGCTTCTGTTTTCACATCATCAATCTTTTATCCTGATATATAGCTCTATTATAGTGAAACATGCAATAATTCAGAAATTCACTGCATTGAAGTGTGATAAAGCATTCAAAAAAGTATCTCTTTTGTGATGAGTTGTGCTTTAAAAAGATTCTCCTAAAAACAGAGGCCTTCCATATTTATAAATAAATGACTGATAAAAATAATACCTTGAAAACATCTTTCCCACCCAGGTGATGTCATCCTAATACAATATCTCTCACTTTGAGTTTGAAAAGCATTGTGAAACTTTGAGCATTTAAAAATTCTGTGGATTCACAATTGAAAAAGGGAAGGAGCTGGAGGTGAGGTGGAGATAGAGTCATATTGGTGAAGCCAACTCTGAACCCAGACACCCAGACTGCCCTCCAGTTTTTACTATACTCCAATATATTTGTCAGTTTATCTTGTTATATAGCAGGATTGTCACCAATCTCAGGTTCATGTTCACCAATGGTAGCAAGGTTTCTAAAATTAAGTATGTGTAGGAGATTAAAGGGTTATCACTCATTTCATATAATTGATTAACTGAATGAGACTATTTCCCTCTGGTTTTTGAGAAAATTTATTTTTGAGTTTTAACTGATGGCAGAGAATGGAGCAAGGAATTTTGGAATGAAAAGTATTTTGGGAGATTGACGTGTCTGGACAGTGTGACATAATTAGGGTCTTTGAACAATGTGTGGGGATGAGGAAACAATAGAAAACTCTTGGAGGGGTGTGTGTGTGTGTGTGTGTGTGTGTGTGTGTGCATGCGCGCGCATGTGCAAGTGAGAGAGAGAGAGAGGATAATGGGAAGATGCTTGCCAGTTATCTGGCTCTCAGCCCAGGCTTCAATGAATGCAATGGATTTCAAATTAAAGTTATTTCCAAGAAAATAAAATTCAATTCAATAAAAAAAAACATAGCCATTGTGTGCTTAATATATGTAAAGCATTATGACAACTCAAGAAAACACAGTCCTAATTTTTTTCACATCTTTATAGTTAGCTCAAATAGGAAGACATATAATTATATAATTATTTTCAATGTATATAATCATAAAGCCACAGAACTTTTATAACTGAGAGAAACTTAGACATCATAGATTCTAATTCTCTCAGCCTATGGAAAAAAGGAACTGAGTCCAAAAGAAGTAGAGTGATTTGCCAAGAGTCCCAGAGAAATCTTTCTGATATTATCTACCTACACAAAATGGACATCATATAACAGAAGAAAAATGGGTGAAAAGGCAGGCCAGGAGTATACTATAATTGTTGTTGGTCCACATTGTTTGTGAATAACCAGTTTAATTATATATGTAGCTGTTGCAGAATCTCTTTGACCCTAGCTTGGCTCTGAGACACAACTGCGGACAATTGATTCATCTTTCAGCAAGGTGAGGCTTTGGCAGTTTTCTCTTCCTTCTTAGGAATTCCCTAATTCCCAAAACTCATTGTGAAAGCAAATGAGAAGTTAGCCAAACAGTATAATTTTCAAAGTTATCATCAGAGTGGATGCTACAGGGTTAGCCCACTGGCAAATTCTAAAGCCTTAGGTCAAAATCAAGACCAATTAGAAATCCTCGGTTTCCCTGATGAGCCTTACTTGATCAAGTCAGAGCAAGGGCCACATTCTCCATAGCAACTGTTGAGTACCAGCTGCCAGTTAAAAATGATCTTTGAAACAGCTTTTCATAATCTCCCTTAAAATGATTAGGAGGTAACTCAAAGTGGACCTGAGATACTTCAAACAAATTGGCTGGTTAAAACACCTAAGGTTTAACACATCATTTTCACTATAGAAGCTTATGTTTCTTATGTTACAATTTGCTCCCAAGCCACAAGAGCCTTCACTTAGTTCTTTCCTCAGTCAGCTCAATTTAGAAATCTTTCCCTTATCAAAGGAATGTGATACAAAAGCATTCTTGTCATCTAGCAGAACCACTTCACCCCAATCCCACAGATTTCTCCAGAATTCCTTCCTGGTTAAAGGTTCTGGCTCTAAAGCCTATTCTTCTTTAGTATCACTTCTTTAGTCTTTGTGTATAGAACATTTCCTAACGTATAATGAGTTCCAGATGAAGGACAACGAAGGCTGTGAAATTCCTAGCTACCTCATCTACTGCATTCTTTCTGATATGATGATCAGTGCCCACTCAATCCTCAGGGTATCAGCTACATGTTCATTATGCAATCATGAAATCCCAGGGCTTAGAATATACATACATCTTTTCTAATCTTCTCTTTTATATAACACCATGACTAAATATCCTGTTTTGGAGCAAGTTAGAATTTAGGAACTAAAGACTGAATCTTGTAATTTTCTTGCCTAAATTTAAAATACAAATAATTACAATTCATCAAATCCTTTCTGTCCAAGGTTTGAATGCTATTTTTCATTTAGATGTCCAGAAAAAATAAAAGACACATTAACTTGCTAAACATTCATCCTAAACTCTATGGCAAAATATGACAGAAAACCACAGAAGGGAGCACGTGGCTACAGTGAAAGGAAGGTGAGTCACAGAATAGATGGATCTTGTCTCAAATTCTGGTTCTAATTCTAATTAGCTTATTGACATGGGGAAAATCACTTATCTCTTTTAATCTGTCTCTATTTGTAAAATCAGAATGACAGCAACTGCTATGTAAGTCATTTGTCCAGACTAAACAATTTAAGATATGTGAAGCACAGTACCTGTGACACATGGAGGTGACCAATAATAAATATTAATTAGTCCTTCTAGTTCTAATTTCTTCTTTACAAATGGAAAAATATTTGAACAAAATACTTAGTTCATACTGCTTAGTATGAATAGTAAGCAAGCTGTAGGCACAATTATGCTATTAATACTCACTGTTGTGTTTAGATAAAAGCAACACGAAAGGATTAGCACTATTCATTAATGCATCATCAGTTACAAATGCAACAGACAGAATTTATTTATGGACTGAACTATATATTCCTGATATCTATATTAAGTTTTTAGTTTTTCTTCACATTTTGTTTCAGTGTCCCATAACAAGAATTAATACTTAAACGTATTGGTGAAGTTCTACATGAAAAAAAATACATATATATATATTATGGAATTTTCCTTAGACTCCTATTGGGTAAAAAAATAAATAAAACTTGCCTAATTCAGCAAATTGTGTGATCTCATAGCCTTGACATCTTGTCTTTGAGTACTCAGTAGAAATCAACGTGAAGGTTTGTCAATTTTTTATATGACAAAATCATTACAGATGGCAAAATTCGCTTCTACTGGGACGTTGGTAGCATTCAGGATCCCTCAGAAAAACAAAAATTGTTCAGAGTTCCAAGTAGTTCATGTAGAAAAACATTAAGTATGGGGGAATAGGAAGGGCAGGCAGAGTGAAGGCCAGAGAAGGCTGATCCAGGAAATCAGAATGTGCTGGGGAAACCCTGTGTCTTTGGTCTGCAAAGCCCCTATGCCTGCTGCTGCTTCCTGCAACAGAGTCTTCTGTTTTTCTTCTACTTGCTAGAATTCTCATGAGAGTCTCTCACTGGTAAAATCGACCCTAGAAACCTTGTTCTCAGTAATTCTGGAATATAGAATTACTAGCCTTCTAGTCCCTGAGATACAGAAGAGAGCATAGAAGGGAATGCTTACTCTTCTTTTGAATATGTTTTCAGAATGTGTTCAATAAATGGTAGTGAATATATGTGAAAATGATTGTAAGCTTTTTCATTCCATATTTTTGGTATTGATTTATAGGAATGTAGAATAGATTCTTTTAACTTTATCTTCCCTCCCCCTCTAGAATTAAACGCATGCAGACACACGAACACAGAGACACACGAACACAGAGACACAGGCATGTACGTGTGTACATACGCACACACTTGATTATGTTTTTATACGCAGAAGACAGAAGCAGATTGTAGAAACTGTGAATTCCTAGCAACAGACTTTGAGACCACAATATCGTTCTAGCAAAACAACAAAACATACTGCTCATGTAAACTGATCAATATACAACTCATTAAGAAGTCCAAATATTTCCAGCAATTTATTAAAGAATTAAATCCGTGGTGATCTAGATAAAGTTAATAATACATCTTCCTTGAGTCTCCACCCTCAGATCATTTTAGTTTTCCAGATAAGATAAAAGAGAAATAAAAATAATTTAATTTTCTTTGGCAAGGAAAATTACTCAGAAAGACATAAGGAAATAGTTTCTTTTTTTTAAGGCAGAACAGAGCATGG
This sequence comes from Mesoplodon bidens, assembly GCF_964165515.1. Lineage (NCBI taxonomy): Eukaryota > Metazoa > Chordata > Mammalia > Artiodactyla > Ziphiidae > Mesoplodon > Mesoplodon bidens. The sequence continues at coordinate 46,790,240 of NC_138170.1, read as the reverse complement.
GACTACAGCTTACCTAATATAAGGACAATTTTAAAAACAAAATAAACCAAACAAATAAGTAAGCTGCTTCTAACCATTCACAAGGGCACCTCAATACAAATATTTTAGATTTGGAAAGCATAGGATTCTAGCTTGTTAGTGCATGTGTGCACATGTGCAAACATACATAAGAAGTAAAAATGCATCTTTACTGTCCAGGGAAACAATAAACAATAAGCCTCCTGGATAGTACAAGAAATAAAATACTCAAAGAGCTGAGATATTAAGGGAGAAATTGATACCGTTGTGGCATTTGCTTTATAATATCAGAGTCTATGTAAAGAACCTCAGGCTGCTACAAATAAATAATAAACTACCAGACTGTCAAACTATCTTCAAAATCCAATAGAGATAAAGCTTAGCATATTGGTCAGAGATGCTAATTCAATGAATGGTCAGTGTTCACAAGCTATGTATGAAAAAGAAAATCCTAGGTCAGGAAAGGATTTCCAGGGGTCATTTTCCCTCTCGGTAAGATTTCCTTTAATGAATAAGAGCTTTGTTTTTACCTTCTGCCTAAATTTATTCTGTTTGGTTAGGCTCCACAGACTTTAATATTTAGAAAACACTTTTATAAAATCTTACCTAAATTCCCATATTTTTAATTTATCTGCTCTTGAAAAACAAGATAAAACCATGATCACATAAAACAATCTAAGAGGTTTGGCCTGGAGTAGGATCTTCTGTATAGGGTTATCACTGATTTTTTTCCCTATTCTTGAAAATTTAGACTCAAACTTTAAAATGTTGAAAATCAGCTGAGTGTCATTATTTATGATTAGTTTAAGAATAGTTGCTTATACTATCAATTGAAAAGATCCAGAAAATAAATATATTGATTTCCTTCCCTAAAACTACCAGAGTAACTCAATCAAACAAAGTCCAGTTTATTACTGCAGTAAGAAAGTAGTTAACTTTAATGGTGTTAGTAGTTCCTTAGAAGGGGGAGGTTAAGTGTGGATAATCATAAGGTTTAAAGTTTTTGGTTGGAAAAGTTTAAGCTGGGTCTTTCCATGTTGGATTTTATTGGCATTGGCCAAACACTGTGTTACTAATGGCTTATGGTTGATGGACACAGTGAGGACATAGTCTTTATGAGTAAACATTTGTTTGATAAGCAAGCAAGTTAGCTCAGTAGAGTCATCTATTGTCCCAAGAAGGGCTCCACCCAGATGTGAAACTTAATCTCCTGAGAAGTAAACTGCCTTAATGATCTATTGTTTGGATTAATGGAATTTGGGAGAGTTCCTGAGACTAGAAATAATTTACTTGTTATAAAGCATTTCCTTCATGGGCAAAAATCTCCTGGAACAAATAGGAGAGGCATGTTAATGTAGGGCCTCTGTTCTTAGTCTCCATAATGAACCTATGTGGCTGCAGGCCTTCCATTTTCATTACTTAATTCACATAATTTAGAAAATCAATATATCAATTTATATTTGGAGACATACTACAACATTTCATGAAGAATATAGAAACATCTTCTTAGGCTCAGATCCACTCAAGAAAACATAGTTGGTAAGCACAGAAAACTGAGGTTATGTGTTTAATCTCGAGATATTAAGTCAACATAAACACAAGCCAACAGGCAGAGCAATGAGTAGAAGACCTTTTGTCCTCTCTCTGAGCTGTCATGATGTGAGAGCTATGCTGGCTAATATCAAAATAATTTGCAATCTCTACAGCCCAAAGGAGGTGAGATGGAAGGCAGAACAAGGTGTAGCTGCACAATCTGCAGGACTTTTCCTTTGCACAAGGAGATAGAAAATGCCCAAAGAGTGGAGCAAGGCTTTCAGGTCACATGTTTGTCTCCTTTATTATGACTCGGAACCCAGCACAGCAGTGTGTAAGGGTGGGAGGCTGCAGGTGGGCTGTGGGCAGAGGTTCCCAGCATCACTTCAGTCCTGTGAGTACATATGTGTGGCAGTGAGGGAAGTGGGCTGGAGCCAAGAGTGAGCAGAAGAGTCATCTTCTCTCTGATCTCAACTGCAGTTAAGGAACATTTAGATTCATTAATCACAACTTGCCAATTTCTCTGAGAGGGTAAAAAAAGGAAAGGATTTACTTCTGTATAAAAAGACAACATTCAAATTTGTGCTTGTTTGAACTATATTTCTTTGTGCTTGGCTGATATATGTGTGTGTGTGTGTGTGTGTGTGTGTATAATTTACAGGAATATTCAACAGACAGAAATGCTTGCATTCTCTAAGAGTAGTACATTTTCTCAATTACCCAAGGAAGAGATATGAAAAGTTTGACATAGGATGCAAGTCCAGAACAGTATCTAAATGGCCTGGATCAGGTCACATTTTGGTTTTTGTTTTTAATTTAAAGCTATTTAAAAACATTCAATATTTGTTTAACACTTTAAACTTTTAATAACATTTTTATACTTGTATTGTCAGGATTTTCAAGCTGTAAAAAAAAAAAAAAAAAAATGTCCAAAGGGAAATGTGTAAAAGCAAGAGAGAGAGATATGTTATGGGTTAGGGTCAGGAATGTTCCCAGAGGACTAAAAATACTATAAAATATTTAACTGCGGTGAAAAATATATATTTTCCCAGGAATGACACAATTCATGAGTGACTTCTGCAAACACACTATATAAAAGTGAACTGTAGGGCTTCCCTGGTGGCGCAGTGGTTGAGAGTCCGCCTGCCGATGCAGGGGACACGGGTTCGTGCCCCGGTCCGGGAAGATCCCACATGCCGCGGAGCGGCTGGGCCCGTGAGCCATGGCCACTGAGCCTGCGCATCTGGAGCCTGTGCTCCGCAACGGGAAGAGGCCACAACAGTGAGAGGCCTGCATACCACCAAAAAAAAAAAAAAAAAAAGTGAACTGTAAACAATAAGACAAAATTTCTAAAGGAATTTTTTTTTCTCTAAAATTCTACTTCTCATCTTGCCTGAAGTGACACTTACTTGACAGACAATAATTCAATATAACCACCAAAAGAAAACTGGCCAATGAAGACTATTGCAGGTGATTGAGGAGGGGAATCAGTGAGAAATTGTAAGTAAAAGAAATTTAAATACCAGTTTTCTTCCATGAATAAAGGAGTTAGATATAATTTCTTCTTTCTCAAATAGAATGCTCAATGGACTTGTAAACTTTTCATTTTAAATATTTTTTTTAAATTTCATAATTTTAAAGATATCTTCTATCTTTCCTATACTAAAAATTGCTATTAGAAACTTTGCTGGTACATTTTAAGTTTTGATCTGTTCTTTTCCTTTAAGCAAATTCAACCAGCTTTTGTTCAATTAATATCAGAATGATGACAAATGACAAAGTTTTCCACTTTAAAAGTACTTAATGCTTTCCATTTTTCTCTCAAATACATTATCATAGAATCAGCAGTTCTATGTTTCTTGTTTATACTAATGTTTATAAAATAATGTCAAAAGGCAATACAGTATTCAAATAACTTTAAAATGTACTATTGTATATGCTAAAAATGGTGAACTAGCTGAAACAGGAATATTGGCAATCAAATGTTGCCACATCAGTTAAGACATGGAGGATAGTAAAGTTAACATTTGACCCTGGTATCCTAACTCTCAATTTGAGGTTCTTCTCTCTATCTCACTGCTTCTCTAAATAATTAAAATGAGGTAAGCACCATGGAAGTACAGACTTTATTGGTATTGTTCAGTTCTGTTTCCTTATGCACAGAATAACTTGAAACATAACAGGCCTATGATGAATGTTTGTAATATTTGTAGGGAGATACAATTTTTATCCATGTCGCACAGCATTTTTGCTCATTGTCTGTTATTTGCAATAGATATACCAGGTGATAGTTATCCAACACATAAACATATCCCATGACTTGGCAGTGGAACAGAAGAAGGGAAAGCTGAACTCAGACTGCAAATTTCCCAGACGAGACAATAGAGAGAGATGTCAAGAGTAAAGGAAAAATTAGTGTGGGTGTCAGGTAGCAGGGGAAACACTCCATTTCCTGGTTGAATTAAGGAGCTAGATGGCAGACCCCAGGTCCAGAAAGGCTGGGATAATATGCAGCAGATGAAAGTGGGTTCTCTTGTATAAAGGGGATAAAAAGGAGTGGGTAGTGATGCTTAGATGCAAAGCATTCATTTGATTACCTGCAAGAGATCTGATATTGGAGCCCATGCAAAGGTAAGCTATGTATGTATAACTAGTCCCAGCTTTTAAGAAAATAATCACTCAAGGGTTATAAAATGTGGTGGCAGATAACTTTGTCTACCAACATTCACATAATTATTGTAGTGTATTGGATGTGCCTATAAGATTCCTTAGAGTTTTGCAGGTTATGTTATTGATTCCAAAAGTATGGCTCTAAACCTAGGAAAAATATCTTCTAAATGATATTACACAGGGGCATTAAGAGAAATTAAAATAGAACAGGAGATATGGCTTAATTTATTTTAAACTTAAGTAGTAAATTGTTATTTCTTTATAAATAAAATAACTAAACAAATTACAGCCATGGATTGTTACATATGACTACAATGAAATGAATAAGCATAAATTTTGAATTCTTATCTTCCTTAATTATTACCATCATTAGGAAATAGGTAATTATTTTCCCCTCTTATGAAGCACCAAAATATATACTTCTAAATTAAATATTATACTTCAATATGTAAAACTTAAGCAATCATGTACACATACATAAGACACAAAATTGAAAATTAGAACCATAATGGAAAAAATCATCATCATAGTGCCTAATGTAGACCAAGATAAGTCCTTCGTAAATAGGATTCTATTTAATTTTCAGGCTTGGAAAGGTTGTTATTTTTTCTAAGAGCAAATAGTGGGTAAATAGCAGAAACAGTTTCTGAACAAGGGACTATTTGATTCTAAGTATTCATTACACTATATGTCTAGAAAGCTTAAAATATTAATTTCTAAATAGTTTTCAGTTTGAGAAAGCAGTTCTAAGAGGAAAGTATATAGCAATAAAATCCTACCTCAAGAAACAAGAAACATCTCAAATAAACAACCTAACCTTACACCTAAAGCAACTAGAGAAAGAAGAACAAAAGAAAACCCCAAAGTTAGTAGAAGGAAAGGAATCATAAAGATAAGATCAGAAATAAATGAAAAAGAAGTGAAGGAAACAATAGCAAAGATCAATAAAACTAAAAGCTGGTTCTTTGAGAAGATAAACAAAAACGATAAGCCATTAGCCAGACTCATCAAGAAAAAAAGGGAAAAGACTCAAATCAATAGAATTAAAAATGAAAAAGGAGAAGTGGGCTGTACACTGCAGAAATACAAAGGATCATGAGAGATTACGACAAATAACTATATGCCGATAAAATGGAGAACCTGGAAGAAAAGGAAAAAAATCTTAGAAAAGCACAACCTTCTGAGACAGAACCAGGAAAAAATAGAAAATATAAACAGACCAATCACAACGACTGAAATTGAAACTGTGATTAAAAATCTTCCAACGAACAAAAGCCCAGGACCAGATGGCTTCACTGGCAAATTCTATCAAACATTTAGAGAAGAGCTAACACCTATCCTTCTCAAACTCTTCCAAAATATAGCAGAGGGAGGAACACTCCCAAACTCATTCTATGAGGCCACCATCACCCTGATACCAAAACCAGACAAATATGTCACAAAGAAAGAAAACTACAGGCCAATATCACTTATGAACGTTGATGCAAAAATCCTCAACAAAATAGTAGCAAACAGAATCCAACAACACATTAAAAGGAACATGCACCATGACCAAGTGGGGTTTATCCCAGAAATTACAAGGATTCTTCAATATATGCAAATCAATCAATGTGATACACTATATTAACAAATTGAAGGAGAAAAACCAAATGATCATCTCAATTGATGCAGGAAAAGCTTTCGACAACATTCAACACCCAGTTATGATAAAAACCCTGCAGAAAGTAGGCACAGAGGGAACTTACCACAACATAATAAAGGCCATATATGACAAACCCACAGCCAACATCATTCTCAATGGTGAAAACTGAAACCATTTCCACTAAGATCAGGAACAAGACAAGGTTGCCCGCTCTCACCACTATTATTCAACATAGTTTTGGAAGTTTTAGCCACAGCAATCAGAGAAAAAGAAATAAAAGGAATCCAAACGGAAAAGAAGCAGTAAAGGCGTAACTGTTTGCAGATGACATGATACTATACATAGAGAATCCTAAAGCTGCCACCAGAAAACTACTAGAGCGAATCAATGAATTTGGTAAAGTAGCAGGATACAAAATTAATGCACAGAAATCTCTTGCATTCCTATATACTAATGACGAAAAATATGAAAGAGAAATTAACACTCTCATTTACCACTGCAACAAAAAGAATAAAATACCTAGGGATAAAGCTACCTAAAGAGACAAAAGACCTGTATGCAGAAAACTGTAAGACACTGATGAAAGTAATTAAAGATGATACAAACAGATGGAATGCTATACCATGTCCTTGGATTGGAAGAATCAGCATTGTGAAAATGACTATAGTACCCAAATCAATCTACAGATTCAGTGCAATCACTATCAAATTACCCATGGCATTTTTCACAGAACTAGAGCAAAATGTTTCACAATCTGTATGCAAACACAAAAGACCCCGAATAGCCAAAGCAATCTTGAGAAAGAAAAACGGAGCTGGAGGAATCAGGCTCTTGGACTTCAGACTATACTACAAAGCTACAGTAATCAAGACTATATGATACTGGAACAAAAACAGAGATATAGATCAATGGAACAGGATAGAAAGCCCAGAGATAAACCCACATACTTATGGTCACCTTATCTTTGATAAAGAAGGCAAGAATATACCATGGAGAAAAGATAGCCTCTTCAATAAGTGGTGCTGGGAAAACTGGATAGCTACATGTAAAAGAATGAAACTAGAGCACTCCCTAACACCATACACAAAAATAAGCTCAAAATGGATTAAAGATCTAAATTTAAGGCCAGACACTATCAAACTCTTAGAGGAAAACATAGGCAGAACACTCTGTGACATAAATCACAGCAAGATCCTTTTTGACCCACCTCCTATAGAAAGGGAAATAAAAACAAAAATAAATGGGACTTACTGAAACTTAAAAGCTTTTGCACAGCAAAGGAAACCATAAAGAAAATGAAAAGACAATGCTCAGAATGGGAGAAAATATTTGCAAACGAATCAACAGACAAAGGATTAATCTCCAAAATTTACAAGCAGCTCATGCAGCTCAATATCAAAAAAACAAACAACCGAATCAAAAAATGGGCAGAAGACCTAAATAGACATTTCTCCAAAGAAGATATACAGATGACCATCAAACACATGAAGGAATGCTTAACATCACTAATCATTAGAGAAATAGAAATCAAAACTTCAGTGATTTATCTTCTCACACCAGCCAGAATGGCCATCATCAAGAGATCTACAAACAATAGATGCTGGAGAGGGTGTGGAGAAAAGGGAACCCTCTTGCACTGTTGGTGGGAATGTAAATGGATACAGCCACTCTGGAGAACAGTATGGAGGTTCCTTAAAAAACTAAAAGTAGAACTACCATATGACCAAGGAATCCCAGTACTGGGCATATATCCGGAGACAATCATAATTCAAAAAGAGTCATGTACCACAATGTTCATTGCAGCACTATTTACGATATCCAGGACATGGACGCAACCTGTGTCCATCAACAGATGAATGGATAAAGAAGATGTGGCACATATATACAATGGAATATTACTCAGCCATAAAAAGGAATGAAACTGAGTTATTTGTAGTGAGGTGGATGGACCTAGAGTCTGTCAACAGAGTGAAGTCAGAAAGAGAAAAACAAATACCACATGCTAACACATATATATGGAAGCCAAAAAAAAAAGTTTCCGAAAAACCTAGGGGTAGGACAGGAATAAAGATACAGACGTGGAGATGGGACTTGAGGACACGGGGAGGGGAGGGGGTGGGCTGGGACGAGGTGAGAGAGTGGTATGGACTTATATACACTACCAATTGTAGAATAGATAGCTAGTGGGAAGCAGCCGCATAGCACAGGGAGATCAGCTTGGTGCTTTGTGACCACTTAGAAGGGTGGGATAGGGAGGGTGGGAGGGAGACACAAGAGGGAGGGGATATGGGGGTATGTGTATACGTATGGCTGATTCACTTTGTTATACAGCGTAAACTAATGCACCATTGTAGAACAATTATACTCCAATAAAAATGTTGAAAAAAAAAAGAAAAAAAAAGATTGGACATTTTGTGTTGTGTTGGCTAGGTTTGTGAAGGGATATAAAGGCTTATCCACACTTCCCCCTGGAAGGCAGAAATATTTAGATTAACCAAGTTTAGCCAACTTTCAGAGTCTCCCCTTAGTAATTGAACAATCTAATATTTGGAGAAAAAAGAAGAGTTAAAAAATAAAAACGTTTTCCTGAAAGACATTCATCAATTTTTCATAAATCACTGCAATCTTTTGAGGGAGATTCTCCTACCAGCCTTATGTTAATAAATCCTCTTCCATATATTTTTTAATAGCCCATACTTAAAATGTCTATTGCAGTTGTTTTCTCTATTGTTATGGCAAAATGTAATGTAAAAAAACTCAAGGTCTCATATTCTCTTTCTGTATCTCGATATATGTATGTATGTATGTATATATGACTATCTATCTATCTATCACATGCATACATAACTGATACTTAGAAAAAAAGAATGGCTCTAGCCTGTGTATAGCAAATTTCATTTCTGGCCAATTTTGTGAGGTAATTATAACATTATATGCTATATTAATTAAATATTTTATGACTTTTGGTAGCCATACTTTAAAAATCCAACTTTTTAATTTAAATCATCTATGCTGTGTGATTTCATTTTAAATTGCCTGAAACATTTCTGAACTAAAAATCAGTACTCGAGAAGAAGACTGAGGAAACAATGTTTTCATTTAGGGAAATGCCAGACATGTAACTTGTGATTCTAACAGAGTAACTACTAACCAAGGACACTGCATGCTCTACTAACTGGTGACAAGTGTCATCTCTTACTCTGCCAAGTTAAATACGAAGGTACTTTCTATTAAAATTCCCATTGATAGAGTGCTGGAGATTAGATATGTTTATAGAGAGAACTTCTAGCAATAAATGCCTGGCATGGTAAAAGAAGTAAAAGTAATCACTTTTCATTCTTAGAGTCACCATCTGGGGAAATGTAAGACAGTATTTCTTAAGCCTTAGCTGCCACCTCATTACAAACACTTCATTAGTGTTTTCAGCTGCTCATTTGTCTCTCTTCTCTCCACCTGCATATCCTCCCAGCCAATTTTCAATAATGGCTGTCCCTTTTCCCAGCCCTCAATGTGCCAACCACTGGACAGATTCTGAAAGGCTTTGCTTCAATGTGAAATGGAGAATTTGGCCAGGACTTAGCTGCTATGGAGACACCCTTGATATTTTTCTTCCAGTGCACATTTGTCTGAATTGAGTATTTTTTGCCTTTTCATTTTCTTCTTAATGGTACCTCTTCTTTCCCAAATGCTTCAGGGTCGCTTCTCCCAATTTATGGATTCAGAGAAAACCAGCATTTTCTTTGTTTCCTGCTTCTACTTGTTTAGTATAATTTAAGCACTTCTTCCATTTTGAAGTCTACAATATTTACTTACTTGACTTTCTATCCTTATTGTATCTACTATCTTCCAGAATTCTATTTCTATTGAAAACTTCAGAATCCATTTAACCCACTTTATTTCCATCCAAGCATTTGACAGTTTGGTGGTTAACATCAGCTCTTGCAATGAAGACTTACCTAATATCCTGTACATACTTAGCCTATTCATTTCAAATTATCCTAATTCACCTCTTCAAATCATAAAATCAACAGTCCTTGTACCTATCACTATTTGGAGCTGTTCAATTTAATCTGAAAATAAGATAATGTTGAAAATCTCTTCTCATTCTAACCTCATCACCCTGTCCAATTACCATCATCTCTGTTTTGGAATGCTAATAGTTTTATATTGGTTTTCTCTGAATTCCCTTTTTCATTCCAACCTATTCTCCATCCTGCATACATAGTATTTTTTTAATGTAAATTTAATCATGTTCCACATCGTTAGCCCTGCTTCCACTTCAAAAAAATTCAAGTTTTTTACTGCTAGATAAAGGCAGTGTTATGCTGTTAAATGACTGACAATCAGTTGGGGGTGAAAATTTGGGAGATACAACCCCCCGAATTTGTAGCATTCACCAAATTCCCATAGTTTAGTCCTATAGTGGCTGATTTCTAGCTAGCAATATGACATCTCTGACTGGGCAGTTGGAAAAACATGTGCACAATCAGCCATGGAGAGAGCCAGTGTAAGCTCACTCTAGAACACCACTAGATAGTGGAATATTCCTAAACTTGAACTTTAAGTTCCTGCTTCATCTGTCCCCTTTGACCTTGTTGTTAACCTAGACTATCCACTGACCACTCTGAGCCTTTTGTCTAGTTTCTCAAATGCTATGCTCTCTCTAGACAGAGGCACTTTGCACATGTTATTCCTTCCTTCTGGAACATCCTTCTGCTTCAACCTTGCCAAATTTAAGATCTCAGCTCTACTGAAATTTTCTTAGAGAAGTCTTTCTTGATCTCTAATGAACTCAAGACTAATCTAGACACTCCTATTGTATGCACAGTGGTCATCACGTACTCCTTCCTCTCTTTACATTGTTCTCATTTCTACGTCTATTTGTGTGACTGTTTTATTAATGTCTATCTCCTCAACCAGATTATAAACTCTGTAAATGCAGGATTATGCCTGGGTGGGCTCATTATCTTATCTTCAGTGCCTAAGTCTAGCATAATTCTAAGCATACAGTAGCTTCTAAAAAATAATAATGATAATAATGTATGTTGAATGAAACAATGAAAAAGTCTTTATCCTTCTACTGCATGGTGCTTAGCATATACTAGGGATTCATTTGATGTTTATTGAATGGTTAATTGCAGATTTTATCTACTGCATTTCTTCTTTTATACTGAATTGTTTTCACCTTTAATATGATCATTGTTCCTCAATATTCTTCATCTCAATATTGTCCTCCAACTCTTAGCTGCTATCTTATAGTTCTCTACTCCATCTATAATACTACTCAAGGGCTATATTCCAAATTTTTAATATGCCATCTTTATAATCATAACCTGATGAACTATCAGCCTTTATCACATTCTGTATGGGCACTACATTCTTACCAATTAGTAAAAACCCATTGGGGTTAATCCTGTTCAGAAGATGTTGCATTGAAAAAATGGTAGTAAATCAAATAATGAAAATTATTTAATTAAAAATTACAAAAAATCATACATGAGAAAGGAAAATTCATCCTTGACATAGATATTTTGTGAGGAAAAATGTGATTATTTACAAGTAAATGTTGTTAGTGGGATCTTGAAAAATGCTTGACAGTAGTCTATCATAGATTCTCAGAGAAATGAAAGTCATTATATAAGTGGTAGATTTAATAAGCTCACTCTGACATTCTAATTGCTAATATGGATGACATGTATGAATGAACCCAAATATTAAGGAAAATTCACATAAAATCACCAGTGACATTTAGTAAACATATATAATTCCAGTGAACCATGTTATGTAGGTGTTGATACTTTCACATAAACAACTTAGTTGTATAAGAACAAACAACCAAATCAATATATAGTCTTTCTTGCTTGCAATGTCTGATTTTTTCCCTGATAGTATTGTCAACAAAACATGTTGAGGTTGTTTCTATTGTTTTGTTTTGTTTTATCTCTAAAAGTGAAGTGACTCTCTTTTTGCCTCTGCATTTTTTGCTTACAAAGTCAGACACCTCTGATTCCTAGAAAAAGTCAATTTTTATAAGCTAACTTAAAAAAATAAGAGACAGAGAATCTATTCTATCAAGACTTCTATTTAAACACTATGTTTAAGGTGTTTGTTGTCTAGTGTTTTTAGAAGCTAGAGGTATTTCTTTTGAAGTGTCAATCTGACTATTACCATGATTTTGATGGTAATTATAATGGAATGCTCATATTTCAAAGAGTAAGATCAAAAGTTCATTTTAATCTCTGCACTGAATGGATTTGGCAGTGTTTCTGTGGCTTTTGAGTCCTGAGTACATATATTTGCAATGCATTTTGATGTAATAAACTGATTGTTTTGATTTACCTGGATGGTTAGACCAGTTGGCTATATTAGCAAACAGTTCAGTTGTTTAAACGTAAGACATCTAACATTACAATCATATTTGGAGATTGTTTCAAGTGTAGACATTATTCGACAGATATCATATGCTCTTTTATGGAAATTATTTTTGGTAGAATCAAACCAAAAATTGAATAATAGATAAATATTTCTTTTAGCCTTTATTTAGGAATACCTTAAAATAGATTCTATGAAGACTACAAAATAGGAATGTCACTCTTTGGTCCCTATTTGTGGGAATAAGAAAAAACACTGAAAATGGATAAAAAGAAAAGAGTAAAATGACTGACTATACAAGGCAAGGATAGAGCAAATCACAATGTAGTATCTGGTTAATTTACTGAATGAGGCATCTATGTATAAAATCCCATAGCAGCTTCTTTCCAAAAGTAGAAACTACAGGAAATGCAAGAATAAATAAATGGAAATACATAGTATTTGTAGCTTTTCACACTCCATTTTTAATCCAATACAGGTAAACAGATAAAAATAAGTGAGGATATAGGAAAACCAACATAAGAAACAATGTATATATGATAATAAAATATTCAAATTGGCATCAGATAGTAATGAATACACATTTTCAAATATATGCATAAGACATTCATGAAAATTGACCACATATTAGCTTGCAAAGGCAAATTTAATAAGTTTCACATATCAAGATTAATACTAACAATTTCTTATTGCAATGCAAGAAAACTAGACATTAGTAATAAGGTCAAAAAACAATAAGACTTTTCTACACTGAAAAAAATAAATTCTTGGGTCAAGGGGGAAATGCGAACTAAAATTTTAAAAGTAATTTAAAAATAATAATGATAATAAAAGTCAGTACATTGCAGAATCTGTAAGATAATACTTAAAAGATATTATATAGGAAAACTCAGAGTATCAATTACTTAGATAAATAAAAATACATGAATGGAAATAAACATATTAAATATGCAAATGAAAAATATTAAAAAGCTATACTAAAAGGAAATAGAAGAAATGATAAAATAAAGGAAAGAGCAGAAAGTAACAGTAAGAATAAAAGCTTTAAGACTAATGAAAAAGTGTAAAAGTTGGTGCTTTATAAAAATTAATTAGATAACTTATTATTTAACCTAATTAATTAAAAATGAGAAAAATATACATTTAAGTGAAAATGATGAAGGAAAAATAACTATAGAGACAGGAGTTCTATTAAAGGTGAGTGCTGCCAAGAAAACAGGCTTCTCTCCTCTCCTAGTTCCCAGCTGAGGGCTATAGTTTCTCTCCAAGGGGGACAGACCACCAGCATTTCTCATCTATATCCCACTAGCTTTCGGTTGCAGGCAAAACCAGCTGAGAGGTCTGGGGCTTATTTCTTTCAAACTCAGCTACCAATCACAGAAGAGAAGTTCTACTCCAGTCAGGACAAGCAGATAATATTGGACCCCAATTATACACCCTCACTTATTTTATAGGACAGAAATTTTCATAATGGAAGGTGGGTTAAGAAGAACAAGGGCCACTGCTCTGACTCAGTGACCCACCTATAGATCAGAGGTGTGTGTCCCCATTCCCTGATTAAAAGCAGTGACACAGAGTTTCACCTCAGGAGGAGAGGCAAATCCTAAGAACTGAAAGCTCCATAGTTCACAGCTCTCACTAAGGGGACTGACTTTATTTTCAAAGAGATGGGAAAGTTCGAGGCTAAGGGCACTGTCAAAAACAATGGAAGCATTGATGGTAAGCAATTAAGAAGGGGTTGTCAGTTACATGACAGCAACAAGTGAAACCACAGTGCTGCCAGAAGTTTAATGGAGAGAACCAGGAAAAAGAGACAGATAAAAAGAGTTTTTTTGAGCTTAGAACAGCATCAAAGACAGGTCTCAAGGACTACTCCTTCAAAGAGTTCAAATTTAATTTGATTATACTGTGGAGTAATTTATTCCTCAGGGATAAATTATTGTCAGAAACAATTAGAACAATCAGCTAGCAATTAGCGAAGGGAAACAGCTGAGAGAATTTGTCACTAGCAGACCTCCCTTACAGGAAATACTAAAGGAAATTCTTCAAGCTGAAAGCAAGTAAGACCAGAAAGCAAAAGAATGGAAGAAAAATAAAGCATGCAATTTCCAGCATAATGGAACAGGAGGGGCTTTAAACAAGAAAATAACAATAGAAATAAAGAGGGACATTACATAATGATAAAAAGTCAATCACAAGGGAGATATAATAAATATAAACATATCATGCACCTAACAAGAGACAAAATGCATGAAGCAAAAATTGACAGAATTGAAGAGAGGAATAAACAAGTCAAAGATAATAGCTGGTGGAGCAACAGAAACTCTCATTCATTTCTGGTGGGAATGCAAAATGGTACAGTCACTTTGGAAGACAGTTTAGCAGTTTCTTACAAAACTAAACATAATTTTTTACCATACAATCTAGTAATTGCATTCCTTAATATTGGCCCAGAGAATTGGAAATCAATGTATTGTTCTATAACATATACTTATGTCAATAATATAAATTAATAAATTTTGTAGATAATATAAAATCATATATAAATATAATATACATTTATACCCTAGCCAAAGGCAGCTTTTTTTTAAATGAGAAACAGAGGATATATTCAGTGAAATTTGGAAAAGACAAAAATGCTTTATATATCTACTATTATTTAACATTATTTTGGAAATAACAAGCTATTAACTGTGGAGCTGTGAAATACATAAGAAAACTTGGAAAAGTATGGCAATCCAGGAACTAACTTCAGATACTGGAACATACTAAGAAGCCTATGTAATTAAAACAGTATGGTATTAGTAAAAAATAAGAAGATAGAATAATGGAACACAATAAAAAATCCAGAATCACCTTCAAGAGCAAATGGAAATCTATATGTGTATTGTAAAAGCAGCATCTAAATTGCTGGATAAAAGATAAATATTCTACACTACAAAGCTACAGTAATCAAAACAATATGGGACTGGCACAAAAACAAATAAACCCACACACCTATGGGCAATTAATCTATGACAAAGGAGGCAAGAATATACGATTTAGTGAAGACAGACTCTTCAATAAGTGGTGCTGGGAAAACTGGACAGCTACATGTAAAAGAATGAAAGTAAAACATTCTCTAACACCATACACAAAAAGAAACTCAAAATGAAAAAAAAAAAAAAAAAAGAAAAAGAAACTCAAAATGGATTAAAGACCTAAATGTAAGGCCGGATACTATAAAATTCTAGAAGTAAACATAGGCAGAAGACTCTTTGACATAGATCACAGCAATATCTTTGTGGATCCACCTCTTAGAGTAATGAAAATAAAAACAAAAATAAACAAATGGGACTAATTAAACTTAAAAGCTTTTGCACAGCAAAGGAAACCATCAATGAAAAGAAAAGACAACTCACAGAATGGGAGAAAATATTTGCAAACGATGTGACCAACAAGGGATTAACCTCCAAAACATACAAACAGCTCATGCAGCTCTACCTGAAAAAAACAAACAACCCAATCAAAAAATGGGTGGAAGATATAAATAGACATTTCTCCAAAGACATATAGATGGCCAAAGAACACATGAAAAGATGCTCAACATTACTAATTATTAGAGAAATGCAAATGAAAACTACAATGAGGTATCACCTTACACCAGCCAGAATGGCCATCATCAAAAAATCTACAAACAACAAATGCTGGAGAGAGTGTGGAGAAAAGGGTACCCTCCTACACTGTTGGTGGGAATGTAAAATGGTGCAACCACCATGGAGAAGAGTATGGAGGTTTCTTAAAAAATTAAAAATAGAACTACCATATAATGTAGCAATCCCACTCTTGGGCATATATCTGGAGAAAACCATAATTAGAAAAGATACATGCACCCAATGTTCACTGCAGCACTATTTACAATAGCCAAGACATGAAAGCAAACTAGATATCCATCGACAGAGGAATGGATAAAGATGTGGTACATAGATACAATGGAATATTACTCAGCCATAAAAAAATGAAATAATTCCATTTGCAGAAGCATGGATGGATCTAGAGATTATCATACTGAGTGAAATAAGTCAGATGGAGAAAGACAAATATCATATAATATCACTTATATGTGGACTCTAAAAAAAACATGATACAAATGAACTTAATTACAAAACAGAAACAGACTCACAGACTTTGAAAACAAACTTATGGTTACCAAAGGGAAAACGTGGGGGAGAGGGATAAATTGGAGGTTGGGATTAAGATATACATACTACTATACATAAAACAGATAATCAACAAGGACCTATTGTATAGCACAGGGAATTCTACTCAGTATTCTGTAATAACCTATATAGGAAAAGAATCCGAAAAAGAATGGATATATATAGATAGATATAGATAGATATAGATATTATATATATATATATATATATTTTTTTTACATATATATATAAAACGAATTACTTTGCTGTACACCTGAAACTGATGCAACATTGCAAATCAACTATACTCAAATATAAAATAAAAAAATAAATTAGAAAAAGAAAAAAATACAGATATTCTAAATAAATGGCTTTATGACAAGGTACTCATTTATAAAAAATATAAAATTGTATCATACATCTTGCACAATATACCAAATAAATAGTTCACTGATTTAAATTTTATAAAACACAATTTATAGACCACAGGAATAAATTCCTTTGTAACCTGAGATATGGAAAGCTTTTTAACCAAAGCTCAGAAATAATACAAGAAAGAAATGATAAATTCAACTGCATTAACACACACACATAAATATATGAACCAAATTAAAAGTAATATGACAATATTGAAAAAATATTTGCAACTTGTATCAATGACAAGGAATTAATCTCAGTAATGTATAAAGAGCTCTTAAGGTTGAAAATAAAAATTAAACTCTAGTAGAACATGGGAAAGATATAAATAGACATTCAAAGATGAAAAAATTCTCCTTTAACATACAAAATATAATCTAGCTCAAAATAAGAAACATACAAAGGTGTACACAATCTCTGTTACTGTGGCTGTTAAAAAACAGACTCTTTTATATATTATGGGTAAGAGTGCAAAATGGTACAATCCAAATGTATGATTTTAGTATCTCTAAAAATTACATAAAATAGCCTTTGTAAATGCTATTTGCAAATGCAATAGTGTTATTTGTAAAATGTTGGTAATAAATCCAAATATGCATATTAACACACTTTATAAATGATGGCATATTAAATTATATTACCTTACAATATCATGAGAAAGTCTCTATCTAAATGTAATGTGATTTCAAGGATATATATATATATATTTTTTAAATTTTTTTTTTGCTTTATAACAAATTTAATCAGTTATACATATACATATGTTCCCATATCCCCTCCCTTTTGCGTCTCCCTCCCACCCTCCCTATCCCACCCCTCCAGGCGGTCACAAAGCACCAAGCTGATCTCCCTGTGCTATGTGGCTGCTTCCCACTAGCTATCTACCTTACGTTTGGTAGTGTGTATATGTCCATGCCGCTCCTTCACTTTGTCACAGCTTACCATTCCCCCTCCCCATATCCTCAAGTCCATTCTCTAGTAGGTCTGTGTCTTTATTCCTGTCTTACCCCTATGTTCTTCATGACATTTTTTTTCCCTTAAATTCCATATATATGTGTCAGCATACAGTATTTGTCTTTCTCTTTCTGACTTACTTCACTCTGTATGACAGACTCTAGGTCCATCCACCTCATTACAAGTAGCTCAATTTCATTTCTTTTTATGGCTGAGTAATATTCCATTGTATATATGTGCCACATCTTCTTTACCCATTCATCCGATGATGGACACTTAGGTTGTTTTCCAGGATATATTTTTAAGTGAGGAAAACAAGGTTCAAAGCACTGCATATAGTACATTACTATTTGTGTGAGAAAGTGAAACACATATGCACACTTATATGCTTCTTGGCAAAGAAAATACACTGGAAGAATAAATTAGAAATTAATTCATATAAATAGTTTCCCCTGAGGATAGGGATTGGAGTAGAAGGAAAAGGAATGAATGCAAAATTCAGAATACTTTTTGAGAAAAAAATTGAAGTATATTTGCTGTACAATATTATGTAAGTTACAGGTGTATAATATAATAACACAATTTTTAAAGATTATGCTCCATTTATAGTAATTAGAAAATACTGGCTATATTCCCTGTGTTGTACACTATATCCTTGTAGCTAATTTTATACCTAATAGTTTGTACCCTGTATTCCCCTATCCCTATTGCCCCTCCCCATTTCCTCTCCCACTGGTAATCACTAGTTTGTTCTCTATAACCGTGAATCTACTTGTTTTATGTTATATTCACAATTGTGTTGTATTTTTTAGATTCCACATATAAGTGATATCACACAGTATTTGTCTTTCTATCTGACTTATTTCACAAAAACACTAATTTGAAAAGATGCGTGCCCTAATGTTCATAGCAGCATTATTTACAATTGCCAAGATATGGAAGCAACCTAAGTGTCCATCAACAGATGAATGGATAAAGAGGATGTGGTGTGTGTGTGTGTGTATACATATATATTTATATACACTACTCAGTCATAAAAAAGAATGAAATTTTGCCATTTGTAGCAACATGGATGGACTTGGAGGACATTACACTAAGTGAATTAAGTCAGACAGAATACCTTTTTAATATAGTCTGCCTTTGAATCATGTATTTATGTTTTTTAATAACTTTTTCACATTTATAATTAAAATATAAAATAAAATATACTAATTCATTATAAAACATATAAATATAAATATTGTACAATTTTCACATATATAAATATTGTACCATTTATACAATGATCTATTGATTCATACATCATCTGTCCATTCAATCTAGAAATATTTATTGAGAGCTTCTTTTGGGCCAGTAACTGTTCTAAATACAACCGAAAACTATAGAGCATTGTACCTGTTTACATGGAACTGATTTGGCTAGACCTGCCCTTTTCAGTAGGAATGCTCTATCCAAAGTGGGCCAGAAAATCCATTTTAGACCTGCCTGGGCTTCATAGCATTTGCATGCATGACCCTGGATTTAAATAAGTGATTTTGTAACAAAATTCATAGTAAAAAACAATCAGTAGGAATGAAATATTTAGATTATGTTCAGAACAAAAAGATATTTAATATAGAGCTAGGGACTGATGTGCTGATTATCATTGTGGAATAAACTTGTGGGATGGTCTTAGAGAAGGGAAAAATTCTCAAGTATTTAACTTCTTGCTTTTATTCTATGAAGGAAATAATGAAGATAAAAACACTCTGGGGCTTCCCTGGTGGCGCAGTGGTTGAGAGTCCGCCTGCTGATGCAGGGGATAGGGGTTCGAGCCCTGGTCCGGGAAGATCCAACATGCCATGGAGCGGCTGGGCCCATGAGCCATGGCTGCTGAGCCTGCATGTCCGGAGCCTGTGCTCCGCAACAGGAGAGGCCACAACAGTGAGAGGCCTGCGTACCACAAAAAACAAAACAAAACAAAACAAAACAAAACACTCTGTTGAGTATTTCCTGTGATCCAGACCTTCCACTTAGGGCTTTTTTATTCTTGTCCCCTTGTTTATCTCCATAGAAGGTTATCCTCATTTTAGATAAAAATAAACTAAGGCATATAGATGTTAATAAACTTAACTGATATATTGAGAAAATTACCTGAGATGAAGATAATTAGTCTTAAATTCAGTAGGTATATTTCTATCCACTACTCATAGTAAGTCTAAAAGTAAAAAATATAGTTTCTGAGGAAAGAGGTCAAACAGTACTGGCCAAAAGAAAAAATAGGCCAATATGAAGCGAGAAAGTACTGAATACTTTAAATAAATGTATATCTATAGGCTTCATATTGAATATCCATTAACAGTCAAATATTAAGGAGATGTTAAAAATAATGTCATTAATAAGGAAAAGTCTTTTCCTTTTTTAAGCTCTACCTTTATTGTAATAAACAAGATTATGCTTTATTTCCCCATCTATTGTTAGCAATAATAAAAATGGTGTTTGAAAATTTTTCTTGGCCCAGAAATTCATCCCAAGTGTGTATTTGGAAATGCAATTTCTAAACCCTTGGTTTTGTTTACTCAAGGGTCTTGATATTAGGAGAAATGGATAAAGATTGGAAATAAGGGGGGGCAGTTTTGATTTTCATAAAGTAATCATGGTAGGGTGGGGGGAGGGAGTATGAGCTGGGCTTGGAGGTGGAGGGAAAAAAAAAAACAATATAAAATAAATAAGGGCCAAGTAGATTGGTTCAAGATGGCAGAGTAGAAGGACGTGTGCTCACTCCCTCTTGTGAGAGCAACAGAATCACAGCTAACTGCTGAAAAATCATTGACAGGAAGACACTGGAACTCACCAAAAAAGATACACCACATCCAAAGACAAAGGAAAAGCCACTATGAGATGGTAGGAGGGGCACAATCACAATAAAATCAAATCCCATAACCGCTGGGTGGGTGACTCACAAACTGGAGAACAATTATACCACAGAAGTCCACACACTGGAGGGAAGGTTCTGAGCCCCACGTCAGGCTCCCCAACCTGGGGGTCTGAAAACGGGAGGAGGAATTCCTAGAGAATCAGACTTTGAAGGCTAGGGGGATTTGATTGCAGGGCTTTGACAGGACTGGGGGAAACAGAGAGTCCACTCTTGGAGGGCACACACAAAGTAGTGTGTGCATCAGGACCCAGGGGAAGGAAAAGTGACCCCACAGGAGAATGAACCAGACCTACGTGCTAGTGTTGGAGGGTCTCCTGCAGAGGCAGGGTATGGCTGTGATTCACTGCTGGGACAAGGACACTGGCAGCAGAAGTTCTGGGAAGTACTCTTTGGCGTGAGTCCCCCAAGAGTCCACCATTAGCCCCACCAAAGAGCTGGGAAGGCTCCAGAGCTGGGTCGCCTCAGGCCAAACAACCAACAGGGAGGGAACCCAGCCCTATCCATCAGCAGACAATCAGATTAAAGTTTTACTGAGCTCTGCCCACCAGAGCAACACCAGCTCTACCCACCACCAGTCCCTCCCATCAGGAAGCTTGCACAAGCCTCTTAGATAGCGTCATCCACCAGAGGGCAGACAGCAGAAGCAAGAAGAACTACAATTCTGCAGCTTGTGGAACGAAAACCACCTTCACAGAAAGATAGATAAGATGAAAAGGCAGAGGACTATGTACTAGATGAAGGAACAAGACAAAACCCCAGAAAAACAACTGAATGAAGTGGAGATAGGCAATCTTCCAGAAAAAGAATTCAGAATAATGATAGTGAAGATGATCCAGGACCTTGGTAAAAGAATGGAGGCAAAGATCGAGAAGATGCAAGAAATGTTTAAAAAGACCTAGAAGAATTAAAGAACAAACAAACAGAGGTGAACAATACAGAAACCAAAATGAAAAATAAACTAAACGGAATTGATGGCAGAATAACTGAGGCAGAAGAACGGGTAAGACAGAATGGCGGAATTCACTGCCACGGGCCAGAATAAAGAAAAAAGAATGAAAGGAAAAGAAGACAGCCTAAGAGACCTCTGGGACAACATTAAATACACCAAGATTTGCATTATAGGGGTCCCAGAAGGAAAAGAGAGAGAAAAAGGACCAGAGAAAACATTTGAAGAGATTACAGTCGAAAATTTCCCTAACATGGTAAAGGAAATATCCACCCAAGTCCAGGAGGATCAGAGAATCCCAGGCAGGATAAACCCAAGGAGAAACTTGCCAAGACACAAAGTAATCAAATTGACAAAAATTAAAGACAAAGAAAAATTATTAAAAGCAACAAGGGAAAAATGACAATAACATGCAAGGGACTCCCATAACGTTAAGAGCTGATACTCAGAAGAAACTCTACAAGCCAGACGGGAGTGCCACGATATATTTAAAGTGATGAAAGGGAAGAGCCTAGAACCAATATTACCCTACTCAGCAAGGATCTCATTCAGATTTGACAGAGGAATCAAAAGCTTTACAGACAAGCAAAAGATAAGAAAATTCAGCACCACCAAACCAGCTCTACAACAAATGCTAAAGGGACTTCTCTAAGTGGGAAAGACAGAGAAGAAATGGATCTACAAAAACAAATGCAAAACAATTAAGAAAATGGTAATAGGAACATACATCTCGATAATTACTGTAAATGTGAATGGATTAAATGCTCCAACCAAAACACACAGGCTCAATAAATGGATCCAAAAACAAGACCCATATATATGATGTCTACAAGAGACCCACTTCAGACCTAGGGACACATGCAGAATAAAAGTGAGGGGATGGAAGGAGATATTCCATGCAAATGGAAATCAAAAGAAAGCTGGAGTAGCAATATTCATATCAGATAAAATAGACTTTAAAATAAAGAATGTTACAAGAGACAAGGAAGGGCACTACATAATGATCAAGGGATCCATGCAAGAAGAAGATATAACAATTATAAATATATATGCACCCAACATAGGAGCACCTCGGTACATAAGGCAAGTGCAAACAGCTATAAAAGAGGAAATCGACAGTAACACAATAATAGTGGGGGACTTTAACACCTCACTTACACCAATGGCCAGATCATCCAAAATGAAAATTAATAAGGAAACACAAGGTTTAAATGACACAACAGACCAGATAGATTTAATTGATATTTATAGGACATTCTATCCGAAAACAGCAGACTACACTTTCTTCCTAAGTGCACATGGAACGTTCTCCAGGATAGATCACATCTTGGGTCACAAATCAAGCCTCAGTAAATTTAAGAAAAGTGAAATCATATCAAGCATCTTTTCTGACCAGAGCGCTATGAGATTAGAAATGAATCACAGGGAGAAAGCTGTAAAAAACACAAACACATGGAAGCTAAACAATCCGTTACTAAATAACCAAGAGATCACTGAAGAATCAAAGAGGAAATCAAAAAATACCTAGAGACAAATGACAACGAAAACATGATGGTCCAAAACTTATGGGATGCAGCAAAAGCAGTTCTAAGCATGAAGTTTACAGCAATACAATCTTAATTCAAGAAACAAGAAAAATCTCAAATGAAGAATCTAACCTTACACCTAAAGGAATTAGAGAAAGAAAAACAAACAAACAAACAAAACCCCACAAAGTTAGTAGTAGGAAAGAAATCATAAAGATTAGAGAAGAAATAAATGAAAAAGAAGTGAAGGAAACAATAGCAAAGATCAATAAAACTAAAAGCTTGTTCTTTAAGAAGATAAACAAAATTGATAAACCTTTGGCCAGACTCTTCACGAAAAGGAGGGAGCAGACTCAAATCAATAAAATTAGAAATGAAAAAGGAGAAGTTACAATGGACACCACAAAAATACAGATCATCATAAGAGACTACCACAAGTAAATCTACGCCAATAAAATGGACATTGTGGAAGAAATGGACAAATTCTTAGAAAGGTATAACCTTCCAAGACTGAACCAGGAAGAAATAGAAAATAGGAACAGAACAATCACAAGTAATAAAATTGAAACTGTGATTAAAAATCTCCCAACAGGGCTTCCCTGGTGGCGCAGTGGTTGAGAGTCCGCCTGCCGATGCAGGGGACACGGGTTCGTGCCCCTATCCCGGAAGATCCCACATGCCGCGCAGCGGCTGGGCCCGCGAGCCATGGCCGCGGAGCCTGTGTGTCCGGAGCCTGTGCTCCGCAACGGGAGAGGCCACAGCAGTGAGAGGCCCGCGTACAGCAAAAAAAAAAAAAAAAAAAAAAAAAAATCTCCCAACAAACAAAAGTCCAGGACCAGATGGCTTCACAGGTGAATTCTATCAAACATTTAGAGAAGAGCTAACACCTATCCTTCTCAAACTCTTCCAAAAGATTGCACAGGAAGGAACACTCCCAAACTCATTCTATGAGGCTACCATCACCCTGATACTAAAACCAGACAGATACTACAAAAAAAAAGAAAATTACAGACCATTATCACTGATGAATACAGATGCAAAAATACTCAACAAAATGCTAGCAAACAGAATCCAACAGCACATTAAAAGGATCATACAACATGATCAAGTGGGATGTATCCCAGGGATGCAAGGATGCTTTAATATATGCAAATCAATCAATGTGATACACCATATTAACAAATTAAAGAATAAAATCCATATGATCATCTCAATAGATGCAGAAAAAGCTTTTGACAAAATTCAACACCCATTTATGATAAAAACTCTCCAGAAAGTGGGCAGAGATGGAACCTACCTCAACATAATAAAGGTTATATACAACAAACCCACAGCAAACATCACTCTCAATGGTGAAAAACTCAAAGCATTTCCTTTATGATCAAGAACAAGACAATGATATCCACTCTCACCACTATTATTCAACAGAGTTTTGGAAGACCTAGCTATGACAATCAGAGAAGAAAAAGAAATAAAAGGAATACAAACTGGAAAAGAAGAAGTTAAACTGTCACTGTTTGCAGACGACATGATACTATACATAGAAAATCCTAAAGATACCATGAGAAAACTACTAGAACTAATCAATTAATTTTATAAGGTAGCAGGATACAAAATTAATGCACAGAAATATCTTTCATTCCTATGCACTAACAATGAAAGATCAGAAAGAAAAATTAATGAAACAATGTCATTCACCATTGCAACAGAAAGAATAAAATACCTTGGAATAAACCTACCTGAGGAGGTAAAAGTCCCATACTCAGAAAACTATAAGCTGCTCATGGAAGAAATCAAAGATGACACAAACAGATGGAGAGATATACCATGTTCTTGGATAGGAATAATCAACATTGTGAAAATGACTACACTACCCAAAGCAATCGACAGATTCAATGAAATCCCTATCAAATTACCAATGGCATTTTTTACAGAACTGGAACAAAAAAATCCTCAAATTTGTATGGAGACACAAAAGACCCTGAATAGCCAAAGCAATCTGGAGGTAAAAAAATGGAGCTGGAGGAATCAGACTCCCTGACTTTAGACTATACTACAAAGCTACAGTAATCAAGGCTATATGATACTGGAACAAAAACAGAGATATAGATCAATGGAACAGGACAGAAAGCCCAGAGATAAACCCACACACTTACGGTCACCTTATCTTTGATAAAGGAGGCAAGAATATACGATTTAGTGAAGACAGACTCTTCAATAAGTGGTGCTGGGAAAACTGGACAGCTACATGTAAAAGAATGAAATTAGAACACTCCCTAACACCATACACAAAAATAAACTCAAAATGGATTAAAGACCTAAATGTAAGACTGGACACTATAAAACTCTTAGAGAAAAACATAAGAACACTCTTTGACATAAATCACAGCAAGATCTTTTTTGACCTACTTCCTAGAATAATGGAAATAAAAATAAATATATGGGACCTATGACACTTAAAAGCTTTTGCACAGCAAAGGAAACTATAAACAAGACAAAAAGACAAGCCTAAGAATGGGAGAATACATTTGCAAACGAATCAGCGGACAAAGGATTAATCTCCAGAATATATAAACAGCTCATGCAGCTCAATATTAAAAAAAAAAAAAAAACAGGTCAAAAAATGGGCAGAAAACCTAAATAGACATCTCTCCAAAGAACACATACAGATGGCCAAAAGGCAAATGAAAAGAGGCTCAACATCAGTAATTATTAGAGAAATGCAAATCAAAACTACAATGAGTCATCACCTCACACCAGTTAGAATGGGCATCATCAGAATATCTATGAACAACAAATACTGGAGAGGGTGTGGAGAAAAGGGAACCCTCTTGCACTGTAGGTGGAAATGTAAATTGATACAGCCACTATGGAGAACAGTATGGAGGTTCCTTCAAAAACTAAAACTAGAATTACCATATGAGCCAGCAATCCCACTACTGGGCATATACCCTGAGAAAACCATAATTCAAAAAGACACATGCACCTCAGTGTTCACTGCAGCACTATTTACAATAGCCAGGTCATGGAAGCAACCTAAATGCCCACTGACAGTCGAATGGATAAAGAAGATGTGGTACATATATACAATGGAAATGAAAAAAGAAACTAAATTAGGTCATTTGTAGAGACGTGGATGGACCTAGAGACTGTCATACAGAGTAAAGTAAGTCAGAAAGAGAAAAACAAATACCATATATGTGGAATCTAGAAAAATGGTACAGATGAACCGGTTTGTAAGGCAGAAATAGACACAGATTTAGAGAACAAATGTATGGAAACCAAGGGGGTAGTGTGGAGGAGGGGATGGTGGTGGTGGGATGAATTGGGAGATTGAGATTGACATATATACACTAACATGTATAAAATAGATAACTAATAAGAACGTGCTGTAGAATAAATAAATAAATAAAATAAAATAAAATAAAACAAAATAAATAAGGGCCATGGTCCAGATAGACGGCTATGAATAGCCATGACCTGTTCCCTGTGATTAACTCCTCTACGTATTTTTGAGATACTGAAAGTTATTCAAGAGTGATCTCTTTCTAAATATGATAGAGTTTAACAAATTTAATTACATTTCAAATGACCCATGTTATCACTAAGTAGACTTAATTTTATATTTTAAAGACTATTATTTCCTTATATTTTTTAAAGTTTTGTCCTATTTTTATATTGTGTGTGTTTAGCCTTTCTTTTGAGTTCACTTTGCTTTTTGTGAAAATGTATACAAAATATTGGTGAACTCTCAGAGTCTTTATAAATCTGAAAGTGTCTTTATTTTGCTTTTCCTCTTGAATGAGAATTCACCTCAGTAAAAGCTCCAGATTATCAGTTAATTTCTCTCAACACTGTGAAAGTATCATTCCATTCTCTCTGGCTTCCGTGGTTGTTTTCCAGAAGTCTGTGTCAACCTAATTGTTGCTCATTTTGCAGGTAATCTCTTTTGTGGCTTGTTGGCTTCTAAGATTTCTTTAACCTTTTATATTCTGCAGTTTCACTGCAAGATATCTAGTTAGGGGTTTGAGTTTATTCTTCTTTTTGCACAGAGTATACTTTTGATCTGAGGCAATATTGTCTTTCTTCAGTTCTGGAAAATTAAGAGCTATTATATCTTCAAATATTGCTTTTATATTACTCTTTCTTCTCCAGAGACAAGCTTTGGGATCATAATGACTGACCAAATTCTGGCTGATCATTAACTGTGTGGCTACAGATGCTTTACATAGCCATTTTGTGCATTGGTCAATGTATACACATACATACACAGACACACACACACACACACACACATACACACACACTAATTTTTTTGAAACCATGATTCTTTACCATTCCTTTATATTTCCTATCTATTTCCGTGTGTCTTTCCTAATGATCTCTTCAGTCTTACCCTGTTTGGAGTTTATCCCTTTTTTATTTATAACTGCACTTTTTCATTTGCAAGTTCTGATCATTTGTTGTTTGGTGTTTCCTGCTTGTTTTAGTTTCATAATTTTTCCTTTTTTAAATATAAGATTTGATCATGCATCTTGTACTTTTCTCTTGCATATTACCAAATTTTTGTTTTGTTTTGTTTGTTTTGGGTTTTTTTTTTTTTTTTTTGGATTGCAGGGTGAATTTTGGTCTCTATGTCTGTACTCACCCAGCCCTACCAAGCACCTTTTGGGCAGCCTCTAGCTGGTCCTAGGAACTCCTAAACCTGAACTAGACCTTTAATGGCGTTTCTGTATCTCGTTCAGTAATGACTGTCTGGGATATTGCAGACAAAGTCACTGAGTCAGTAAGCTGTTTGGTTCACTTTCTGGTCAAAAAGTAGGGTGTTTTCCCTCCTACCTCCCTCACTCAATCCACAGTTTCCTATATAACAAAATAGGTCAGCTAACAGATTTTTGGTTTGTATGTATCAATCAAAAAATATTTATCTTTGTCTTTCCCTAGAATTCCTATCCTACCGCATGGCTTTGAGAAGTGTGTCTACTTTTGGTTCCCTGACTGGAAATAGATATTATACCATGGGAACTTAACCCTTGTTCAATGCTGTCTGATTCCAGACTCAAAGCCCTCCATGCCCACAGTAACATATCTAATCTCTATTTTGTGTTTTTGTATAGTCTTGGTCCAAAACAATATTTATCTAGTTTTTGAGCTCAGTTTTGTCTTTTTCTCTTTTCGTGTATCATTTTCAATAGTATGCATTTGGAGGGCTTCCCTGGTGGCGCAGTGGTTAAGAATCCGCCTTCCAATGCAGGGGACATGGGTTCGAGCGCTGGACCAGGAAGACTCCCACATGCTGCGAAGCAACTAACCCTGTGCACCACACCTACTGAGCCTGTGCTCTAGAGCCCGCGGGCCACAATTACTGAAGCCCGCGCGCCTAGAGCCCGTGCTCTGCAACAAGAGAAGCCACCCCATACCACAATGAAGAGTAGCCCCCGCTCACCGCAACTAGAGAAAGTCTGCAGGAACAAAGACCCAATGCAGCCAAAAATAAATAAATAAAATAAATAAATTTATATAAAAAAATAGTATGCATTTGGAGTAGGGCATGGGGTGGGAGGATGACTAAGTGGAAATTCATGATATCATCTTGAGCAGAATTCCTCTCTCACTTTACTTTTCAATGCTTATTGAAATGTGATTTTCAGACTTTTGGACACATATTCCACTTCCATGATTTGTCTAGCAATAATATATCCTGAATATGAACAGCATGCTATTTGAAGAAGAACTGAAAACACTGTGAAGGTGTTTAGCTCAGGAAAAAATAGGCTTCGAGTGGAAGGTGCTGAATAACAGTTTTCATATATTTGAGAGGGTGTCAAGTGCAAAGCGATTTAATTTATTAGTATTTGTTGAAGTGAATAAAGTCAGTTTGACTAAATAGGGTGAAGCCTGAGCTATGGAAAGATGGAATGACGGCCTGGAGATACAGTGACTCTCCCAACTCTAAAGTTTTTACTCACAGACTAGGGGGGCATTCAGTAGCTTTTAGATCTAGGTACATTAGACTAGAAAGGCTGCAAGTCCTTCCTATAACTGGGATTTTGATTTTAATTTAATGGAAAATGAAGTACAGAAAATCTGGAGATTAACTTTTACACTAAGGTTGCCATAAGCTTGAGGCCTTCACACACTCCTAAGCATAAAAGAATGGTATCTTGGACACTTCGTCAATTAAAGCAATTTGCTCTTAATTTCAGTTAGATTCTCATATAGTAAGACAAATACCTCTTCCTTAGATGTGTCACTTTGGTTTGTAGATCATGGCTCTTTGAATTGAGGCTTAGTGTATTTATTTACTTAAAAAGTACTTCTTTAGCATTTACTGTGAGCAAGAACTGTTTTAAGTGCTTCACAAATATTACCTCAAAAACTCATATGAGGTTGGTAATAATATAGCTCCCAGTTTAGAGATGTAGAAAACTGAGGCATGGAGACGTTAAGTAACAGCCTTGAAGTCATAGAGACAGTAATGATAGGGGAAAGTTTCAAATCCAAGAAGTCAGGGACCTGAGTCTTTAGGCTTAATCATTACAGTACTCAACGTAGAATCATTCATTAAATAAGAGTTACTATAAAGTTCTTTAGCAAGTTCTGTGCATTTTACGTTGGAAGATACTGAAAATATTATTTACATGTTAAATATGGAATGAATTCATTTTACGTAATAATAGCAATTTTATAGGCCTAGAATATATTATCTATTACATAAAATGTGTATGAATATAAAAACAAAAAAGGAAGATAGAAAGGTTACAATAGAATTGCAAGCTAAAATTTAATTATTCATTGACATCTTCAAATTCACTGACCGTCTACTTTTTCAAATGGGTTTCAGGTGGTAAGAGTGTTTGTTTAATGCAAGCTTTCCTTTTAAAGAAGGAGTATTAAAGTAATCATGTGAACATATAAGTTTCACTAAAGGACTCCAGTGTGATAAATCACTTCATCAAAAAATTTAAAGTAGCGTTAATAGTCCATCCATGACTTATCTAGCAGCAGCCATATTTGTGGAACAATTTATATGTAAATTTTAAAAAATAAATTGATTTTGAAGTTATCTAAGGATGGCTACTTTATATGTATGATTTATGATCAATTGTGAGCATGGTGTTTATCATGCAGACACAAGAAATAAATTGAACAACGAATGCAAATCATAAAAAGTAAAGAAAAGTACCCAAAGACTATTATATTGACACATGTTCCCAGAAAATTGCATCTCCATTCATGTTCCCTTAAATTGTTGATATATACCTAAAATAATGCCATGAAAAATTTTCACCATTTCTAGTAAAATATGTTACAGATGCATTCTGTTTACATGAAAGGACTTCACTGGTATTCAATCTCAAAAGCCACTTAAATGTATGAAAACTTGGATAGTTTTTCAGATGGATAGATTGATTGATTTTGCTGCTAGATAAAGGTAATACTATTTAACTCTAATTTTCACTTATTAAATATTGAAAAAAAGCAGTTACTTGAAAAATGTGTTCTTAGCTTTCTGCAAGTGTCCAAGGAGACAATAAGTTTGGATCCTTTTTTCCTTGGTGTAGATCAAGAAAGTCAAGAACTAATTAAGACTGGATATTCTCCCTTTTTAATATTTTTCAAATTTATGTGGAAGTTTCTCTGACAGTATTTCAGTTAAGAGCTGGTTTCATACTAAGCCAGTTGACTTCTTCGTAAATACCACTTATTCTGATAAAAATGATAAAAAGTGGTATATGAAATTTCCTGTAACTATGGCCATAGCTCATTTAAAAAAATTTTTTTTTTATTTTGTGGTACACGGGCCTCTCACTGTTGTGGCCTCTCCCGTTGCGGAGCACAGGCTCTGGACGCGCAGGCTCAGTGGCCATGGCTCATGGGCCTAGCCGCTCTGCGGCATGTGCGATCTTCCCGGACCAGGGCACGAACCAGTGTCCCCTGCATTGGCAGGCGGACTCTCAACCACTGCGCCACCAGGGAAGCCCTCAATTTTTAATCTATGTGTACATACCACCACAGATTAATCCTCACCTACTTTAACCTTTGTTTCCTTTGGGAATTGTTTTATACCCACTCACATGACTGTCTCAGCAAGTGGAATAAGCCAAGATATAACTGCATATGAATTATCTCTGTGATTATGGTGATTTTTTAAGAGAATATAGTGGCCTAATCCCCTAAATTATGAGGTAAACAGTTAACATTTATAGTTTTCACCGACTGGTATTTTTCATTCCTTAATCCATGCTGGGTAACATGGTGCCTACTGGAGATCCCTAAATATGTTTGAATGTGGCATCTGTAAAAACAGTTTCTAGATAGGTTTACTACTATTATAAATTATAAGTATAGATCCCATTTGTAGAATTCTCCTTATGTGACAAGCATTGTGGTAAGCTCTTTAAATACTTATATCAGTATCCTCAAACCCTATAGGGTAAACCCTACAATTTGCCATGGCTTTATTCTGTATTATATGCTGGGTGCATAGCATTTACATAGTAAATGAGCAACATACAGAAAACAACAATGCAAATATTTTCTTCTTCAAGTTCATGAACTCCTTAAATCTCTATCAAAAGAGCTCTTGTGATTTCATGGACTCCAGGTTAAAAACCCTTGCAGAAAACTCAATTGACTAAAAGCTAACCAGCACTGTGGTCAAATTCCATAGTGCTTGGCTACTAGGTGGAGAGGCTGGTCTTCTTGAGGTTATGAACTCTCCCATAAGTATGTTCCCTGTATACTCTATGAGTACACGGACACAAACTACAATATATTTTATTTTAAATATTTGATTCTATTGTCTCTAATAAGCATACTTGCATTTTTATGTGAAAATGGGTTTCACTTTATTTCAGAAAATGCCAAGTCATGACATGTCATACCTGAATGTAGAAACATATTAGTGCAGTGCTGCTTTGAAGCTGACCAAGATAATACCCAAATGCTCCACTGGTGTAGCCTGACCTTGATCCTCAGTGGCATGTTGAAACTACTGAAGTCACAAAACTGGATTATCATCAGTAGAATTTTTTAGTGAATCTTCCATATCTATATTATGTCTAGAATATCTTTTTAAACAAGGTATGCTTCAACTATTTTTCACTCATCACTGGCAAACTGTTCTGTTTTTGTGCCACCTCTGCTATGGTCTTATAGTACTGAATATGCACTATTTAGAGATACTCATTGACACAAAACTCCTTATTTACACAATTTCTCCAGGATAACTTTGTCATATACCTCAAAGCTGAGATAGTTTGAGGTTCAAGTCCCCATCAGAATGTAGTACAAATCTCTTCTACAGATAAAAGCAGAGTAAAATAATTATTGACTGGGAATTAAAAAAAACTTTTATAGCTCCTGCTATTGCCTTCTTGCCAAGATGAACTATCTGCTCATTTATTCTAAATTAGAATTGTGTAGTTAGCAAAGATCAAGAAGATTATAAAATGGTGTAAAGCCAGCATAGCACAGCAATTAGTTTTTCTTTTATAAATACTACTTTCCCATGCTTATTAGTTAAGTATTATTTAAGATACTATTGAGTCTTAATAGAATGCTCACATCATTAAAAATTTAAGCTGGACATTAAAACATGTATGAAGTTCTGTCAAGTATTATTAATGATTAAACAATGAGGAAATATGTTATTACAGTGTAGTCAATCTTTAATGTCCATTAAATCCACTTGGTAAATGTAAGTGGAAACAATACTAACTACAATTCTTGCTCTCAAGTAGCCCTTTACACATTATAAAGAAATGAGGGCCTTACAACACCAATCAATAAGTAATGAAAGGAAACCACACACAGTCGCTGTAATCTGAATGGGACTTTCACAGAAATCTTATTATCCTCCTACTAGGGATAGTGATGAACAGACATCTTGCTTGCCGCTTTGTAAGCAAATGCCTGTGCATGTAGCACTGTGATTATATTACTATCTTGGGCCTTAGATCATCTTCAGCATCACAGAGTTCTGAAAATCCCATTAAGAAATCATTTCAAAGAAACATATTCTTTGAAATAATTTTCAATGCTTTTCTAATTTTTTTTTTTTTTTTCAGTACCCGGGCCTCTCACTGTTGTGGCCTCTCCCATTGCAGAGCAGGCTCCGGATACGTAGGCTCAGTGGCCATGGCTCACGGGCCTAGCCGCTCCGCGGCATGTGGGATCTTCCCGGACCGGGGCACGAACCCGTGTCCTCTGCATCAGCAGGCGGACTCTCAACCACTGCGCCACCAGGGAAGCCCTATTTTTTTATATAAATGTATCTTCTAAATTTCTTCTCAGAATGGGAATAAATTCACTTGTATGTATGCACAGAGGGATATGGGTATACAGTTTATTTTCTTTCTATTTTAAATGCTCTCCTAACTAAATATGACATATAATGCAAATGTTTGCCAAAATTTATATGGGCTATGCTTAACATGTGTAATACTGGAATTTATAACTGGATTGATCCTGAGAAAGCCTTCCTGAGTAAAAATTTTTTTTAGAAAAAAAAGTATTGTTATAAAATTGGGTTTTTACTTTTTCTTATGATTTTGTGGTCTAATGAAGAATAAATACTTCATGAAATTTAACACAATTTCCTTTCACTTTTAATTGTTCCTCATGGAATTGAGGGAATTTCTCTTTACATATATCCCCAAGGGAGTCTTTCCACCTAATTTTTAAAGTAAGGCAGCATCATTCAATTTTCAATAGCCAGAGCCCTAAAATAGGCACATAATTTACATTAAATTCCTCATTTTCTACTTTAGAGTGTTGTTGGATCAGCAGAAGGTTCACACTGATCATACTGATTGTAAGGGTAAAGTAGGCAAGAGATAGTGAAAGCTTTGTATCTTCTGATAAATTAGTTTTAAGTATCATTTTTTTCTCTTAAATGTTTATTGTTGTTCTAATTGTGAAGACACATAATTTACTCTTGTAATCTGTCTTCCTTAATCTTCCCAGCTAAATTTAGAATTCTTGTGTGTCAAAAATTGTTGGCATTTGGCCATTTGTTGAATTTCTTCCTGGTATTCTGACATGATTAAAAATGTAATTATTTTACTCAAGTTACAAAAAGCAAGCATAATTTGTGGTGCCTGCCAGGTCCTAATAATATCTTTTCCTCTGAGAACATATCCTCCCAACCTCTCACTATTCCTATATCCTATAAAAATAAAACATAACATAACTAGGGTTGTCCTATAGGGCCCTGCTTCCCGGTGATAGCTGATCAGGGATAGTTGATTGCCTTAAACCAAGCTATTGAGATTCTCTTTCCTAGGAATATGAAATGAGAAAGACTTTAATTCAGCCTCAGCTGTTTGCTTGGGCTTGAGTTATGCAAACCTGATAGGTGCAGGTGGGGAGGAGCTGCTTTATACATGGAAAAGAGGATAAAGCCAGTTTATTACAGAGAATGAACACATGTACAGTTGAAGCAGAGAAGCATGAGGAAGAGCAAGAGAAAGGGAGAGAAAGGAAGGGAGGGGTGGGCAGGAGATATTTGTTAGTCTTCTTATAGCTTTCCAGTTCTTAGTTTCACTTATCTAAAAAGACAGCCAATTTTGAAAATTTGGGGGTTCTTTTATCAAGGTCACATCAATGAGTTCCACTACTTTGCAGCAATTTATATTTTTTTGTAAGGCAAAGATAACTTCTCACGTTTTTGTTTTTCCTCGAAGAACATGTGAGAAGTCATGTGTCTCAGGCTCATAGCTCTTCTTCTAGGTTTGGGAAACACTCCAGACTTTCCTTAAA
Organism: Mesoplodon bidens; assembly: GCF_964165515.1. Classification (NCBI taxonomy): domain Eukaryota; kingdom Metazoa; phylum Chordata; class Mammalia; order Artiodactyla; family Ziphiidae; genus Mesoplodon; species Mesoplodon bidens. The sequence goes on along the minus strand of NC_138170.1, from coordinate 46,755,301 downwards.
ACTGATGTTTGTCAAATGTGCTGCATGACTTGGTTTCCTAGGTAACAGTGTGTGTTGACTTGGTTGTAAAATTTCTATTTCCTTGAGCTCATACTTGAGGGGGGGAGGGAGTTCTAAAATATATATAAATCTCAGGATCAGAAATTTCCCTCTCATCCTCCACTACTTCTTGCCACCTGCATCCTCATAGGATCTATATTTATCAACTTTCAAGCAGGATTTGCTGTTCTTCAATTTTCCCACAAGCCCTTAGGAGCTTATTTCTAGCTTTATAACACTCCCAACTTATGTTACCTAATGAGTCATAGGAATGATTTTAAAATTTATATATAATGAAAAATATAATATAAAACCATTCACGGTGCATTCACTGAATATGAAGCACTTTGTCTTTTACATGAATTATTGCATTTGATCTGCACAACAATCCTAGACACTAAATATGGTTATCATTTCTTTTTTTAAAACTTTTTATTTTATATTGGAGTATAGTTGATTAACAATGTTGTGTTAGTTTCAGGTGTACAGCAAATTGATTCAGTTATACATATACATATATCTATTCTTTTTCAGATTCTTTTCCCATTTAGGTTGTTACATAATATTGAGCAGAATTCCCTGTGCTATACAGTAGGTCCTTGTTGGTTATCCATTTTAAATATAGCAGTATGTACATGTCAATCATTTCTTTTTGGTAGGTGAGGAAACTGAAGTTTCACGAAGGTAAATGACTTAAAGTCATAAATTTGTGAGGTCAAGACTTCAATCCATGTCTATAAATGCCAGACTCATGCCCTGGGCCAATATACTACACCAGAAACACAAAGCTGTGTGTTCATCTGATATCTTTGTATCAAGGCACATGGGGAGGCAGGAAGAGAATCAGGTTCCCTCAGTGTGGGGCCCCAGAGAATACATGGGAGAGATATACATTGGTGGGTAGGGAGAAATTTGACTATGGCATTTATCATTATTTATTTATTTCTTAAGGGCAGGGAGAACACTGCATTATATCCTTGTCTCACCCATTACATAATGTCTTACTGGTGGCAGGCTCTTAATAACAAGTTGATTGATTAATAATTGGAAACATTGATGTAGCCTCTACTGCCATTGCCAGGGCAACTGCCCTAAATTGTAGCCTCTCCTTTTACCTTCATAACATAGTTCAATGTAAAAGTCATCTATAAATAATGTCTCTATTTATTTTTTAAAATTTCTGGTATATAGCCAAAAAACATTATTGAATAAGCATCTAATAAAATATATGAGTATATGGTAGAAAAGCTTGGATTTGGAGCTTTTTCTTGTCCATTTGTGCTCACAGTTATTTCTCCCACTTTCAACCTCCAGTAATACTCTTTCTATAATAATGTCACTGATTTGCCTTCTAAGAATATTAGGGATTGAAGGAATTCTGTCCTTTGCCATTATTTTTCAGATTAAAAAACTGAAGGTTAAAGAGATAAAGGGGCTCAGCTAATGATCCACCCCATATACAACTGGGGATTGCAGAATAAGAACTAGAATTGGGGTTTCTCAATCACAAGCCCAGTGATATATCTGCTGCATATCACATAACCACTTTGGTCTATATTGGTTTGGTCATCTCTATTAGTTATGTTTTTGGTTACAATAAATAAATACATATACACAAATAAACAAATAGACTGGACAATTTTAAGAGAATTGAACATATTTGAAAAGTACCTCAAATGGCACAAAGCTGGTGGAATCCTGAAGAACCAAATTAGCAGAGGCTGAGAGAGATTGGGCACCCAGAACAACTGCCAAAGTCCTGTCATCCTTCAGGACCACAGTAGAGAACTGTGGGGAAAGCTATGACCATAGTGTTACTAGTGGCACTGCTGTTCAAGATAGGAGGCAGCCTTTACTACCACTGCTCCTGAAATGATTTCCAGACTGGCTCCTGCTTATTTGCATAAACCGCTTTAGAGTCAAAGTCCCAGTACGGGGTAGCCCAGGGTAAGGTTAGGTCAGAGGCCCATGTTTCAGCTGCCAAGGACCTAGAATTCTGACAACTAATATGCCTCCTTTTTAGTTTTCATAGTGGGAGATAAAACTTTGCCTTTCTTTCTAGAGATTTCCCTAAGCAGAAGGGATTCAGAGATTGGGCAGCTGCAAGTGAGAAGTGTCCACTAAATGTTTTTAAATTGTTTATTTTATTGACAAAAAATGCCCTGGATAAGTTACACAGGCAAGGAAGACTTTAAGACTATTGCAATAGGGGAGAAAGCTTGAACTCAAAAAGCAGGAGAGTGTTGTTTTTTTTTTTTTTTTTACCGGTACGCGGGCATCTCACTGTTGTGGCCTCTCTGGTTGCGGAGCACAGGCTCCGGACGTGCAGGCTCAGCGGCCATGGCTCACGGGCCCAGCCGCTCCGCGGCATGTGGGATCTTCCCGAACAGGGGCACGAACCTGTGTCCCCTGTATCGGCAGTCGGACTCTCAACCACTGCGCCACCAGGGAAGCCCCCAGGAGAGTTTTTAAGTGCTGGGATGAGCCAGTGGAAGAGTAGTAGAGGAAGTTAGAGGGGAGGTTGGGTACTGGGATTAGGCCATCTGATTTACTAATTGGTGCTTATCGAAGTTAAGCTCCTACCCTCCCACAAAGACTAGGATATAGGGGTCCTGTCTTTCTTAATGATTACACTTCAGAGGGTTGGCTCTTAGGTCTTTGAGAGAGACATCCCTGAGTTGCAAAATTGGCAAAAGGATGGGAGAAGATCATATCTTAAAGGGGCAGAAAAATAATTTAGGATTAAAATTGTTCTAAAATAAATGCTCTAAGCAAAGAGAAGGCAGGGACCTACAATCAGGAAGACAACTGTCTAAAGTTCAGTCAAGCTGAGGAAAATGCTAGGGCCTTCTTGATCTTAGTATGTTCATGTTCTAGTTCTTTAAATAGAAAATTTTACAAGACTTCAGTTCGTATTGTACTATTATCTATTTCCCTCCCAAACAGTAGTATATCACCATACTTTTAAAATACAGCAGTGGTAAAAGATGACTAAGTATTTGAATGAACACAATGGAAAGTCATGAAACTTCTTTTAGCTTCCTTCTTTCCCCCATCAAAACTTTTTGGACAATATTTTACTCAAAGGTGTCTCAAATAACCTGAGGATAAAAATAGAGATGTTTCTAAAGGTACAAATATATAACTGGATTAAATGTATTTAATTTGAATGACAATAATTCCCAGGGTAAATTTATTTTTGTTTGTCTTAGAGATATTGATAAAGAAAATATGAATTCTTTTCAGCAAGCCTATTTAGAAAAATGGCAGTAACAAAAATCTAATTACAGCTCCATTGGTTATTAACTCCCTTTGCAGTTTTACTGAAAGCATTATTTCATATTAAAGTTTAGATTATTTTCACAACTACCCCTTTGACAGAACGCCAAAAAATGTGTAATTCTTCTAACATTGTAGAATAAGGAAATGATAAACTTGTAAGAAATAGGGCCTCTATATTGGATTGCAGTAAAATATGCAAAGTATAAGCTTGGCCCTCAACATAACTATCTTTTATTTCTGCAAAAACTACTCTAGGCTGGCCTTATCTTAAATCACTACCTTAAACCACTATTAACTCAAAACGACCAAGTACTAACACTGTACTGCAGCTACCTCCAATATGCATGTATGGAAAACTAGAATCTCTGTTTCTAGAAATCCTTGCTGCTACACATATCTTCCCTCAGCACGCTATAGCCTTTCAGAGTAATAACAACAAATCCAGGGACTACTGAAATGAAGAATGCCAGGGTAGAAGCAACTGAGTTATATCAGTGTATTTCAGATCAGAAAGGAAAGAACACCCTTAGTGATTTCGGTGATGGCTTAATTTACTCCAGGAAGCTAGATGTGGGATAAAATAAACTTTATTGGGAATATCTGTAGGTGTGTATGTGTGTGTGTAAAATCTTAGACAAAGAAATATATTTTTTTTTTTTTTTTTTTTTTTTTTTTTTTTTTTTTTTTTTTGCGGTAGGCGGGCCTCTCACTGTTGTGGCCTCTCCCCTTGCAGAGCACAGGCTCCGGACGCGCAGGCTCAGCAGCCATGGCTCACGGGCCCAGCTGCTCTGCGGCATGTGGGATCTTCCCAGACCGGGGCACGAACCCGTGTCCCCTGCATCGGCAGGCGGACTCTCAACCACTGCGCCACCAGGGAAGCCCAAGAAATATATTTTTTGATATTTTTATCAGGCTAAATTCCTAATAAAATGATGTTCATGCCTTAATCCATTTTCATTTGTGAATACAAAAACACCTATCAAAAAATGGCCCTCATATGATAATTTCAATAAAGGATAATATACCTTAAAGGTTGGTCAAGGCAAAATATCTTTTATCCTACAAAGGTATGGATGCAGACCCCTAGAGAACCCTTTCTAACTACCCATGATTGAGAGGTTGAGCATTCTAGAAGAAGGAACCTTTGAAATCATGAGTGCATACTCTGAGGCTGTTTTTGTTATTGTTGTTAGTATTACAGAGGATTGTTTGGGGGCCAGTATTTGAGACATGGAGCTTCTTTTTCTTTGGAATTTACCCCAAACTGCTTGAAAAATAATACAATAATGACAACGATTCTTTTTATTGGTAACATACTTTGACATTTATTGTGTATTTTTTTTACTTGTTGTTTATATTTGAACCTCACTGAAAGACAGGGAAGTCTACAGAGTAGGTTTTATCTACATTTTATAAGATAAGAATGAGAATACTGATGTCACTGACAAGTAAAAGGAAGAGCTCAGCCTGGAATTCAGGTTTTCTGATACCAAGTTCACTGACTTAACGAATATAAAGAAGTTAGCACATTTTTTGATGTACAGAAAATGCTAGCCATCAGTATTATTACTATTAGTAGTATTTTAATAAATATTTTATAATATCTCTTCTCTGAATCAACTGTCAACTAGAAGTAACAGAATTTATAAGACTTTTGCTCTGGGAAAGCATTTTCCTATATTCCTTTTTCATAAGATCTTTCTTATTATGCTACTTTCAAGGATACTGCTGATTCCCCCAAAGACAGCAGGACAACATATTAGGTATATGAATTGTTTGCCAGTATAAACTAGGCTGATGTCTATGGTTAGCCTAATAAGAAAGTCACTGATTATTTTCTTCCCATCCAAACCTATGCTCCTATTTTCACACTAGGATTCCTCTTCTACCACAAGTACACAGAACATCTGGGATCCCAGGGTTCTATTGTTATTTAAGATGGCAATCTGCTACAATTGTCTGCCTTCATTCACAATGAATCCCACTGGAAATCTCAATCACAACTTGGATGACATGGATGCTAAGCAAAAGAGGAATCATTCGCTACAGTGGAACTCAGAAAGGAGGAAAAAAAGATAAATTTCACTGTCTAGCAAGTAAATTCTATTTTGTAAAACTGAATGTTGCCCTGTGATTGACAGCTAATTTTGATACACTCTGAACTGAAAAGATTACAAATTAAACCCCCATCAAGCCAAGAAGCAGTTAAAACCTCAACTGGATTAGGCCTATTTGATTCTTTAGGAGCTGCATTCATTCATGAACCTTCTGTCCCAATTCCTACTTTCAAGGTGATTTTGGTGGTCCTTTATTCATGAAATCATTCTGTAAGGGAATATATAATTAACACACACCAACTAGGCTAACTAGTGTTAGCCTAGTTCTTTTGGGCAGGAATAAATCATTTTTAGTATTGTTTATACTACTTTATTATAATTTACTATTATACTATTGTATTTATAGAATTTTTAAATTATTTATTTTTTGTTTGTTTTCTACCTAAGGACTATCACTACAAAGCAGAAATCAAAGAGGTGGTTTTAAGGGAACCTATAGTATAATGCCTATATGCAGTAGATAATCAATATACAAAGGAGTAAATTCAGAAATGATTGTATTATTCTGAAGGTGGGCTAATGAACTATCATTTTTATTACCAGAGTTCATCTTGGATCCTAAAAGGTTTCTGTGACTTGGAGAAAAGGTGAGCCAGAGAGCTAGAAGCAGTGAATCAATTTTTCTGTAGTACAGCTTCAGTTAAAACTAAACTGGTAAGAATGACTGCCTGATGTAGCAGTCAATTGTTTAAGAAACAAACAGGTGGGTTCTGGAGAGGCTAATGCTCTCAGGCACTTATTATTTAGCAATTTATTTAACACATATTTATTAGAGCCTTCTGTGTGTTATACACTCTTTTATGTGTTGGGAATATAGCATAAATAAGAGCAAACTGTCAACTTTAATCACAAGTTACTCAACTTGAAATAGTTTAAACAGAAACAAGAATGTATTGGTAAATGCAACTGGAGATGTCAAGCAGTGAATATGTCTTTACTTATTTTTTATTGAATTATTATTGACATGTAATATTACATTAGTTTTAAGTGTACAACATAGGGATTCAATATTTTTATATATTACAAAATAATCACCACTACAATTCTAATTACCATATGTTACCACACAGAGTTATTATAATATTATTGACTATATTCTCTATGCTATACATCTCTGTGACTTATTTACCTTATAGCTGGAATTTGTACCTCGTAATTACCTTCACCCACTTGGTCTGACCCCCTGACTCTGGCAACCACCAGTTTTTTCTCTGTATCTATGAGTATGTTCCTTTTTTTTGGTTTTATTTGTTCATTCGTTTTGATTTTGGCATCCCACAGATATGTGAAATCATATGGCTTTTGCGTTTCTCTCTGTGACATATTTCACTTAGCATAATACACTCTAGGTCCATCCATGTTGTCTCAAATGGCAAGATTTCATTTTTTCCCTATGGATGAATAATATTTCATTGTACATATACATACCACATCTTTATCCATTCATCTATCAACGGGCATTTAGGTTTCTACCATTTCTTGGCTATTGTAAATAGTGCTGCAATGAACAAGGGGTACATATATCTTTTCAAATTAGTGTTTTCATTTTTTAAAATAAATACCCAAATGGGGAATTGCTGGATGGTATGGTAGTTCTATTTTTAGTCTTTTGAGGCACCTTTATACTGTTTCCATAGTGGCTGCAACAATTAACATTCTCAATAACAATGCATGAAGTTTCCCTTTTCTCCACATCCTTGCCAACACTTGTTGCTTCTTGTCTTTTTGATAATAGCCATTCTGACAGGTGTGAGGTAATATCTCATTGTGATCTTGATTGCACTTCCCTGAGGATCAGTGATGTTGAGCATCTATCTTTTCATGTGTCTGTTGGCCAGCTGTATGTTTTCTCTGCAAAAAAGTCTATTCAGATCCTCTGCCCATTGTTTAATTGGGTTTTTTTTTGATACTGAATTGTATAAGTCCTCTCTATATATGGAATAGCAAACTCTTATATCATTTGCAAATATCTTCTCCCATTCAGTATGTTGCATTTTCATTTTGTTGATGGCTTCCTTTGATACACAAAAGCATTTTAGTGTGATGTAGTCCCACATTTATTTATTTCTATTTTTGCTGTCCTTGGCTGAGGAGACATACTCAAAAAAAATATTGCCAAGACTGATGTCAAAGAGCTTCCTGCCTATGTTTTTTCCTAGGAGTTTCGGCTTCAAGTCTTACATTTATGCCTTCAACCCATTTTGAGTTTATTTTTGTATATAATAAAGTGGTCCAGTTTCATTCCTTTTTGGGGAGCTGTCCAGTTTTCCCAACACCATTTATTGAAGAGACTGTCTTTTCCTCGTTGTGTATTCTTGCCTCCTCTGTTGTAGATTAATTGACCATATCAGCATGGTTTCATGTCTGGGCTCTCTGTTCTGTGCCATTGATATATGTGTCTGTTTTGGTGGCAGTACCATACTGCTTTGATTAGTATAGCTTTGTAGTATAGTTTGAAATCAGAGAGTGTAATACCTTCAGCTTCTTTCTCAAGATTGCTTTGGCTATTCAGGGTCTTTTGTGGTTCCATACAAATTTTAGGAGTATTTGTTCTAGTTCTGTGAAAACACCATTGAAATTGTGATGGGGATTGAGAGAAATTTGATGATTGCTTTGGGTGGTATGGACAGTTTAACAATATTAGTTCTTCTGATCTATGAGCATGGTATATCTTTCCATTTATTTGTGTCATCTTCAATTTCTTTCCTCAACATCTTATAGCTTTCAGAGTACAGACATTCCATCTCCTTGGTTAAATTTATTCCTAGATATTTTATTCTTTTTCATGTGATTGTAAATCAAATTGTTTTCTCAAATTCTCTTTCTTATAGCTCATTATTAGTGTACAGCAATGCAACAGATATCTATGTATCAATTTTGTCTCCTGCCATATTACTGAATGCATTTATTAGTTCTAAGTGTCTCTGGTAGAGTTTGCGGGAGGGGGGTTCTATATATAATATGTCATCTGCAAATAGTGACAGTTTTACTTCTTCCTTTCCAAGTTGAATGCCTTTATTTCTTTTTCTTGCCTAACTGCAAACTTCCTACATTATGTTGAATAAAGTGGCAAGAGTGTGCCGTCTTGTTCCTGATGTTAGAGGAAAAGTTTTCAGCTTTTCACCATTGAGTATGATATTAACTGTGAGTTTGTCATATGTGGCCTGTATTGTGTTGACGTATATTCCCTCTATATGTACACTGTAAAGAGTTTTTATCATAAATGGATGTTGAACTTCATCAAATGCTTTTTCTGCATCTATTGATATGACCACATGATTTTTATCCTTCATTTTATTAATGCAGTGTATCACACTGATTGATTTGCAGATGTTAAACCATCCTTGCATCCCTGCAGTTAATTCTACTTGATCATGGATCATGATCCTTTTAATGAATTGTTGAATTTGGCTTGCTGGTATTTTGTTGGGGATTTTTGCATCTATGTTCATTGGGGATACTGGGCTGAAATTTTCTTTGTGTGTATTGTCTTTGTCTGGTATTGGTATCAGGGTAACATTAACCACATAAAATAAATTTGGAAGTGTTCCTTCCTCTTAATTTTTTTGGAATAATTTGAGAAGGACAAGTATAGGCATAGCTTGGAGATACTGTGGTTTCAGTTCCAGACCACTGCGATAAACAAATAGCACAATAAAGTGAGTCACACAAACTTTTTGGTTTCCCAGCATATAAAGTTATGTTTACACTATAGTGTAGTTTATTAAGCATGCAAAAGCATATGTCTACAAAAAAGTATATAACCTTGGTTAAAAAATACTTTATTGCTAAAAAAAAATCTGAGTTTTCAGTGAGTCATAGTAGTAATATCAAAGATAACTGATCATAGATCACCACAAAAATACAATAATAAGGAAAAATTTTGAAATACTGGGACAATTACCAAAGAGTAACACAGAGAAATAAAAAAGCAAATGCTGTTGGAAAACTGGTACCAGTAGACTTGCTTGATGCAGAGTTGCCACAAACCTTCACTTTGTAAAAAAAAAAAGCAATATCTGTGAAGTTCAACAAAGTGAAGCACACTAAAACAAGGTATGATTTATTAACTCTTCTTTAAATGTTTGGTAGTATTCAGCTGGGAAGCCATCTGGACCTGGACTATTTGTTGGGAGGTTGTTGTTGTTGTTTATTACTGACTTATTATTATTCAGATTTTTCTATTTCTTCATGACTAAGTCTTAGAAGATTGTATGTTTCTAGGAATTTATCCATTTCTTCTAGGTTGCCCAATTTGTTGGCATATAACTGTTCACACTACTTTCTTATTATCTTTTGTATTTCTGTGATGCTGGTTGTAATCTCTTTTATTTCATTCCTGTGTTTATTTATTTGGATGCTCTCTCTCTCTCAGATGAGTTTTCCTAAAAATCTGTTGCTTTTGTTCATCCTTTCAAGAGCCAGCTCTTAGTTTTACTGATCTCTTTTATTTTTTTTAGGGGGGGGGGTCTCTATTTCATCTATTTTTGCTCCAATCTTTATTATTTCCTTCCTTCTAGTAATTTGGGATTTTGTTTGTTTTTTTTCTAGTTCCTTTAAATGTATAGTTAGTTTGTTCATTTGAGATTTTTCTTGTTTCTTGAGGTCGGCCTGTATCACTATAAAGTTTCCTCTGAGAACTGCTTTTTGCTGTGTCCCATATACTTTGGAATGTTGTGTTTCCATGTTCGTTGTCTCAAGATTTTCTGATGTCCTCTTTGATTTCTTCAGTGACCAAATAATTGTTTAGCAGCATGGTCTTCAGTCTCCATGTGTTTGTGTTTTTTCCCATTTTTGTCTTATAACTGATTTCTAGTTTAATACCATTGCGATCTGAAAAGATCCCTCACATAATTTGTCTTCTTACATTTACTGGCACTTGTTTTATGGCTTAATGTGATCTGTTCTAGAGAATGTTCCCTGTGCACTTAAAAAGAATGTGTATTCTGCTGCTTTTAGATGGAATTTTATATATGCCTATTAATTCTATATAGTCTAATGTGTTGTTTAAGGCTGATGTTTTCTAACTGATTTAATATCTTCTGGGACCCGTATAATGTGAATGTTATTCTGCTTGATGTTGTCTCAGAGGTCCCTTAAGGTGCCCTCACTTCTTTTAATTCTTTTTTATTTTCCTGCTCTGTCTGGGTATTTTCCATTGCTTTGTCTTTCAGCTTGCTGATTTGTGCTTCTGTTTCATACGTTCTACTGTTGAACCTCTCTAGTATATTTTTCAGTTCAATTATAACTTCAGTTGGTACTTTCTTATATTTTCTATCTCTTTGTTGAAGTTCTTGCTGTGTTCCTTCATTCTTCTCCCAAGATCTATAAAGAGCATCATTATGACTGTCACTTTGAACTCTTTTTCAGGTAGGTTGCTTATCTCCATTTCATTGAGGTCTTTTTCTAGGGATTCACCTTTTCTTTGGTTTGAAATATATTTCTCTGTCTCCTCATTTTCTCTGCCTCTCTGTGTTTGTCTATATATATCAGGCAAAATGGCTACCTCCCTCAGTCTTGAAGGAGGGGTCTTGTGTAGGAGTTCTTCTGTGGGCCCAAAAGTGCACTCTCCCCCGGCCACCAGAGACAGGTACTCTACGGGTGGCCTGCAACTGTAGACTGCATGTGCCCACCAGCTGTGATAGGGCTGCAACTACTGTGCAGGGAAGGTGGGTCTCAGAGCACTCACTTGGCCTGGCTGCAGTTCTGCTGCTGTGCAGGTAGTTGTGGTTTGAGTTGCTTGTCTGTCTCAATAGGCAATAGGTCTCTTTCATAGGAAGACTAGGGTGGGTTGTTATTTCAGTCTGCTGTCTGTGCAGTGTCCTGGCACTGGTAGCTTGCCAAGAACTATCTTTTCAATTGTTATAGCCCTGTGGAGCTCAGGAATGCCAGCCCCCATAGCCACCAGGGCCAGATGATCAAGGGTTGTCTCCTGTGTGGACTCTGAGGACATCACGCTAAGTGAAATGAGCCAGTCACAGAAGGACAAATACCTCATGATTCCACTTATATGAATTATCTAAAATAGACAAACACATAGAAGAAGAGAGTAGAATAGTTGTTTACAGGGGCAGCAGGAAGGATGAGGAAATGGGGAGTTGCTATTCAAGGGATATAAAGTTTCAGTCATGTAAGATGATTAAGTTCTAGAGATCTAATGTATTGAATATAACATTGTGGCTATTGTTAAAATACTGTATTGTACACTTAATAAAAGTGTTAAGAGGGTATATTTCATGTTGTGTTCTTACCAAAATTTAAAAAAAATATTGAATAATAGCTTTTATTATTTACTTGAAGGCATTTGAACATTTTGTGTTTACATATATACATATATACTATGCATTTACTATACATATATATATATATTTTATGTATAAAATATTATTGCCCCTCCCCTTTTATACTGAAAGTCTTGTAGGATGGCACTATGTCTTAAAATAAAATGATAACAGTCACATAAATTCCTTGAATATCAATTTTTTCATCTTTTATGAGGGAATTAAATAATTGGGTGTGAGGTCTAATCAAGTTCAAAGCCCATTTCTATGATGCTCTTTCAGAATCCAGTTGGTATGTAAAATAGTGCTAGACATCAAGAAATGACTGAATGAAAACATGTTGGCTATTAGTTGTTATAATTCAAGAAGCTGAATTTGAAATTTTTAAAGTAAAATTTGAACTTTAGTATTTTAAGGTTTCTCTTGTTTGTATGTGTAGCTTCTTAAAGTCTTGCATATAATTTTTCATGAGATCTTTCCATTCAAGTATGTGTGTACATGTAAATAGAAAAAAAAAATTGCTGTGAAAAAGAAAACACCTCCTAGTTTTAAAAACTCTGTCATACTGCTATGACAATTTGAATGTTTGAATAAAAAAAGTATAGCATGGAGAGTGTTTTTCTCCCATTTTCCCTTAAAGAGGGCTTTTGGAGCTTATGAGCTAAAAGAAGAGGGAGGGAAGGTGGAAGGAAAAGAAAGAAAGAAAGAAAGAAAGAGGGAGGGAGGGAGGGAGGGAGAGGGAAAGGGAAAGGAAGGGAGAAGGAAAAGCTTAGTTGAGAAACAGTGGTTAGGTGTGTACAACAAAGACATAGGATAGAATGACTCAGATTGAAGAGATCCAGGAGTATATAGACTGAAGTACTTTAAATAGATATAGAAAGAGACTCAGAAAATGTCATTTTTTTGTGCCTCTCTGTGGGGAAATTGGAAGGTAAAGTTTTAGGCTGAACAGAGATAATATTTTTTCCCAAAGCCACGGACAAGCAGTTATTGAATTCCTACTTTTGCACTAGGCTAGGCATTGTGGGCCGTACCATAGGGTAAAAGTCCTTGATCTTGAGCAGCTTAGATTTAAGATGAAAGGGAAGGAGGGAACTAAAGAAGAATGGAGAAGGAAATGAGGGAGAGAAGAATGGAGGGAAAGAGGAATGAGTAAATGAAAGGAGGGAGTAGAGAGCATATTATGCGTCATACAACGTGCTAAGGTATTTCAGTTCACTTGCAACCTTCTAACACTAATTAAATAGGAAAACAAACAGTTATGAGATAACCTTCGTTATGAGTATGTAGTCTAAGTTATATACATAGATTCATAAAGCAGAACAGAGTGCTACACTGATTGCTGTTGATTTGACTTGAACTGACCATAAGTGATTTAAATTAGCAAAGGATTCCTAGAGAAGATATACCTTGAGGCAAAACAAAATGATGCAATGGAAAGTTGTCTTTTATTTAACTTTTTGATGGTTATATCAATGCCTATACAAAACTTCTATTTTACTTACAGACCTTTGTAAATGTGATACAATGTGTCATTTGCTTCCTAAATAACTGAAGTGAATATCAAAACAAACAAAGCTTTTGGCTTGCTCTACAATATAACACCACTGACCCTGACCTTTCACTAAACAGAAATTGTATTTTTCTTCCATAGTCTTATATTGACAAACTGTTCTCCCAAACTAGTATATAAATAAAGCAAGGAGAAAATCAAAAGTGAAGACAATTAGGTTTGATTGTCTTCTTTACAACATATGGTTTTATGAGCATTTCAATGACTATTACCTGCTATGATTGAAATTACCACAATTATATTATGCTCTCCTACACTCTGATTAGCTAGTGACAATAGAAAAAAATATTTAGTTTCAGAAAAGAGGGTTATGAATAGAAAACCAGTTTCTGGCAATGCAAGTAAAGTTAGGACTAGGAATATTTAATGTTCCCCAGAGTTTCCTAAACAACTTCCATCTATATGCTTATATGACTGATTTAGATGGATGTTTTATCCACTTCCAATTTCTATGCTAAAATGATTTCCTCTGCCACACAAAATGATTATTCTCACCTAATACTTCTAACATGCCATACGCTTTGGATCAACAAGTTGAAGGAATATAGGCTGTGTAAATTTATAACTTGGAATTTCCTGATGTCATCTTTCATGTTAACAAGAAAATAATTAGGAAGTAAAGACATATTTCTATTGCTTTACTCATATAGAAAAAGTTATATGAATGGCACAGTTCCTATGTACACACAGATATACATATATGGATATATACTCTTATATGTAAAGAAATATAAAAATTTTACCAGAAAGTAAAAAATGACATTATATATCAACTTGATGCCTCCCTTTCTAATTCTCTCCCATCTCAAAGTTTTAAGATTTGGTAGTTCCCTTTTATTGTTTTTTCAGACTGAGTCATCATGATAATTTCTCAATATGTACTACATATTTTACTGTTACTCTATCTCCATCTAAGCCCATTAATTGTTAAACTCCTAATCTAGCTATTCTTTGGAATAAGGAAATAATGTAAGCCAAATAGTCCTCTGCAGTTTAAAATATGATGCTGACATCCTTTGATGCTTACAACAAAATAACTCTTTATCTTGCCTACAATGATCTATGTGATTTGATATCCAGGTACCTTACCAAAGCTATCTAACACTCTTCCATACACTGTCCTATAGCCTCACAGGAATTCTGCGTTTTGTATCAATTCCTTTCACTTCTTGGAACTTATGCATTCATTGCTTCTTTGCCTGGAATGTCCTTTCTTTAGCCCTTTCCATAGCTGGATCCTCCTCAAAAGTTAGATCTCAATTTAAATATTACCTCCTCAGCAATGTCTTACTTGACTATGCATAAGACTAAGCCAGTTTCTTCTAGCTTGCCACCTCCCTTATTACATTCATGGTACACATCACAATCTGTAATCATCTTACTTGTTTATTGATTTGTATTCTGCCCTAAATTTTCTTAGAGGGATTTCCCATTAATATTATTTTGAAAAAGGTAAAGAGAAAAAGTAAGTCTATGACAACAACTACCAAATGTCTCAAGTGAAGAGATGCAGAGCACACTCCAGATTTTTATAACCCCAGAATATGAAGCATTTTGAACTGAGAAGCATCCTACTCTTTTAATTTTATGATACCAAAAGGAATAGTAAAAATCTAAGAGGATAATGGAGCAAAGGGAAGGAAAGATGTGTCCCAAGCAGGAGAAACATTTACAAAGGCATTTTCTGGAGACAGGAGAGATGAGAAAGTATATGGTGAGTATGAAAAACCAAAGGGAATTTAGCTTGGATGAATCAGGGAGTGGAGAGGGAGAGTAATGCAAGATAATGTTAGAGAAATAAGATGAGGGAAATGAGGGTCATGGTGTTACCTGTGAGCATCAAATAATAGATGTTAAAATAACTTCAAATAAGATAAAGAATGATTCAGCTGTAAGGTGTTCATTTTAGAAGAAACACAGAGAGGTGCAAAGAACATTGGTTACACCAAAAGCCACAAGACCTGGGAATATGGGTTTGGCCCTGCTGGAAACAAACCAAGTGATTTTTGAATATGTCACTTCAGGAATGTAGACATATTTATAAAGAATGAGCATTTGAATAGGTGATTTCTAGGTTCCTTTTTTGTTTTAAAATTAGAAACATAAATAAATCAGTCTAGCACTGTTACACCCTGCAAAAACTAATATTTCAAATAAATGACGATGGTTCTTCTGTCTACTCTTAACCATCCTTGAAGATTGTCACTTCTTTTATCTCATTAATGTTTATCAACTGGTTTACTCCTCCCTTTCTCCATAAAATGGCATATTCCTCTTCATGACTGGTATTAAGACAAAGAAAATAATTCTATGCCTACTATATAGCCTCATATTTGTTTTTTTGGTCCCTTATACCAAAGTTTAAACCTGACCTAAGTTCTAAACTCCCATAGTTGTCTGGAATCCCTCTCCTAACATATGTATAACCTTTATATTTCTCTTTCAAAAATATAAATGTATGTTTCGTAAAGTGAAGAAAAACTGGTGAACAAAACAGAACAAAAATTCTGATTGAGGTCACATCAACAATTTCAACAAATCAACAAAGGAATTAAAGGGAATGAACTTAGTTCCTTCCTAATAGCATTTCAGTTTGTTTCCATATTGCCCCCCCTTTTTTCTGTTATTATGCAGTTAATGCAATCTAATTCAGTAATGTCTTCTGAATGATTAAGCCATTTATGATTGAACCTGATGAAGGAAATGAGAAAAGGCTCTTAAACATCTAAATAGGATAATTCCTGTTAACTGTTGTAAATTGCAACCAGAATGCTATTGAATTCAACATCTTGCTCAGGCAGAAATATTTCCAGAATTGAATCATTTTCATCAATATTTGTAATGAAACTTAGAAATTAGAACTCCTGACATTAGACTATTTTTATGGTTTGCAGAATTTTCTCTCTGAATGATATTTTGTGGAGATATCAGTGCTCCCTCTGCATGAACTGCAAGTGGAAAGATCAAGAGGACAATCAAGAGGGTTTTTCATGCTAGTGCCCTTCAACATATCAAAGGGATTAATAGTCTTTTTAGAGCCTGACAGTATCCGATATTATTTTTTGCAGAAGAATTCAGAGTATATTCTGAAAATTATAAAGAGGTACCTAGGACAATATGCCACTGTTCAGTTTGAATTTTTAAAAAAATACAAATTTTAATCATTTTTAATGTTAATAAGCATTCCCCAATACACACCAGTTACCAAATATTAACCTATTTGAATAATATAAATGCACTAATTGTACTAGAAGGTTTACTCATGTTAATATAGTCCTTGAAATAAACATGTTTTGCTGTCTCTGCTCACACTTTTAAATGGCTTGCAAGTGGTCAACAATTAGATGTTTATGGCTCTGTACTGATTTTTTAAACTTAGGTTTGAACATGAATTTGTGCTCCAACCTGCATAAACAGGGACACTGCTCCATTCTTTGGTTCCAGGCTCAGTTGATGCCAGACAAGATTAATGTACATCTGCTGCTGAATGTTCTTGGGTGGAATATTGGTCTGTTGTAAAATAACAAGTGTTATTGTTATGTGCTGTAATAAGGTACTGTTATATAAGGTTTCAGAACTTTTATGTGGTTGCTTCTGTTTTTAAAATTTATTTTATTATTTTATTTTATTTACTTATTTTTTTTGGCTGCGTTGGGTCTTCATTGCTGTGTGCTGGCTCTTCTCTGGTTGTGGTGAGTGGGGGCTACTCTTTGATGCGGTGCGCGGGCTTCTCATTGTGGTGGCTTCTCTTGTTGTGGAGCACAGGCTCTAGAGTGCAGGCTCAGTAGTTGTGGCGCACGGGCTTAGTTGCTCTGTGGCATGTGGGAATCTTCCTGGTCCAGCACTCGAACCCATGTCCCCTGCATTGGCAGGTGGATTCTTAACCACTGCGCCACCTTGGAAGCCCTGTGGTTCTGTCTTATCTAAATATATTTGTATAAGTATTATTTTATTTTAGGTAAACAGAATTACTTTTAAAAGACCATATTTTACATAGGTGAATAAAACAATTTCCTTTAAACAAGATATTAAAAAAATGACAGATCAGGATTCACATGAACTGACACTACTAAGACCAGCTAATTCTTCAATGATTTGATAGAGCAGAAAACTATATAAAATGCAAGAAAGCAGTAGAACCCATACTTCCATACAGTCTTTCAAAGGAAGAACGTGTGCTGTATGGATTATAAGCAGTTCTGCTCTGAGACATGGGCAAGTGGGGCCTCTGCCTCAGGTCCTTTGACTCTGGGGACTCCATGTTTTAGAATACCTTCCTTGAAACTTTCTGAGTTCCCCTCTGGTGTCTGGGATAGGCTAGGCTGTTGGTGCCATCTGGATAGGATGTCCCAGATTTGGGCTTGGGCCCATGTCGGCCTTGGAGAGCTCTTCAATCCTTGCCTCATGTTTGAGGTTGGCCAGATACCCTTGGAAGTTTTGAGACTCATGCCTATGGGGTTGTCCCAGGGCCTTGTAGCCAGGCCCCCCTTTGCAGCACAATAGTGAACATAAAAATAAGTCTCTTGGTTTCTTTCATTGAAAATAAAACAAGTTAATGTTATCAAACAGTATATCGGTAAATATTGAAACTGACAATTAAAATGCTATTCTAACACCACTCAGGGAAGTTACTACAGCATACATCAGGAGGAAGCATATACAATCAGGAAAAAAATAAATATTGAAGCTTGCGCTATTGATGCAGTAGTGTTCTGGTGAATTGTTGTTGTAAAACAAGCAACTCCAAAACCTAGCGGTGTTTAGAGCAACAGCAATAATTTATTCTGCTCACAGATCTGCAATTTAGGTAAAATTCATAACAGATGGCTTTCATTGTTCCACACAGCAGTAGCTGGGGCATTTCAAGTAGGGCTGAAGGATCCACTTCCAAAATAATTTCCCCATTTCATGGTAAAGCTGTTATTGGGGGTTGGCTGGTAGCTCAGTCAAGGTTGTCAGCAGCCCTCAGGTCCTCTTCATGTAGGCCTTTTGCTAGTTGGGCTTACTTATAGTTTGGCAGCTAGGTCTAAGAGTATTACAAGTGGTAAAAGTAGAAATAGCCAGTATCTTCTTGACTGGGATTAGAAATTGGCACAGTATCACTTGTACAATTCTACTGGTCAAAGAAGTCACAGAGCTTCCACTTGTGATTTACGGGACAAGGATATAGATCCCATTTTTCAGTGCAAGCAATGTCAAAGTGCTTGTGGCCATCTTTAATCCACCACAGGTAGGCAAACAAGTAACTACAAAAATATGATTAGAATCATTATCTGAGTCCAAAGAAACTGTCTAGACTCCAAAGAAAAAATTTCCAGTCTAAATAATGTAGTGTGAGAAAATGAGTGTCTAAAATTGCTTTCGCCACTGTGAGTCTATGAGGACACTTAATCAAATGAAACCACCTCAGTGGAACTACGAGTACCACTGTCTTACCCTTACTTCCATAAAAAAAGATAAGAAAACCATTGTTTCATGCCATTGTTTAACTATTTAAAAAGCCTCATCTGAAGCTATATGCTAAGGCTGAAATTTACAGGTTTATGAACAACTGAACTTTCTACACTGCTTAATTTCAGTGATCTTTTCTATTAGTTGCAACTAAGATTATACTAACTAGAACAGCCCTTTTAAGTATATTGAAACAGAGGTTCAGTTACCTAATATGAGTGACTCTCAAACATTTAAACAGCTGTTTGATGGCAGAATCAGTACTTAAGTCTAGTGCTTCTTTCACCACAATGTTTTGCCTTTCCTTTTTCCATATTTTGTACCAGATATTTCAATCATGCCACATTTATCCTCATATATTATTCTGAAGAAGTTGATTTAAGGAATTGTTTGAATAAGGCAGATATAGAAAATAAGTAACTATATTAAAATAAATAAAATGCCACAACAAATTCTTCTTTAAAAGTTAAATAGATATAATTACTTGATGATTCATTTTTTCATAGTGAATATTCTTATTCACGGCCTTTGTAAAGGCAAATCATACAAAGACATCTGGGTCAAATATCAGTTGTTGAATCAGTGTAAAGGGCTGCAAAATCAGGTCTGCAGTGTTGAAGTGAATGTTTTAGTGTTTTCACTTTGAAATGTTGCCTGAGAATTATTTTCAGATTTAAAAATTCTGCTTAAAGCCTTTTAAAACAGACTCTTCTGCATGTAATGTTTCCCTATTCATCATTAATTGTCCTTTGGAAAAGGAGATAAATGAGTTGTACCATAGGCAAAATGGACTCAATTACAATTTCCTCCTATGTCAATGGCAGATTTGTGAGTAAATAATAATGATTCATGAGTATAATGCTTTAAATATTTAAAAAAGAAATTGTGAAAAATTCTGAATATTAAATTAGTAAAGGTTATTGCTAATATTAATACTAATAAAATGTAAAATGGTAAGTCATTAACTCTTCATTCATTCATTCATCTATCCATCCAACTAGTATTATTCAGCCCCTGAAGTAATTAGAAAGATCTAAGTATGTGAAGAATCATAGAGTAAGGAAGTGAGGTGGGAAATAGCTTGGTTTATTCCAAAATATTAACTAATAACAGTAGCTAACATTAGTAATTTTACTTCTGTGTTTCAAACTTGAAATTCTATTTGCAAGCATTATCTCATTTAACATTTATCATGATCTTAGCACTTAAGTTCTGTGATTACCTCTTTTTCAGAGATGAGGTGACTGAAATGTTGCCCAAAGCCTTTATGCTGAGAATTGAACTTACTGAGGAACAGAGATGAAAAGGATGTTGTCAAAAAAGATGTAGTGTGATAAAAATTTCATTTTTTATTGTATGTGATTGTTTTCTACTCAGAATTTCTATGAACAATTCTTTCTGCCCCTCTTTCCACCACTATTCAGTCAACAGCCAGGATTCTCCAGAAGAAGAGATAACAAAGCAAAAACACAGAGATAAAAATAATCCAATTATTTACTTCCGAGTTTCAAAAACTGTGGATTAGACCTAAGACAAAAGATTTGAGAAATATGTCAGAGTTAGTTTTTGCTGCTCTAGAAACAAGTAAGTTTTGCCTAAACTGGAGAAAAGGGGAAGAGAATAAAATTGGAAATGGCCATTCCCCCTCTGACGGAGGCCTGCAAGTGAGAAAGCAAGAGAAATGCCTGGGAAAATTTGGAAACCTGGGAGTAGAAGGAGTTTGTATTCCATTTCTCTGTAAAGTCCAGGGTAGTGACAAGACCTCAGGCTCCCTTCATGAGCAAGAACAGATGAAATGTGTAAATGGTATGGATGCCTAGACAAAAGGACCTGAGACAACACTTTAGTGTGGCTCAGGAGATGTGAGAGCTCTTCAGTGTTGTCCAGACTGGCACTGATATAGTCCAGGACACGAAGAAACCTAAGAGTTCTTGTGGTCAGGAGAAGAGTGGCCACTCTAAACTAATAACTGAAGTCCAGATGTAAATGCAGATATCACAGCTATCACTATCAAAAAAGCTGACAACACTGAGGACCAAACATCACTGTCCTTCCTCCTCTCTACATTAATTTTTTGAAACCATACTAGCTCCCAAAGTTAGATACAATCATCAGAAAAATAAAGGGAAATCCTAACTTGATCAACTCCTATCACTCTATAGAATGATATTTAATTGGAAACTAAGTTCATTAGCAGGAAAATCAAGAAGCGTAAAGTTCTCAGAAACCTGAGAATGATTCTTGCTATCAATACATTTACTAGATTGGTATAGAAAAAATAGAATACAAATTTGCCATCATGCTAAAAATCAAGCAGTGATTTATATTTCCTTTGCTCTCTTTCTTGATGATATTTTGTTATAAGATGGGGGAAAAAAGTATATAGAGAGATTTTCAAAGCTTGGTTGCCCTTCCCTGAAAGAAGATTAAGAAATTACAGATCAACTGATTCTTGAAAAGTACAGCCTGATAGCTAATTGGAATAGGCATCATAAATGGAAATAAGCATGGGCAGGTTCATTTAGACGATGGGGTTACCCAAGTAACAGTGGATGTCACTGTGGCATGTGGACCTTGTGGTTCCCAGCTTAAAACATATTTAACATCTAGAGAATATGTAACCAAGTACAGATAGGTTTCATTGATTACTATTTGTTGGGGAAGTAAGATATAAGCAGAACTACTGCAATATAAGGTGATCTTATATTCAGTCAAGTAGAGGGAAATGAATGAGGAGATTTTTGAAATTTCTTTTGGATTATCATGGTTGTATTGATACACTGTATTGATTATTATATTCTCTGTGTGTCAAAGATTCAAGTAAGGCAAAAGACGGGAAAATGCCATGACATTCCTACAAACACACACACACACACACACAACCACCTCAAAGTACTCTCTGGACATTTCCTAAGAAAAAGTATTAACCAGTGTAAAGCAGAAAAGGTAATTTCTTAGACAGGTAAATTGTTATTGTAATTTTGTACAATAACAATAATAACAATAATTTTATGAATATTTTAAAGGCTACATTAAAATATTCATAAAATTTGGCACAGAAATCCTTGTTCTAAATATTTGAACTTAAAAATAATCATAAAAAACAGAAAACTCCTGATAGATTCACATACAAATTATTCTTCACATAATGTTATTTGTAACAATAGAATGATGCCAACAATGTAATTTCCTAACAAGAGAAAGTTGATTAATTAAATGGTATACAAACAGTTATTAAAAACTATGATTTTTATACTTATTTAGTGGCATGGTTAAATATATCACAAGATAGTAAATAAACAAAGCAGATTAAAAGCAAAAATAAAATTTAAGTTTTGCTACCTGAGGGAAATAAATAAAAATATTTACAGTTATTTTGGAGATCAATCCTTTGTCAGTTGCTTTGTTTGCAAATATTTTCTCCCATTCTGAGGGTTGTCTTTTCATCTTGTTTATGGTTTCCTTTGCTGTGCAAAAGCATTTAAGTTTCATTAGGTCCCATTTGTTTATTTTTGTTTTTATTTCCCTTTCTCTAGGAGGTGGATCAAAGAGGATCTTGCTGTGATTTATGTCATAGAGTGTTCTGCCTATGTTTTCCTCTAAGGGTTTGATAGTGTCTGGCCTTACATTTAGGTTTTTAATCCATTTTGAGTTTATTTTTGTGTATGGTGTTAGGAAGTGTTCTAATTTCATTCATTTATATGTAGCTGTCCAGTTTTCCCAGCACCATGTATTGAAGAGGCTTTTCTCCATTGCATATTCTTGCCTCCTTTATCAAAGATACGGTTACCATATGTGCATGGGGTTATCTCTGGGCTTTCTATCCTGTTCCATTGATCTATATTTCTGTTTTGTGCCAGTACCATACTGTCCTGATTACTGTAGCTTTGTAGTATAGTCTGAAGTCAGGGAGCCTGATTCCTCCAGCTCCGTTTTTCTTTCTCAAGATTGCTTTGGCTATTCGGGGCCTTTTGTGTTTCCATACAAATTGTGAAATTTTTTTGTTCTAGTTCTATGAAAAATGTCATTAGCAGTTTGATAGGGATTGCATTGATTCTGTAGATTGCTTTGGGTAGTATAGTCATTTTCACAATGTTGATTCTTCCAATCCAAGAACATGGTATAGCTCTCCATCTGTTTGTATCTTTAATTTCTTTCATCAGTGTCCGATAGTTTTCTGCATACAGGCCCTTTGCCTCCTTAGGTAGGTTTATTCTTAGGTATTTTATTATTTTTGTTGCAATGGTACATGGGAGTGTTTTCTTAATTTCTCTTTCAGATTTTTCATCATTACTGTATAGGAATGCAAGAGATTTCTGTGCATTAATGTTGTATCCTACTACTTTACCAAATTCACTGTTTAGCTCTAGTAGTTTTCTGGTAGCATCTTTAGGATTCTCTATGTATAGTATCATGTCATCCGCATACAGTGATAGTTTCACTTCTTTTCTGATTTGGATTCCTTTTATTTCTTTCTCTTCTCTGATTGCTGTGGCTAACATATACAAAGCAGCTCATGCAGCTCAATATCAAAAAAAACAAACAACCCAATCCAATAATGGGTGGAAGACTTAAATAGACATTTCTCCAAAGAAGACATACAGATTGCCAACAAACACATGAAAGGATGCTCAGCATCACTAATCATTAGAGAAATCCAAATCAAAACCACAATGAGGTATCACCTCACAACAGTCAGAATGGCCATCATCAAAAAGTCTACAAACCGTAAATGCTGGAGAGGATGTGGAGAAAAGTGAACCATCTTGCAGTGTTGGTGGGAATGTAAATTGATACAGCCACTATGTAGAACAGTATGAAGGTTCCTTAAAAAAGTAGAAATAGAACTACCACATGACCCAGCAATCCCACTACTGGGCATATACCCTGAGAAAACCATAGTTCAAAGAGTCATGTACCACAATGTTCATCGCAGAACTATTTACAATAACCAGGACATGGAAGCAACCTAAGTGTCCATCAACAGATGAATGGATAAAGAAGATGTGGCACATACATACAATGGAGTAGTACTCAGCCATAAAAAGAAACGAAATTGAGTTATTTGTAGTGAGGTGGATGGACCTAGAATCTGTCATACAGAGTGAAGTAATTCAGAAAGAGAAAAACAAATACTGTATGCTAACACATATATATATATATGGAATCTAAAAAAATAAAATGGTGCTGATGAATCTAGGGGCAGGACAGGAATAAAGACACAGATGTAGAGAATGGACTTGAGGGCATGGGGAGGGAGAAGAGTAAGCTGAGACGAAGTGAGAGAGTAGCAGTGACATATATACACTACCAAATGTGAAAAAGATAGCTAATGGGAAGCAGCTGCATAGCATAGGGAGATCAGCTTCGTGCTTTGTGACCACCTAGAGGGGTGGGATAGGGAGGGTGGGAGGGAGGTGCAACAGGGAGGGGATGTGGGGATATATGTATACATATAGCTGATTCACTTTGTTATACAGCAGAAACTAACACACCATTGTAAAGCAATTATACTCCAATAAAGATGTTAAAAAAATTTACAGTTATATCTGGTGTCAAGGTTATGGATAATTTTTATTTTCTTTATAATTTTCTGTGTTATCTAAATATATTTTCCAAGCTTATTCCTTGCATTTCTGTGACATTTATAATAAAACTGATACTATTTAAAAACAAAGTAAGCACACAAAATGCAATGTAAAAACCTAAATACTTGGCTAGAAGCTGTTACTTGGTATTCTGCCTGCATAGGTCTAGCTTTGAATGCTGCTGAGAAGAAGGAAGAAAATCAAGCCACAGGTCAACACACAACAGTGCTCAAGTCTCCAAAGGCTCAGCTTGGATGAGCCCCAAAATATTCAGCCATGCTATTGAAAATTAACCTGTACAATCTGAAACTCTGAGGTTTATAATATTAAAGATAAAATTTGTCTGCATAGAAGAGATAAAAGTAGGAAGAACAGTTCAACTCTGACTCAAAATTTCTCTTAGGTTTTAAAATTTATTTTAGTCATTATTCCTAAGGCTGAATGAAATGTTAAATTTAAATCTGCATTAAAGTATAAGCTTGAATTTGTTTTATCTAAAACATATTTCCATTAGACCCAATGTTTTTATTTTTAATTGCATAATGGAAATGGCATCAATGTTTTATTTGTTTTATCCCTCTTGATCTAATTTACAGGTGCATAAACATGCCTTGCCAAACATATACATGCACACATATAAACACATGGACAAAAAAAAACTCAAATAACAAACAGGAGACTAGGGAATAAAATTTTGATGCATATCCCATATATTTCAAGTACTTCTCTGTATATAGGTACCCACACAGTTATAGCATTTCAATACTATTATAAATATTTTAATCTATTTTCCTAAGATAAGAAGACAAATCAAACTAATATACTGTTTACTTTAAATCTGCATTAAAACAAACGCTGTTCTCCAAACTGTTTTAATTAAATATAAGAAAAAAATTTCCTTGTCAGTAAGACTAAATCTTTGTCACCAGTACCAACAGCTGCATACTTTTATTATATGGCTAAACTATAATTTGTTTAACCTTTCTCCTAATAATGTACATCTAGGTTATCTATTACATTAGTCACTAAATAAAGTATGTTTCTAAAAGGAATACAGAATAATTACCTCAAGAATTATTATGAATAAACTCAAAATGGATTAAAGACCTAAATGTAAGACTGGATACTATAAAACTCCTAGAGGAAAACATAGGTGAAATACTCTTTGACAAAAATCGCAGCAATAATTTTTTGGATCCACATCCTAGAATAATGAAAACAAAAACAAACAAATGGGACCTAATTAAACTTAAATGCTTTTTCACAGCAAAGGAAACCATCAGTAAAATGAAAAGACCACCCATAGATCGGGAGAAAATATTTGGAAATGATACAACTGACAAGGAATTAATCTCCAAAATATATAAACAGATCATGTGGTTCTATGTCAACAAAACAAACACCCTATCAAAAAGTGTGCAGGAGATCTAAATAGACATTTCTCCATAGAAGACATATGGGTGGCTAAAAGGCACATGAAAAGATGCTCAACATCACTAATTATTAGAGACTGAAAATCAAAATGACAATGAGATATCATCTCACAACAGTCAGAATGGCCATCATCAAAAAGTCTAAAAACAATACATGCTGGAGAGGGGGCAGAGAAAAGGGAACTCTCTTACACTGTTGGTGAGAATGTAAATTGATACAGCCTCTATGGAGAACAGTATGCAAGTTCCTTAAAAAACTAAAAATAGAGCTACACATGATCCTGCAATCCCACTCCTGGGCATATATCAGGAGAAAACCATAATTAGAAAAGATACATGCACCCCAGTGTTCATTGCATCACTATTTACAATAGCCAAGACATGGAAGCAACCTAAATGTCCATTGACAGAGGAATGGATGCAGATGTGTTACATATATACAATGGAATATTACTCAGCCATAAAAAAATGAAATAATACCATTCGCAGCAACATCAGTGGGCCTAGAGATTATCATACTAAGTGAAGTAGGTCAGACAAAGAGAAATATCATATGATATCACATATGTGAAATCTAAAAAAAAATGATACAAATGAAATGAACAGAAACAGACTCACTGACATAGGAAACCAATTCATGGTTACCAAAGGGGAAAGATGGGTGGGGGAGGGATAAATTAGGAGGTTGGGATTAAGATATACACACTACTATATATAAAATAGATAATCTACAAGGGCCTACTGTATAACACAGGGAATTCTACTGAATACGCTGTAATAACCTATATGGGAAAAGGATCTGAAAAATAATAGATATATGTACATGTATAACTGAATCACTTTGCTGTAACCTAAAACTAACACAACATTGTAAATCAACTATACTTCAATATAAAATACAAATTAAAAAAAAGACTTATTATGAAGATTGTTTACACAATGTATACCAATAAAAATTGAAACCATATCAGACAGATAATGGCTGAAACACAAATCTTTAAAAGTAGAAATATATCCATAATCTATTATAAAGTGGGATATATTGCAAATGATTACCTTAAATACTTTCAAACTAGGACCAATTTAAGCAATTATACAAGTGATACATGTAGAAAATCCAAAAGGCTGAAACTAAAATACATAGAAAATTGGAGAACTAGTTCATAGGAGACAGATTAAGCCCTTGGGTATAGTATCAGGAGATAAAATCAAGTTCAATAGGAGAATTACACAGAGAAACATAATGGCTCTGAAGTATAATGGTTCTAAAACATCTGTGGCTGATCAAAGTCACCCCAGCTACTCAATTTCTGGCTTATATGGAGTAACAGAGAACAGATTTTCCCTCCCACCTGAAACAAATAAATATTTGTCAAAAATTATTAACCAGTGGTTTGTAAGAAAAGGCATATCAGGCAATGAAGGACAGTGGTTGCTGAGAGACAGGAAAAAATGACTTAAGTTCTATGATTGTGCCAGCT
Source organism: Mesoplodon bidens (assembly GCF_964165515.1). Classification (NCBI taxonomy): domain Eukaryota; kingdom Metazoa; phylum Chordata; class Mammalia; order Artiodactyla; family Ziphiidae; genus Mesoplodon; species Mesoplodon bidens. Next base: position 46,728,056 of record NC_138170.1, on the reverse strand, counting down.
TATTGCCTCCAAGGACAATATACAATTTAAAAATGTGGTATGAGAGTTTTTAACACATGTAAAAGTAAAATGTATTACGATAACAACAAAGATGTGTGAAGGGGAGAAATGCTTCTTATACGTATAATACCATTTGAAGGCAGAGTCTGATAAGTTAAAGATACATGCTATAAATGTTAAAGAAGCTACATAAATAGCAATGATTTATAGTAAATCAGATATCCAAGGAGATAACACAGAATCATAAAATATATTCAGTTCATTCCAAAGAATACAGATAACAAAGAAAAAGTGAAAAATTAACAGATGAGACAAATAGAAAACAAATGAAAGAAGACAGTTTAAACCTAACTATATCAATAAATAAATTAAATGTCTGGAGTAAAAGACAAAGATTCTTACACTTGATTTTAAAAAGACTCAATTCTAAGTTGACTATAAGAAATGTACTTTAAACAGAAGGATGCAAATCTAATAAAAGGAAAAGGATGGAAAAAAATAGTCCATGCTAACATCAATCAAAAGAAAGAGTGCTTACAATAATATGAGAAAAAAATACATTTTAGAGTAAAGAATATTAATGGGGATTAAAGAAGACCATTTCATAATGATAAAAGGGTCAATTTATTGAGTACAAAAATCCCCAAATGTTTATGTACCTAATAACAGAGCTTCAAAATTCATGAACTAAAAATAAAACTCTTAGGAGAAATAAACAAATCCACAATTACAGTGAAAGATTTAAATACTCCTCTTTCAATAATTGATAGAATAAACAGAATAGTAGTAAGCATTAAGAAAATTTGAACACCATCATCATGCAATTTGACCTAATTTATATTCATAGAACATTTCCCCCAAGAATGACAGAATACACATTATTTTCAAGTGGACACAGAAACCTTAACAAGATAGAACATATTTGGAGCCATAGTACAAGTCTCAATAAATATTTAAAGGGGTTCAAGTTATACAAAGTGTATTCTCTGATCACAGTGGATTTAAATTAGAAATGAGTAATAGAAAGATCTCTGAAAAACAAAAAACAACAACAAAAAAAACCAAGTTACAAGAGATACATTGCACTCATACATTAGAAGACTCAGTACTGTACTGTTAAGCTGTTAGTTCTACCCTAACTGATTTATAGATTGCAAAAAATCACAATTAAATCCCAGTAGGCTTTTTTTTTAAAAAAAGAAACTGATCAACTGATTCTAAAATTCCTGTAGAAGGGCAAAAGATCCAGAATATCCAAAACAATTTAAAAAAACAATAAAGTTGGAGGACTAACACTACTTGATATCAAAACTTATTAAAAACCTCCAATAATTGAAACGGTATGGAACTGAGGTCAAGGAAGACAAATAGATGGATAAAACAGAATAGAATCCAGAAACAGACTCACATATTTATAAAAAAACAGTTTTGGCAAAGATGCAAAGACAAATCAGTGAAGAAATTATATACTTTTGAACAACAATTCTGGGAAAACTGGACATTTGAATGCAAGAAAAAAACTTTCATCCATATATCATACCATACAAAAATTAAATCATAATGATCAAAGATCTTAAAATATAAAACTTCTGGAAAACAAAACAAAACATACTGGACAACCTTTGTCACCTTGGAATAGGCAAGGATTTCTTATATAAAAAAACAGAAAGCATAATCATAACAGAAAAAAGATGAATTGGACTTTATCAAAATTAAAATCTCCTTCTCTATAAAAAGACACTTAAGAAAATGAAGGGGCAGTGAGAAAATATTTGCAAATCATATATCTGATAAACGATTCATGTATAGAATATTAATATAGAATATTAAGTATTGTTTTTAACAATATTGCTGTTGTGGAATAATCAGAATGACATTTAGTGTATTATAATTATTCTCACCATTATTTCCCTAATTCCCTTTTTGCTTTTAGTGTTCAGTTACTTTGGAAGATTTTGTGGGAAGAATTAAAAGTTGCTCATAGATGGCCTTTCCCTTTATCTTATGAAAGGTTCAAACAATTTAAGATATTGTGTTAAAAATTCCAAAGTGAGAGGGGAGGAAAACGAGTCATTGAGTTGGAGTAGAGGCTACACTCTAAGAAGGTATTTTTCTTGAATGGGTGGTGAAGGTTACTGCATACATCCAGAATGGGTAGATAGCTAATCTCCAGGGTGTATCTCTACCCTTTCTACCAATCTCAATGAGGCTTTTCCTTTTTATCTTTTGTTGCGTAAAATCTCTCTGCTAGTCTTCAAGTTCTTCTCAGAGATAGTTTCTGTATAGGTAGTTGTATTTCTGGTGTGTTTGTGAGAGGAGGCAAGCCCAGGATCTTCCTACTCTGCCCGCCCCCCATCTTCTGCAAAGGTATTTTTGATATAGAAAATAGAACTATGCACATATCTTAAGTCCTGTAATGCTTATTTACTGGAATTAATGTGAGCTATACTTGCTCTATATTGCTAATGGCATACTTAATTATTCTAACAGTTAACCCTATAAAGATAATATCAAATGGGCAATACTACATGATTCTTTTTAATTTTGTTTCCTAAATGATCCTTCCTTTCTTATAATATTAGATGACACTTGAACAGTAATTGATTAGTCACTGATGTTCTCTTTTAATTCAAGAATCTGACAGTAGTCTTGGAAAATTTGGGTGGGTTAACTACTGACAGATGATAGCAATTAAGAGTGATTTCACTGTAGTTAACTATTTGACCTGCTGAATGATGATAAAACCAAAGAGAGAATCAACCGTGCATTTCAGCATTGGCTTGGAACAAAATCTTATTAGAATACTGAAATACATTAACTTTTAATGATAATGACAGGAATAAATCTAATTGACAAATAATTAATATCAAAGGAGAAATAGAAAATGTTATGCATTTTTGTTAACACGTTAAATTTAGGATAGAAATTATGTGAAATGTATTCAATTTCTAAAAATAACTGAGGTAAATTTAAGTGGATTTCAATTAATAGCTTAAGCATTAATAGATGTAAATTTAATATTCATCTAACTATAGCTAGAGTTTTAAAATAGCTCAGCAGTTAAATTTTTTCATATGAAAATAGGTTAGATCAACTTAGAAGAGTATTCTAAAAATAAAAATAACTTAAATAAATTACTTAAAACAAATTAAAATGTCTTTTTTCTTAATTTGTTTCCATAGATCAGACACAAGAGAATTAAAGTAAAAATTACCAGCATTAATTACCCCAAATTATTTTGTATATATTTATCCATTTCTTTTACACCATCACAAGTATTCACATGCCTATTTCTCAGATAAATTATAAGGAAAAATGTTGATTTTACCTAACTTTTTTCACTAAGTTATATATTACATTATTTTTATTATAACTATCTTTTTATATCTGAAAAGTTATCTATGATAAAATGGAGCTCCTGTACATGTTAGGTATATATCATTTAAAAATATTAACTTGATATATAATACAAGTAATATGTGCTTGAAGTTCAGAAAATTAAACAATTCTAAAGAATAAGGTGTAAGAAATATACCCTATTTGACTATTACCAATCACAGTTATACAAATAACAGTTTGTGAGATAATAGAAAATATATACATTGGTCTCTGCACCCAGTTCTTGGCACAGAGCTCCTGAAACCCTTGAACATAAATTCGTAAGTGATAAGAGAACTAGGTGCATCTTTCGTTCTAATATTTAGTCTTTGACCCTGGTTCCTGACACAGGGCTCCTAAATTCTTTAGAATGTACAGGGTGATAGGAGTAAGAACATCTTTTTTTCCAATGGAGCAATTCTGAGTGAGCTCCTAGATGGCTCCTGCAATGGGGGCTGGTCAACAGAAAGACCAAGCCATTATTAGAAGCTTCAAATTTTCAGCCCTGCTGCACCCCCATCTCCACTTCTCTAGAGAGGGGAGAGAGGCTAGAAATGGAGTTAACATTTGATCATGGCTATGTGAGGATACCGCTATAAAATCCTAATTGTATATAATATTCTGATTCCAGGTTGGTGAGCACATCCAACTTACCGGAGGGTGATACACCCCAACTCCACAGGGACAGACGCTTCTGTGATTTGGAACCTCCCAGACCTCACCCTATGTATTTCTTCAACTGGATGTTCATCTGTATCCTTTATCATATTATTTAATAAACTGTTAAACATAAGTGTTACCCTAAGTTCTGTGAGCTGTGCATTTGTATATTTGTGACTCTTGAAAGTCTAACTTTTCATATTTGTAAATCGTTTAGACAAGAAGATATAGTTTGTTTTCCTTCCTCTATTGATTTCACTAATTTCCTCAGGAAACATGTTTGAATAGATAGCATGTGCTAGTCTTTGGAGAAATACTAGTAAACCTGAAAGTCATGACACTCCCTCCCATCTTTCACAAAATTTGTAGTTTAGAGCCATGGTTTTGAACTTCAACCCATAAAAAAATCACTTGAGGTTATTGTAAAAATAAGATTTCCTGAAATTATCCCCAACAATGCTGATTCACTCAAACTGATTTGTGAAGCAGAAATCTTGAATTTAATAAGCATCTCAGGTAATTCTGATACAGGTAGGCTGAAGATCATAACTCAATAATCAATGCCAGTCTTGAAGAAGCCATCATTTTTGCTTATGTCTAAGGACATGAGTAAGATGAACAGTTAATGTTATATTCATTAACAGCCATACCTACCCCGAGGGGAAAAGTTTAGACTTTGAGGATGCATAGTATTGGAAAGAAGGGTTGGAAGATAGGATGATGGGCCAACTTCATATTTCTGGATTTGTCTATAATATCAGAGAAGTAGGACTCTTTTCTCATTTAACTTAATATTTTCAGTCTTCCATTCATTTGAATCATGTAGATGGGTAAGGAGGAATCTTCAAACTTATTTGCAAGTCTTTCTGTAATTCTTTTTTTCTATTGAACTTTAAATTCTTTGATGTTAGTGGCCAAGACTTCTTAAAATTGATATGCTTAAATTCTTGCTTTCTTGTACGAGGAAAAAAAGTAAAAAAGAAAGAAAGAAAGAAACAGCCTATGCTCCTTGTATTAGGTTTCTGTTGCTGTGTCACAATTACTGCAAATTTAAGAACATAAAACAACATAAATTTATTATCTCACAGTTTCCATGAGTCAGGAGTCTAGACACAGCTTAGCTGGGTTCTCCCCTCAGATCTCACAGGCAGCAATCAAGGTGTTTGCTGGGGCCACTGTTTTCATCTGGGGGCTAAAGTCCTCTTCCAAACTCATTTGTTAGTCAAATTCAGTTCCTTTCGGTTATATGACTGAGATCTTTGTTTTCTTGCTAACTATTCACTGAGGACGTCTCTCAGCTCCTAGATGCCTCCTCTCTAGGTAGGTTGTTTGCAATATGACTATTTGTTTTCCTCCTCTGAGATCACATGGAAAAAACAAGCAAACAAAGAAACAAAAATCTCTGCTTTTGAAAGCTTCACTGCTTAAGTCAGGCCCACACAGGATAACATCCTCATCCCCTTTTTCATTATTTCAGTCAATTGATTGATAAACTGATTACACCTGAAAAATCCATTTGTCATATAATCAGAGTAATGATGTCTTTAGCATATTCACAGGTTCTGCCCTACATTCAAGAGATAGGGGTGAAAGTCATTAGGAATAATCTTAGTATTCTTCCTGCTGTACTATTTTTTATTGTATTGGGTTAGCCAAAATGTTTGTTCAGTGTTTTTTCTGTAAGATGGCTCTAGTAGCACTTAGTTGTCTTTAACTTCATTCGAAACAAATTTTGTTAGATTGTATGTGACAGCTGTCATAGCGTGCATTTAAAAAAAGACATCAAAATTGGTGAATTTTTGTGTAGCCACTTTAATATTGAAGATGGAAGTAAAAAAGCAACATTTTCACTATGTTATGCTTTATTATTTCAAGAACGGTAAAAATGCAACTGAAATGCAAAAAAAGATTTGTGTAGTATATGGAGAAGGTGTTGTGACTGATCGAACATGTCAAAAGTGGTTTGCGAAGTTTTGTGCTGGAGATTTCTTGCTGGACGATGCTCCACGGTTGGGTAGACCAGCTGAAGTTGATAGCGATCAAATCGAGACATTAATTGAGAACAATCAACGTTATACCACGTGGGAGATAGCCGACATACTCAAAATATACAAATCAAGCGTTGAAAATCATTTGCACCAGCTTGGTTATGTGAATTGCTTTGATGTTTGGGTTCCACATAAGTTAAGCAAAGAAAACCTTCTTGACCATATTTCTGCATGCGATTCTCTACTTAAATGTAACAAAAACATTCCACTTTTAAAACAAATTGTGATGGGTGATGAAAAGTGGATACTGTACAATAATGTGGAACAGAAGAGATCATGGGGCAAGCGAAATGAACCACCAACCACACCAAAGGATGGTCTTCATCCAAAGAGGGTGATGTTGTGTTTATGGTGGGATTGGAAGGGAGTCCTCTAATATGAGCTCCTTCCGGAAAACCAAACGGTTAATTCCAACAAGTACTGCTCCCAATTAAACCAACTGAAAACAGCACTTTACAAAAAGCATATGGAATTAGTCAACAGAAAACGCATAATATTCCATCAGGATAATGAAGACCACATGTTTCTTTGATGGCTAGGCAAAAACTGTTACAGCTTGTCTGGGAAGTCCTGATTCATCCGCTGTATTCACGGGATATTGAACCTTCGGATTTCCACTTATTTAGGTCTTTACAAAATTCTCTTAATGGAAAAAATTTCAATTCCCTGGAAGACTGTAAAGGGCACCTGGGGCAGTTCTTTGCTCAAAAAGATAAAACGTTTTGGGAAGATGGAATTATGAAGTTGCCTGAAAAATGGCAGAAGGTAGTGGAACAAAAGGGTGAATATGTTGTTCAATAAAGTTCTTGGTGAAAATGAAAAATGTGTCTTTTATTTTTACTTAAAAACCAAAGGTACTTTCTGGTCAACCCAATACATTGAATGACATACTTTTCTGATAATTATTTATTTATTTTCCTTTCTATAACAACATTTAGCCTGCAAGTAATGCCTGAGTTCTCATCCAAATGCTAAGGCTGAGATAAAATAAAAACTTGTCTATTAAAATTAAATCAAAGTTGAAAACAGGATCCAAAATCTTGAGTTTAAAAAAACCAAACTTTTTTTCTCAAATGTTCAATTTTCCTTACCTCTAATCACTAATGTTGATTATTTTGCCTTTTCTTTCATTTCTTCTCAAAAATCAACTGAGCAAACCCAAGCAAAATTTGTTCCTAACCTGATATATTATTTCCTAACTGTTATGTATCATATACTCACTTTCTTAAAACAATAAATGAATGAATAAAACTTGAGATTTGGCATGTGAGAGAAAAGTCAAGACATCTTAAATGACTATATAGGTTTGTTTCACAAGTTCAGCTGAGATATATAAATGTATTCTCACTTTAATGAGTTTGCAAAGGAAAACTGTCTTCTAATTAAGAAATGGTAAAACAAATAGAGTAATACCCCTTTGGGCGCTGTTATTTAAGCATTAATAGACTTTTAAGCAGACATCTTCTCCAAATTATGCCCCAATTCTTAAAGAGCTGTACTTTCCTTGTGCTTTTTTAATTTTGCTGTACATCAAGCACTACTGAAATTAAATAACTGGTCCAGCCATGTCACTTCCAAAATGTGAAGAAAATGTTTTTAGATCTTTTGAGTTGTTCATTTACTTATTCACCTATTCAGTAAATATTAATTGAATGCATATTTCTTGCCAGACTCTATGAAGCACTGTGTCTACAGCTGAAAAATAAAAAGACATAATTTCTGCCTTCATAGAGTTTACAGTTGGAGGAGTTAGTCAAACATTAAACGGATAAAAATTTGCATCACAGATTATTTATTTAGAACTGAGTGGAGATTTGTGAAGAATATGTAGAGAGCAGTATAATAGTATATCAAAGCAATTTTACCTAGACTTAGTGAGAAAAGGAAAACCTTGAATAAGTGATATTTCATCTGAGACCTGGATATAAGGTGGATATAAATTCTAGATGCACGGGGAAGAGTAAGAGTGGGGTAAGCAATGCAGAAAAAGGGAGTGTATGTATGAAGCTTCTGAGGTTTGAATAATCTTAATATAGTGAAAGAAATGAAAAAAAAATCCAAGTATGCAGAGCTTCAAGAGCAAGGAGAAGAGTGGCTCAAGATGACAGGCAGTTGCCAGACCTTATAGGACCATAGAGGCCATGTGAAAGATCCCAGTGTTTTTTCTCATTAAAATGATAAATTATGACACATTTTAATAAGCAGTTAATCATAGTCTGAATTTCCTAGAGCCGAAACAAGCTTACCTGACAATGCTTTCTTGGGGTTTCAATTCAAAAGAAGCAAGAGGGAGGGCCAAGAGTAAGTAAGAGACAGAAAACAGAGAAAGCCAATGCAATGTGTCTGTAAGTGAGCTGGGCCCGCTTCATAAGAAAACACTTCTAGTTTCCTGGTCACATAAGACTTTTTCCAAGAGACTGTGTGGAGTCAGTGAATCTAGAAGCACTCTCTCTGGGATAAGGAAAGATCAATTTATCTGTATTCATGTGGTCTTCTGAATCCCATTGGTTGACATTTGTTCTATACGTCAGTGACTTTTTCATATTCCTGGCCCCTTCAGGCAGCCTCTGGAGAAGACAAAGTTTTCATGGATCTAGTAGGAGAACTGGGAGCTAGAAAGGATGTGGCTTTCAACAAGAGCCACAATGGAGGCAATGCAGAACACTGGCCTTCACCCCAAAGGGAGGCTGAGACAAACAGTGGTGGTGTTAAGAGATGAGCAACAATGACCTCAGGAACTTGGGAAAACTGTGACTACTCTAGCAGGGAAGCATGGCAGGTGATTCGGGCTAAGAGGCGAGTGAGACCAAAAACTGAATCACGAGGGTTCATAACCTAGCTTCCACTGAGGGTCTGATAGAATTCAGTACGCATTTGAAAGGTTGCTTTTGGGATGCTTGGTGGGGGAAAGGATCATTAGGGGATGAGGGAAGATGGGGAGAAGGCAGCAGTCCAGGTGAGAAAGTAAGATAGCTTGGTAGTGAAGACTGGAGAAGAGTAGACATAATGCAGACTGTTGGAGAGTAATATGAATTATTTCGTGTTTCTGTACGGGCAGGGTTTTCTGAGCAAAGAGAACTGGAACCTTAGTTAAAAGAAAATTCTCAGAAGTTAAAGGTGACTGAAAAGCAAAACTGAGATAGTGAGAAACCTCCAGAGATATTTAGAGATTTATCTTCGTGGAGCCATATGTTTACATTTCAAAGGGCAATGAAACTCAAGAGGAGCCACTTCCATTTCAAAGGATGATAAGACATTAGAAAGCAAAGTTTTTCTCCCTCTCTTGTGGGGAGAGGAGTGATCAGCTGTTTAGCTCCTGTGTAAATTTCCAGTCATAATTTCAGGTATAGGGCAAAAATTCCTTTTAGATGTGTAGGGTGACATCTGGCTATCATCACACCAGCCTGAAAGGGGAGAATGAGGTGTGGGGGACCAATGCAGTCATTATTATAAGTAATAATAATTCTATCTCTGATCTGAAAACCTAGTGTTTGCATTCAGGACAAGATAAATACACCATATATTTATCATAGACTAACAATTATTTAGTGGATATGATAAACAAGACTGGGTGATTATTTAGAGATGGGAGTTCATTCATTCTTTTGAAGATATTTATTGAGCATAACTATTGCAAGACACTGTCTTTGGCTCTAAGGATACAGCTACAAACATAACTGGCAATGTCTCTGATCTGATAGAGCTTAGGAGTGCAGCTAATTGGGTAACATCAGCAACAAAAATTTATTTTACTCACTGATATAATAGTCAGTAGGTCACATGGATGGGAAGATACGACTGATGGAATTTTAAGTTCAATATCATGAAACTGTTGCCACTTCTAGCCATTTTTTCTTCTAAGAATTGAGGATATCTCACATAGTCATCCACCAAAGTAATGAGCCCTCCCTCACCACTTAAAAGCTGTATATTTCAAACAATGCAAATACTTTTCACCGAGAAAATAGGGGCAGGTTGACTTCAGCTCCAGAAGAGCTGGCTGTGTATTTTCTTGAAGATACTATGTTGGACCTCAGACAGCATGTCTTTAAGATTCTATGCTGTGGATGTCTTAAATCTATTCCAATCAAAGCAGAGGCCCTGAATGAACAATTCAGTCAATTTCACTATCTTTATCAAATTAATGTACCATAGTAATAGAAAACAAAATTTGTAGTCATATAGGATACTGTAACTCTTTTTGCAAACTTCTTGGAAATCCTCCATCAAATACTTTTTTTAAAGCACCTTGATGGGAATTCAATTAATTACACCCACCAATCCCTGGGAAGTGTAACAGAAACTTGTTTTAATGACATTGTCAAGATGTCGAGGATGACTTGACATTAGAGATACTGATTAGAGATGTAAGACTGTTACCTACTAAACTCATCATGCATGCACAGTTTCTATGACTGGAGTTGAGATGATGTGTTGTATAAACATTTATTGTTCCTCTCTCTGGAGAAGATACCAACTACAACCACCCACTCCCTCTCAGAACAGGGCTGGTAGTTGGTTTGTCTTTGCAATTTGTAGTTTTCTGCATTTACTTCTTTCCTGGGCACTTTGAACTTCCAAAATTTCTGACCTTATATATTACAAATCTTTGAGAGAGACTGAATGAGGCTGAATAGATCCCTCTTGAGGGTTGTTTTTGTGTTTTGTCAGATGTAATCACTGTAATCATAACCCAAGGCTGAAAAAATATTTAGAACAGAGCACATTCTTGACAATGAAAATATTTTTCTCTATATTCGAATTCAAGCAATGATATAAATGCTTTAGAGTACTGTTCTCTTTTAAAGCCATTAAGTAGGGACTAGTGACAAACACTTGACTAAACGTCCAGGAAGTTAGGTTTAGATCAGTTCTTCTAATAATGAACCCCCCATCATAAGATATGTACTTTTTTCTCTCTGTTTTATTTCTCTCTTTGCTTTACTGGCCTCTTGGGATTATTGTGAAGAAAATATAACTAGTGGGATAGAGCTTTGAAAAGGCACTATGAAATTTCAAAACAGACCATTTGCTATTTATAGTCTATAACTTAAACCAACAACACTTCCATAACACATATAAACTTGTCTCTCTTTACAGTTATTTTCTTGTAGTTGGATTCTTTTCCTACACTTCTTTTTTTTTTTGCAGTTTATTTATTTTTTAAATTAATTAATTAATTTTTGGCTGCATTGGGTCTTCATTGCTGTGCACGGGCTTTCTCCAGTTGCGGAGAGCAGGCACCACTCTTAGTTGCGGTGCGCAGGCCTCTCATTGCAGCGGCCTCTAGTGTTGCAGAGCACGGGCTCCAGGGTGCGCGGGCTTCAGTAGCTGCGGCGCACCAAGTTCCCACTCCGCGGCATGTGGGATCTTCCAGAACCAGGGCTCGAACCTATGTCTCCTGCATTGGCAGGCAGATTGTTAACCACTGCACCACCAGCGAAGCCCACACTTCCCTTTTATGGAAAATATTGTCTAGAAAATCATTAAATGCAGGATCCTTTTTTTTTTTTACACTTACTAATGATCCCGAATCATTCAATATATTTAGTTACTTGTTCTTTCAAAACATCTCTTCCTTGTTTTCAGTCATATAAACATCTTGTTTCTTTGTTTTTTAAATTTCTTTGATTACTTCACTATCTACTTCATCAAGTAATCTTTCTCCATCTAACCTTTAGTGAAAAAAATTGTGTTTCAAGTTTTCCTATCATTCTCCTTTTCATTTCCTGGTAATATAATCATGATATTATCCATTTGTATTTTTAGTCCCTGCAATGCCAAATGAAGCAGAATTTTTTAAAAAAAATCATAGTACTTTCTTATTTTCTTGTGGACTAAACAATTTTTTTCAATTATATTTTTTTCTCTTAGAATATCCTGTTTAACATTTTCTCTATTTTTCATAATATACACATTGACAATTTTTTCAATTCCTTCAAATCTTTTCTTTTGCAAATATTGGTAAATATTTGTTGTTGAAAAAACAGAAAGGTAAAGAAATTACTGAGAAGCAAAATAAGATATGAATGGGTAGCCTTGAGATTTATAAGGACATTTTATTAGAGGATAAATATATCAATGTTCTCTGATACTTAGACAAAGTCACTGAGATTTTGTGGGATTGAGTTCAACCTGAAAAATAAGAAAATTTAATTTGGTGATTTCTCAATGCTGTTTTAGCTCTGAAATATAAATGAAAGGGTACAGTAAAATTCTATTTTTCATTAAGCCCATAATGCTAGATGGACCACCTGGAATTAAAAGTGGTGGCTTTGGGCTTCCCTGGTGGTGCAGTGGTTGAGAGTCCGCCTGCCGATGCAAGGGACACGGGTTCGTGCCCCGGTCCGGGAGGATCCCACATGCCGCAGAGCGGCTGGGCCCGTGAGCCATGGCCGCTGAGCCTGCGCGTCCGGAGCCTGTGCTCCGCAGCGGGAGAGGCCACAGCAGTGAGAGGCCCAAGTACTGCAAAAAAAAAAAAAAAAAGTGGTGGTTTTGTAACTCTATAGAGTAACCACTTATTTTGCATGGTAGGTAGTAAACATATGGAACTTATATTCACAGGACCTGGTCTGACTGAAAATTCCACTAAATTGAAAAGAATTTAAAATCCAGTCTTGGATCATGAAATCACTGTTGCTGCTGATATTTTGAAATCAGCATCCTAAATGTCAACTTTCTTACTCCATACCTTGTTAGTCATTATTAGAAAAGCTAGATCTTGATCTAACCCAGTGAACATACTTTTTCTTAAGCATAATTAGAATTTTAATAAACTTTAAAAATATGTAATAAATGTAGTATTTCCTGTTTGTGTCCTGGGAAGGAAAAATGTCCACCTATAAGTGAATACTGTATCTTAAGAAAATCAGAAGCAGGTAGGATTATCCTAATGGTATAACTCAATAGCTCATATGATATGTACTCTACTTTTTTAGTCTATTCTCTGAATTGAGATTAGCGGCTGATTGTTTAGGGATTAGTTGTCATTTGTGATAGGGCAAGTGATGTCACATGAATTCTATCTGCCTTAAGTCAATACATGAGCTGTGACTTAATTCCAGGAAATAAAGATTGCAATATATATATATATATATATATATATATATATATATATATATATATATATATATATATATATATAGTAAGAGATGAGTTGTTGGTTAAATTCTAGAAATGATATCTATTTATGTTCATGGCAATCCCAACTTATTCTCTAAAATGATAAATCTTACCCTGATTATTCACATTCAGAAGAATGAAAGCTGTAGTGCCAAAACAGATATTATCATCTTGAAAATCTGTGGTGTTGTCCTGCTCTAAGCTTTACTGCATATTGTTATTTGACCTTTATCACATAGCCTAGCCTCTGTATCCTTGATTATGTTCTAAAACAGAGGAGCTTGACCTACACAGAGAAACTATGAGATGTGATGGACCCACATGAATATATGCAACATTCTAATATCCTTGAAAGAAAAATGACACTGTGAATATTATAAGAAATTTTCATTAATAGAGACTCAACCAATTTGATTTCTAAATTACCAGTAGTTTAGAAGGTCGTGTATTGGCTTGCTTTGTACAATATATGATAAAAAAGAGATTTGCCAATAAATACTAAAAATGCATATAATCACACAGGAAATATTTAAGCTTCTCAAACTTACAAGAAAAATTTTGAATATTTATTCAAACATTTTTATGATGAGGTGACCAATAAACAAAATTTAACAACTAATTAGTGTAGATATCTCTGGAATTTTTCATGGAGAAATTAAAGGTTTTTAGCACCTTTAACTCACTAATGATTTCATTATAGAAAATAGTTAGGAATCCTTTCCTATGATGCATGCTGAGATATCTCAGACTAGACTGTTTTAGAAGGAATGTAATCATTTGGTTTGGAAGACTAGTGAAGGCAGCAGTCATGATCTCTGGTGACTGATAAATAGTTCAAGTGCAAAAGTCCACCATATCTTGAATCTAGAGCAGAGATTATCCAACACTTTCTTAATGGGTGCGATAACACATATTTTAACTTTGTGGACCATATGATCTCTGTCGCAGTCACTTAACTCTGCTCTTGTAGTGCTAAAGCAGATAGGAGATGCTTAAATAAATGGGTGTGGGTTTGTTCCAATATATTTTACATAGAAATACATCTAGACTGTGGCGTATAGTTTGCCAAACTCTGGTTTAGAAGGTTGGTGGGGCAAAGAAAATAAAAAGAAATTACTGAGGGGTCATTAGATCTAAAAAAATTGATGGTGTTGGATCAAATGATATGTCCATTCAGTTTCTAAATTCTTGAAATTCTTGACTATTCTTAGGCTCTGCCGATTTAAAAAGAGACAGTTGATGTCTTATAAAAGACTCCCAATTTTGATTTAAATATTGCATTTTTATACTATATTCATTCTTGAAAACATTTCTCTTTTTTACCCTTTAGAATGAGATTATTCCTCCCATTTTTTTGGAATTGACATTGAGAAATTCAAAATACAATAAGACACAATTGAAGTGCTAAGGGAGCGTTCCTCAACCACTTGCTTTTAAAATATTTTCTTCATAAAATGTACAAAGTGTAACGTTAAGAATAGTCCCTTCCCTCAGAATGGGAGAAAATATTTGCAAACAAATCAATGGACAAAGGATTAATCTCCAAAATATATAAACAGCTCATGCAGCTCAATATTAAAGAAACAAACAACCCAATCCAAAAATGGGCAGAAGACCTAAATAGACATTTCTCCAAAGAAGATACACAGATGGCCAAGAAGCACATGAAAAGCTGCTCAGCATCACTAATTGTTAGAGAAATGCAAATCAAAACAACAATGAGGTATCACCTCACACCATTTAGTATGGGCATCATCAGAAAATCTACAAACAAGAAATGCTGGAGAGGGTGAGGAGAAAAGGGAACCCTCTTGCACTGTTGGTGGGAATGTAAATTGATACAGCCACTATGGAGAACAGTATGGAGATTCCTTAAAAAACTAAAAATAGAATTACCATATGATCCAGCAATCCCACTACTGGGCAAATACCCAGAGAAAACCATAATTCAAAAAGACACATGCTCCCCAATGTTTATTGCAGCACTATTTACAATAGCCAGGTCATGGAAGCAACCTAAATGCCCATCAACAGACAAATGGATAAAGAAGATGTGGAATGGAATGGAATATTACTCAGCCATAAAAAGGAATGAAACTGAGTCATTTGTTGAGACGTGGATGGATCTAGAGACTGTCATACAGAGTGAAGTAAGTCAGAAAGAGAAAAACAAATATCGTATATTAACTCATGTATGTGGAATCTAGAAAAATGGTACAGATGAACCGGTTTGCAGGGCAGAAGTTGAGACACAGATGTAGAGAACAAACGTATGGACACAAAGGGGGGAAAACCACGGTGTGGTGGAGATGGTGGTGTGCTGAACTGGGCGATTGGGATTCACATGTATACATTGATGTGTATAGGATTGATGACTAATGAGAACCTGTGGTATAAAAAAACAAACAAATGAACAAACAAAACAACTAATACTAAACTTTCTTTGGGTTATTTGTATGGAAATATGTTACTATAAATGTTTCAGACATTACATGAAATTTCTAAAAATCTTATATGCTCTGGTATAATGTTATAAGTCATAATTCTAGGTATTACTTTAAAATGTATATCTCAGAAATAACTAAATTTCCTTGTCAATTGCATTATTATGAACTTTCATCAAATCTTCAACTGTGGTAATTTTTAAGTCTTTTGTCATTTACAGACAGTTCTGGGTGTACTCTGATGCTTTTGCAAATATGTTCCTATAAAAGGGTTTCATCTTCAAGGAATTCATGGAAAAGACTCTGACAAGTACAGGTTTCTGGTAACTGACTATACTGCTGAACTGAATGAATAAGCATTTTCAGCACGCTAATGGAAAACTGATGAACTCATAAAAGTGCTAACAAAGATCAAGATGAAAAAAGAAAATTAATTACATGGGATTGAGTGAACTGATGAGGATGATTATAATTTTTGTGACTTTCTGTTTGAATTAAAAAAAAAATTCCACAAGGACTCAGAGGCAAAAAATATACAAATCAATTTTCACTGCAAAGTAAAGGAGCTGTTACAGTGGAGGATTACTGGACTGAATGTCAAAATTATGACATAGTATGAGTGTGTTTCATGTTTGGTAATTGCAATCATTTTTGCTTTTGTTGTGGTCATCCATTTACAATGCTTGGTGTCAGTCTATTTATCTCTTGTAAAAATAAAATACAGTGTGTGTGTGTAAAAATATATATATATATAAAATTTTAAAAAAAGAATAGTCTCTTGTTCATAAGCTTCTTTGGAAAAGAAATGAATACTTTCATAGTATCTATTTAATAAATCTTTTGGCTAAGCTTATTAACAATAAGAACACTAATATATTCCTTTTTACACTAACTGAAAAATATTTTTTTAAGTTCTGAAAGTTGTTACTAGAGGAAGAATATCCTTGATAATTCAGAGAATTCTGAAATTTGCTGTGATATAGCTATGGCCTAAGACCTTTCACCTCTGCAGCTGAACAGCCTTATGGTGTCTCAGCTACAGTCTACAAGACATGATGATGTATTCATGATGTGATTGATACTAATTCAATATCAGCCTAAGAAGAAAGCATTTTTCACTAAGTGACACAAAGCTCAAATAATAGAATTTAAGAATATAAAATGGAAAATTTAATACATTCTTTTGAATGTTATTTTGTATTATATTTTCTTTAGTTTATTATGATGTTTTTCTTCCGACTTTTCCCTTCCCTACCCCCAAACTTGTGAGATGACCAGGATAAGGCTAGGATTTTGCCAAAGACAGATCAAACATTGGCTTCTTTGCAAATCATTTAGGGCAGAGAGTGTGCATATTGAGGAGGTGTTACTGTATAGGTAAGGACTGTCTGCCATAATTTCAATATAATTAAATCTTCCTGTTCTAGTATTTTCAAATAAGGATATTTAAAATTTGAAATTTGTATATTCATCTAGATTATCCCACTTTATCCTTAAAAAATGTTGACTAAATCACTATCTTTGAAGACTCAGATTCTGACATCTTATAGTAACTGTAGTGATCATTTCACTGTATAGACTCAGTAACAACAACAAAAAATTCTTTTCACTAATTTTACACACCATAGAAGTAGTATACTGCATGTGAATCTGGACTCCAATTACTTATGGGAAACATCTAATAGTTTGATTGAATTATGGCATTTTTGATGAATAACTCGCCAAGTCAATAAAACAGTGTAATCCTTGCTAATAACTCTCTGGAGAATAAAGTTAATGATGCCTGAAATTATTAACGCAACTTCCAAGGGAGCATAAATTACTCTCTGAGAGTTACCTAGGCACTGTGATTACAGTGGATTCTTACAAGGCTGTAGGCTTTGACTCTCTAATTCCCACCCAACAATCTTCCACTATTACCTGAGGAGGCTAGTCCCTCCTTCCTCAAGAGCCTGTAATGGTCTCCCTTAAAATAGCAGCCTTGCAAGGTACTGCCTGATCCTCCTTAGGACCTACCCTGCAATCTCTTCTTGTTTATAACCAGATTCTGCAGATTTGGGTCCCAGCAGGCCCAAAAGGGTAATGTACAAAGTATTACACACGAGGAGATGTAAGGTACACCGAAGTATTACTTTATTGTGCCCACTTTTACTGACAGAAACCTAGAAAACAGTGTGGAAATAGATCTTACAATCAAGGGATCAAGTTGAACGTAATGTAAAGTGGGATTATACCAAATTTATTGATGTGAGTTCACTAAACAGAGATTCCACATTCAATGTTTTAAATCAAATGATAAGGGATGGTCCTAACAGTTTGCTTCTTGGTTAACTGAAACATGGACTCAAAGGTAAGTTTATACTAAATAAAGATTAAATGCCAGAACTTTTTTTTTTTTTTGGTTTTTCTCTATAGGTTGGAATCATAGTGGGGACTGATGCCTTCAAAGGGGATCCATAAACTCAATGGAAATGGTGGGATCTTGTGGCATTAAGGGTCTAGAAGTAACAATTAATTTCTAAAGAAAAGGTGGGTATGGTTACTGTAACGGAGTGTTTACTATAACAGAGAGTGAAGCCAAAGAAGTATTTAAAATAGTCTGACTTAAAGATATTTTTAGCACTGGCTAGTTG
Source organism: Mesoplodon bidens (assembly GCF_964165515.1). NCBI lineage: Eukaryota > Metazoa > Chordata > Mammalia > Artiodactyla > Ziphiidae > Mesoplodon > Mesoplodon bidens. Next base: position 46,709,771 of record NC_138170.1, on the reverse strand, counting down.
ATTATGGTGTCTCTACAACTAGAATTGATGGGCAGTCTATTGAAGTCTTACTTGATCTGTATAAGCAGAAAAGCTCTAGGTCTAGAGAACAGAAATATGACTCGAACCACTGAAACAATAAGTTGTGCCCCCTCTACTAAGTCCAATACTTGAGTCAGTTTACAGACCTCAAGCCCCCTGAATGGAACTGAATCACTTCAAGTAAAGAAGAACTACACTGCCGAAAATGGGTACTGATTATCTTCCTCAAGGTAACTGTGCACTGGGAAGCAGAAAATCATTTTGAAGGGTTCCTAAACAGTGGCTTTGAACTGACACAGGTATCTGGAGACTCACAACTTCATCATGGTCCATCGATTTGAGTAGGAGGTTTGGAGGTAAGATGATCAATGGAGTTTCAGACCAGGTACATCTCACAATGAACCCAGTGGTTCTGCAAAATCACCCAGTTGTTATTTTCTGTTTTAGAATACACAATTTAAATAGACATACTCAACAACTGACAGAATCCTTATATTAGTTCTTGGACCTACGGAATGAGGACTATTATGGTAGGAGAAGCCAAATGGAAACCAGTAAAACTGCCTCTACCTATGACAATAGTAGACCAAAAGCAATGTTGCATTCTTAGAGAATTGAAGAGATTATTACCACCATCAATCACTTGAAAGATGCAGGTGTGGGGATTCCTACCACATCCCCTTTAACTAATATTTTGGCCTTGGCAAAAGGTAAGTGGATCTAGGAGAATGATGATGGAGTATCAAAAACTTAATGAGGTTGAGACTCCAATTACAACTGTTGTTCTAATTCTGATTTTGTTGTTGGAGAAAAAAACAACAAATCTCCTAGTACCTGGCACGCAGCTATTGATCTGGAAGATGATTTTTTTTCTCTATATACTTGATAGTAAAGACCGTTAGAAGCAATTTACTCTCAAAAGACAACACCTGCAATATACCTTCACAGTATCTTGAGAGCATATCCCCTTTCAAGTCCTATGTCGTGTCTAGGTAGCAGGGACTTTGCCTTTCCCCTCAACAGAACATAATGTTGATCTGTATCATTGATTATATTACACTGATTGGATCTATTGAGTAGTAAGTTGCAATTTCTTAAGACACATTGGGAAGACAATTATGGGCCAGAGGGTAGGAAATAAAACCCACAAAAATTCAAGAGCCTGCTACCTCAGTGAAATTTTTAGGGCTCCAGTGATTTGAGGGGTGCTTTCCCCCCCTTTTTCTTCATTTGTAATTTCCATTATTTCATATTCATATTTAACAACAACAAAATATTGAGGACTTAAACTGTGGGTAAACAAACAAACAAAAAGCCAAGAAGGAAATATATTTAGTACAGCTATGAAGAAAGATAGCATCATGCTTATTATTAATGCAAGTTCCATATATCACATTTTAGTGGCATACTTAAGCTTAGCCAGACTTTAAAATAAGGTAAGTTAAAGTCAACTTTTCAGAAGAAAAAATAAAGGTGAAAGTCTCATAAGAACATAGTTACAGACGTTTTTCTAAAATATGTGGATGGTATTACCTAATAAACTAGTCTTTATAACTTTAAACTGAATAAAAATGTCTCTAATGTGAAAGCAGTATTGCAGCATTTAAAATGAACCACACAATGTAATCAAATGTACATTATTCTTTAAATTCAGTGTATGCAAGAACACATAACCAATTTCATAGCCTCTGTTCTTAGACAGCTAAAGAAATTAAGTATAAGGAAAAAGAGTAAAAAAGTGGTACAGAAGGAAAATGGTGATTTTACATTTTTCCTTGATCTGTATAGCTTCTCTCTAAGCTGTTGCAAAAACTACCATCAAGATTGCATAAATTGTATATGCAAAGCAATCTGAGTTACAGAGAAGATTGACAGAATTATAATTATAGTTTCTTTTTTTGAATAAAATTGATCTATATAAATATGACTCTAAATTTAACAATTGTCAAAAATCACCACTACCAAATTTGTGATTCTAATTCTTGCAGAAGCATAAATCATCTTGGAGAAGAACTTTAAAAGCAGTCCTCTGGAATGCCAAGTGATCTAATTAATTAAGTGTGATTTTTAGTTTTCAATTTCCATTTTCATTCTAAGTCCTTCTTAATTTTAAAAATGATTAAAAATGTTTTTCTCACCAAAAAGTATAAAAAAAATCAAACTTATTCTTACTTAGTAGCATCACAGTGGACAGTGTACCAAATTGTTCAAGATGGCTTTATAAAATTTACATACTATTTAAACTGTTGTGTTGGTTTTTGTATTTTTGACTAAGTAATGCCATCTGTCTCATTCCTCATTCACCAGAGATATCAGTGTTAATATTCTAGTGTTTGAATGTCTAACACACTACTGTACTTTTGCCACAGTGTTTCTGGTTTTAATGTTGCAACGTCCTGATTTTATTTTATTTATTTTTATTATTTATCTAACCATTTATTTATTTATTTATTTATTTATTTATTTATTTATTTATGGCTGCGTTGGGTCTTTGTTACTGTGCGCGGGCTTTCTCTAGTTGTGGCGAGCGGGGGCTACTCTTTATTGCAGTGTGCGGGCTTCTCATTGTGGTGGCTTTTCTTGTTGTGTAGCACAGGCTCTAGGAGCACGGGCTTCAGGAGTTGTAGCACGTGGACTCAGTGGTTGTGGCTTGTGGGCTCTAGAGTGCAGGCTCAGTAGTTGTGGTGCACAGGCTTAGTTGATCCACAGCATGTGGGATCTTCCCGGACCAGGGCTCAAACCCATGTCCCTTGCATTGACAGGCGGATTCTTAACCACTGTGCCACCAGGGAAGCCTGCGATGTCTTGATTTTTAAAAGCTTCCTAAGAATAGCTTTTTATGGTAGGAAAATGATAAATGCATATGATTTATAACCAGTCATATGAAGATTCAGTATAAGTTCTGCCACTTGATTTGCTCAATGCCTTTGAACACATTAATTTACTTTACGGTGTTTTATTAAAAGAGAAGCTAATATTATCTTTTAAGGGTTATGAAAGCTTTACTTATAAACTATCGTGCATAGTATCTGAAACTAAGGTGTCCTCAACTACCCTAAGGTAATTCTTTGGATATGAAAATACATAAATTATGTTTCTGGTTTCAACTTTTAGCTTCAAACAGATAATCAGTTCACTTTTACTCTCAAGAATGTGTATTACAATTTTTAGTTTAAATCTATGTTTTGTCTAGTAAAATAAAGAATACCTAACAGAGCCCCTTATTTCTGGCAGCCTTCTTTTCAGATGACTTTCTCTGATCCCAGGGAACTTCAATAAATTTCACTACCCTTCTTCTCTAAGGAAGATCCTTTATTCTTTCTCCCTGTTCCATGAGAAAGACTTAATAGGCAATCATCTCACCCACAGAACCAAACAACTGCCTTGCATGCAAGTAGTGGTAATGCATGCCATGCACAGCTTCATGCGCCAGTAGATGTTTGATCAATGCCTTCTTGATGCAGTTTCAGAAAATTATCTTGTAGCTAAATATTTATCTGCCCAAATGGTGTTTTCCTATTTATGATAATATATTACTTTATAAACTTGTTTTGTTTTTACTTGCTTTTATTGATAGATTTGATGATTCTGCTATAATTCATAAAAATTTAAAAAAATTGTGTAAGAAAACAGCTTTTCCTTAAAAACATTTTTATAATTCCACCCAAATATGTAAGGAGGAACTCTTAGTGTCCAGCAACCCACTTTTGGATATTTATTCAAAAGAATTGAAATCAGGATCTTGAAGAAGTATTTCCACTTCCATGTTCATTACAGCATTATTCACAGTAGCCAAGAGGTAGAAACAACATAAATGTCCACTGACAGATAAATGGATAAAGAAAATGTGGTTTACACATATAATGGAATATTATTCTGCCATAAAAAGAAGGAAATCCAGTCATATGTTACAATATGAATGAACCTTCGGGACATTACATTAAGTGAGATGAAACAGTCACAGAAGGAGGAAAAAATGAAATGTATGATTCCACTTACATGAGTTATATCTATAGTAGTTAAGCTGATTGAAGGAGAAAGTAAATGGTGGTTACCAAGGGTTGGGGAAAGAGGGAAATGGGGAGTTTCTGTTCAATGAGTATAAAGTTTCAGTCACAGAAGATAAAAAAGTTGGAGGTATGTTGTGTAACAGTGTTCTTACAGTTAACAATACTGTACTGTATGCTTAAAATTTTGTTAAGAGGGTAGATCTCATATTATGTGTTTTTTACCACAATAAAAAATATCTAATGGTATAATATGACCTAGAAGCTGGTATTACACTGGAAACCACCATTCCATTCTATTATTCTCTGTATCTATGAATTTGGCTTTTTTTTTTTGTAAAGATTTCATGTATAAGTAGTGAAATATAGTGTTCACCTTTCTCTGTTTGGCTTCTCTCATTTAGCATTATGCCCTCAAGGTCCATCTATGCTGTTGCAAATGGCAGGATTTCCTTCTATTTATTGTTGAATCATGTTCCATTGTATATATCCCACATTTTCTTTATCTATTCATCTGTCCAAGGACATTTCAGTTGTTTCCATATCTTGGCTATACATGCTGCAATGAACATGAGAATACAGGGAGTACAGTATCTTTCAGATACTGATTTCATTTTCTTTGGATATATACTCAGGAGTGGGATTACTGGGTCATATGGTAGTCTTAGTTTTATTTTTTTGAGAAGCCGCCATACTGTTTTCCATAATAACCATTCCATAAACAGTATTTTTAAAAGGCTTCATTATATTAAAAAATCTACGTGTATGTTTCCTTTAAAAATATTATACTGAAGAAATGATAAAATTTTGACTGCATCTTACGTTAAATAGAATGGCCTACTAAAGGTTATGTATCTTTATAAACCAGGTTCTTTTATATAAAATAACATTATACTAGCAATTTTTTCAATCTAACCTTCAATGCTCTATTTCTGTGAGGGGTTTCCAGGACTGTTTCAAAGGGACAAAGGTAAAGTTACAATGAATTCTAGTTTTTGGACTGACCAAAGCCTTAATACAGTTAAGCATAATTTATGTTTCCGTTCAAGTTCTTATACAAGTCATTATTGAATAATATTATAATAATGTTTGCAGTAGAATGTAATAATAATGTTTGTAAGTATTAAAATAGTAATTTAGTTTAATTTGAATCCAAAAATAATGTGCTATGTCAATTCTGTATTCACCCTATTATCATGGTTTTGAAATAAGCATTTGAATGTTAAATGATATATTCTTAAAAATCAAATACTAATTGGACACAGGATGAATGAGGGATCCATGAGATCTTGGAAATAGGAAAAACAAATTCTGGGATTTACTGATATCTTAATGTTGATCAGATGGCAGAAGTAATGATGCAAGAGGCAAAGTTGAACAGACAGAGGTACCTTGTGGCATTATAGATACAGTTGTGGTCAGAAGCCTGTCATTTTGCATAATCATAAAATTGATCTATAACGAGGTTTCACATCGATTAGAGACTAAATGAAAACTGACCCATCTTCTAACTGGATATGTATTTTTACCAATCTGACAACTTATTAACTATTAACTAGCAAACTCATATCTAAATGAACCACTATGGGCTTTTCATTGGTAAAAATATATACAAATGATATAATAAAACTTCACCTGCATTCTACCTAAAATAGCAAGCTATATTTAAAATTTAGAAAAGTAAGGCATATGTTTAATTTTATTTATTAATTGATGAGTATACTTTAAAAACATGACACAATGCACAACAATGTATTAGGAGCCACGGAGGAGAAAAAGAATTTTAAGACATGACTCTGAACTCAAAGAAGTTTATATAATCTAGTTACAGCTATAAGACACATGAGGACTTACACAGAACTATACAAACAAAATAACAAAGCTATGCCCCACACCTGATTAAGGAGCAAATGAATATTAGCATCCAAAATAAACCAAGTATAAGAATATGAAATTTATCAAGGGTCATTTTAAACCCTAAAATTACCCAAGTGTATGTTGAAGTTGTCAAAAGATCATCTTTATTTGATCTTAATCACATTAATGTAAAACGGTGTCTAAAAGTGGTAATCCTAAGGTGCTACTTGATTTTTCAGACATTTGACACGTTCAGTGTGGAATTACACATATCAAGAGAACAATACTATCTATGTTCATGCAGTAGTGGTCACGAATCAAAGTTTAGGGTTCTCAAAAGCATTTTACCATGAAACTGAAAACACAGCATAAAACAGAGGAATCATATAGACATTGATAACATTTTTGAAAAACTGTCAGTCGGAAGACAAATGTGTGTTGCTCCTATTATTCTTCCTAAGAGAATTTATACCAATGAATAGAATGTGCATGAAACACATATTGATTTAATATAGGGAAGAATTTTTTTTAGTTTTTGAACTTGGCTGCAATGTCTACCTTGAGAGCCAATGAATTTGCCATTGTAGGGTGGGCAAAGAAACTGAATGAACACTCTTGTAAGAGGTGCAGAGGGAATTTAAGTTTTTAATATAGAACTGGCAAAAGAACATGCCTCTATAGTTTCTTTCAAATATGAAAGTCATTTGACCTATGAATTGTGGTATTAGTTTACTATTTTTCAGTTACCAGAATCAGAAGCACATTCAAGTTACCTAAAGTGACGGAAAGTTATTGTAAGTTAATACAAAAAGATTGCCTCAGTAGCTACATATAAATGATTCCTTGCAACAGAGCAGATCATCTCTCACCAAAATGCACTGGCAGCTCTCAAGTCAGTCTTCTTAATGTCCACTCAAAATGCGTTTCCATTTTACTCTTTTCCAGTGGTGGCCACTCATGGCCCATCTTCTCTTGGTTCCTACCTGTCTCTATATACGCTTGGCCCTTTACTTTTTATTTTTCTGGTATGACCTCTGCCATATCTATGTGTATGCTCTCTCTGCTTCCACTATCCTTAAACTGCTTTATTTGAAAACTTCTCCATGAGTTAAGATCTACTTAAGTCACTATTTAGCATGAAGTATTTTTACTGGGTGGAGTCTTTACACAAACTACTTCATAGCCTCCTGAACTTTCTCATATCAAGTTTATAAATATCTTTGGGTCAGCTGAAGATTTGAGTTTAACGGGTTGTGCCTTGAACTGTAGGGTGAAAGAGTACAGGGCATAGTGTGTTAGGCAGAGGGAAACCATGTAGCCTCTTTCAATAAAAGAGGGACTTTCTAAGACTAGCACTGAGACTCCCAAATATGCCTCACCATTCCAGTCACAAATAGCTGATATGAAGAGAGAGGTCACTGTGGGTTGGATGCCCTCAATTAATGAGTGGCAATCAGGGAAGAAGGAGAAATCATCTATTTTCATATCATTCTGACACTTCTGAGTATCTTAGAAAGAAATGCTCAGGTTTTCAATTTAATAATCTACAGAAACATGACAATTTTTGCTTCTTCACTATGACTTATAAAATGATAGACTTGTCTCATTTTTATAAATATATACTTTCTAAATATAGTATCTGATATATACAAGAGTATATACATAGCATATATCTACATTATGAATCCTAATAATAAAATGTGTACCCACACATCTATCACTCCACATAAGAACCAAAGCAATATGTGGCATGAATAATTTATTGTTCAATTAAATTCCTGCTTAGTGGCAGTCCCAGTGATAACTATAATGTGTCCTGTGCTGTGGACACTGGTTCTACATAAATATTTGTTGTGTTATAATAAGAGTATGGATGATCTTTTGACAATTAGTCAAAGAGAATTTTACATCACTCTCCTCTTGGCTTTCTTCCATCTTAGTTTATATTTATAATCTCATATATTTAAAATTATGATAATATTTAAAATATTTGAGGTAGGTGTGAATTTGGAGAAAGATCATCAAGAAAGAGTATCATTATCTTCTTCATTTAGGTTTAGATTGTCTATTCTTTAGCTAATATTTAACTTCTATTCCTAATCATCAATTTTCCCTCTCTGATTATAATACTTAGATTTTGGAATCCTTCTATTACTTAGAAATCCAGGGTGTTATATCTTGCAGGAGAATTGCTACTCTTAAACATGTTAAAATATAAATATATAAGGCCTATAAAGTTGGTGGAAGATATATGGAAATTAGAAGAAACAATAAAGATGGAAAGAGAAGGAAAACATTATTATAAAGTTAGGAAATTAAAGATAATATTGTAGTAAATGTTATGTAAAGTGAGAAATAATAAATCTTATCAATAGTATTGTCAGAACATTTGGTAAACTAAAACAACATTGAGCTGAAGTCTTGCCTGCAATACTATCTAAGTTTCACAAGTTGCGTAAACATTCTGTGCCTCAATTTCCTCACCTTTAAAATGGACACAGTAGTATCTGACACGAGGGCTGTCTTCGGTACTGAGTGCAATACTCTTAACGACTTAAATGAGTGTCTGACATACAGAACATTCTCAATACATATCAGTTATTACTACTTAGGTTTTGTGGAATCTTTGGGACATTGTTTACATTTTTTCTGGGTTTATTTTCCCTGAATATACATGGATAATTTTCTACACAATTTTATTAAAACTTTCTTTCCTGGGCTTCCCTAGTGGCGCAGTGGTTGAGAATCCGCCTGCCGATGCAGGGGACGTGGGTTCGTGCCCCGGTCTGGGAAGATCCCACATGCCGCGGAGTGGCTAGGCCCGTGATCCATGGCCACTGAGCCTGTGCGTCCAGAGCCTGTGCTCTGCAACGGGAGAGGCCACAACAGTGACAGGCCCACGTACCGCAAAAAACAAAAAACAAAAAACAAAAAACAAAAAAACCCAAAAACCTTTCTTTCCTAATCTTTAAAAATGCTATGGAAATTAATGAGATCATTTCTGAGTGGAGAACATCATTCTGACTTTTATGGGATGAAAAGAGCTCTATAGCTATTAATCACAACTATATGATATACTCACATATACTAAGGTTATAGACAGGTTAGGTTGCCTAATATGACTAATGTCCTAAAAGTATTTATTAATAATAATATTACATGAAATCTTACCTGAATGATTATAATTTATTGAAGCAAAATAAATCCCTTAGTTTTGATCATTGCTATCCACTGATGTAATGAATCACTCCACTGAAGCAATCAGAGTTTGCTTGTGCTCAAGGTGACATTTAAGCTAAGTTCTTAGTATGTTTCAGGAGTTTGTATATACTAACCCTATTTCCTTCAGGGTGACTTTTTCTATGCAGCCCTGAATTTCTTCTATCAACTCCACTAAAAGATGAGATCTAAGAATTTTGGGCATTAACCTATGAGAAAGGGGATCAGGCCAAAATAATATGTTGGTGTTGCAGGAACTTTGAAATTTATATAGCTGTATTAGTCAGGGTTTTCCAGAGAAATAGAACCAATAGGTGGAAGAGACAGAGAGAGAGAGAGAGTGAGAGAGAGAGAGAGAGAGAATTTTCTCTTCCTTCATCTTTTTGTTTCATTCATGCCCTCACTGGATTAGATGATGCCTACCGACATTGCGGAGGGAAATCTTCTTTACTCAGGGTATTAATTCAAATGCTATTCTCCTCTGGAAACATCCTCATAGACACATGCAGGAATAGAATTCAACCATATATCTGGGCATTCCATGATCCAGTCAAGTTGACACATAAAATTAACCATCACGCTACCCAAAGCATACCTTCCACAATTGTTTAAAAAAAGAGAAAGAAAATATTCATTTATAGTTGTGAGCTTTAAAACATGATGAAAATAATTTAAAGTATAAGAGATGTTTAAGAAGTATATTTTACACATATAACATATATATTATTTATTAATGACTATATTTATATAGATATTCACATATATTTTTCACTTATTATATCAGACATTCACATCTATTTTCAAAACTGGTAGAGAGAATGAAATGAAACTTCTCTGAGAAAAGGAAAGATAGAGAAAATTTCTCTTTGTAACAGACAGAAAAGAATGGCTATGGGGGTCCAAGAAAATTTCCAGGAGGTAAAACTTAACCTCTGCCCTCTCTCACTTTCTCTTTGCCAGTGTGGTTTTTCACTGATTCTATAGTCACAGATAATAGACTCCTCACCTTTTCTTTCAAATGGGGATCTATTAGAGATCAAACAAAAGTGTACATATCAGTACAATTTTCTACATACTCATGGGAAAACACCAGCAGTAACAATTATAAAAGTAACAAAATAACAACAACAAAAAAACAAAGCTGGATCAAAATGCAAGAACTATGTATAGCCAATCAGAAGCATCACTTTCGTGTGTGGACCAGTGCCTATGAAGGAAAACTTGATGACCCCCTCCCATTCCCTGTTAAACCCTCTTTTGCAAGGTGGACGTGGGGCCTCAATTTTTCTAACACTTTGTCTGAGTGATATTGCACCACAAATTGAAGGAAATAATTTTTCACATAATTCAGGAAGCATGTTCTCTTCTCTTACCATGGATCTTGTTTGTGGAATATAGCCCAAGCAAATTGCAACAATTGTAATTACAGAACAAATGTCAGAGCCATGCAGTCCATATTACAGATGAGGAATATGAAGCTCAAAGATATTCATCTAGAAAATGGAAGATGCAAGAATAGGTAGGTTTCCTGATCCATAGTTCTCTTCCACCTTTCCACCCCATACTCCTGGAACTGCCCAAGGTTAAAGAGTTATGATTGTTATAAAAAGAAATATGAAAAGAGTACTAGAAATTTGTTGTTCCAGTTATTTCTCTTTTTATAGATTTTGAGATATAGTGGTTTAAAATGTAATACTCTATCTTTCTTTGAATGACTATTGCCATTATAAATATGTCTGCTTCAAATCAAGACTTGTACTATTTAGATTTGGAACATGAGAGAATAAGTTCCTTAGATCTTAAGAATAAATTATTTCCTTGTATATAAATAAATCTACATTATTTAACTTGAAATATTTTTTCTTTTCACATTAAGGGAAACTCATTCTGCCAGCAAGGGTTTATACAGCCCCTGTTATCTCTCAATAAAGTCTTAGTTCCAATGTGTAAAATTCACCATCTCCACACTTCCACTGAACTACTGACTGCATATGTTTTCAGGCAGCCTAACAATGTCATGTTTAAAACTGCCAGGTTATTTTCCAGGTAAATCATAATTGACATCAAATCCTTTCCTCACATGATAACTGTAAGACTTCTGAAATTTTACCAAGTTTGGAATTCATTCATAACTAGTCTACCTGCTTTATCCCTACAATTTAAAAGGCATTAATGGATTTTTAAATGTTATCCAAGTCAATATGTGTTTTTTGCTCTATTATCAAATGACATCAAATTCAAAGCAATGCAAGTATATAAAATAAAAGCAAATGTGTTCAGAAATCTAAGAAGCTGAAATGTAGAGTTGAACTTTTTAGTGCATATCTGCTAAATCTTATTAAAGAGGTTAAAAAATACATTTAGTTCAATGAAGTATTTTTTACATCCAAAACAGTTTACTGATTGAGAACAAGACAGGCACTATCAATAATTTCTTAATTGTCTAGTGAAAGTATATTCTTGAATGACAAGGAAAACACATTTTTCTCTCTTTAGTGGTAAGCACCCTTCCTGATGTTTCCTAGGCACACAGTTCCTAAACTTATGGGACTACATACTGAACTTTGAAACTCCTATTTCAATCTTTGCTTAATCTTTACTTTGGTCACTAAAGACTTTGGAACCAGAAAGCATGTTCAAATATAGTGAAATGCTCTGTTTATGGCCAAGGATTTTACATTTCAAACCAGCAAGGGCAATTCCAAATTCCTCTGAGAAAAGCAGAAATGTTTCTACTGCAGCCTTCTGAAAAATATTTTCCAGTTCATATATTTTTACTTCAAATTGAAGACATTATGCTTCTTGAAAATAACTCTACAGAAACTGGTATGTTTTCTGTGTTGTAAATTCATCTATGATTGAGCTTAAAAATGATAATCTAGGATATAGGCAGGGAAGTAGAACAGAAATAGCATTAATCAAAAGAATGAAAAAAGTAAGTCTGAAGTTCATGTAGAGTAGTGTATGCCAGGAATTTTCCAGAGACCTTTAACTTTTAAAAAATGTAATAAATACTCATTTTTTCCTAGTACCTGGGTTAATCAGTATGTATTTAAGATTGTACTCTGACTGAGTATATTATAGTTTGCTAAAAAATGTGAACAACAAAATACACAAAATAAGACAAAGGGAAAGATACAATGTTAGGGATAAACATAAAGAAGTTATGAAGGTCTTTACAGAAATAATGCCACTATATACCTGGTTTTCTTGGGAAAGTCCTGATTTATGCTTTTTGTCCTGTCCTAGTTAGTAATTGTACTATTTGCGCTCTCAAACTGCCCAGGTTTGGATTGTAAATGATATGGCTTAACCAGTCTTGAAAAAAATAGCAATTACCTAGAGAACAGAAAAAAGGGGGGGGCATTCCAGAAAATTTGCAGCTTAAACAAAGTCATGTATGGCACAATAATCCGTGGTAACTTCGAGACACTGAAAACAATCTACCATGATGAAGCAGACTGCAAGGAGGAGGCTAACAAGAAAATAAGTGGATAGGCAGATGAGTTAGATCCCCAAACCTCTCTGTGCTTTTAAGAAACTTCTATCTTATCCCAAAACCAATGGGCAAGGAAATAAATACTGAGATAAAGGAACTGTATAACTGGATTTGAACTGTAGAAAAAGACATAAGCCAAAAAAATGAACGTTGGGAATTTGATATTATTGGTCATTGTCAATGATTCAGAAAGGATATGATTAGAGCTTGAACGGAGGCAGTGACATATAGGATTGAGAGGAGCAGATGCATTCAAATGATATCAAAGAGTTTGAATTACAGGTCAATAGGTTTCCTAAGCTCCATGTTTTAAAAAGGCATTATTATAGTACAAAATTCATTATCCCTTAAGATATCATAAGTAAAAACTAATGAAATATTTGAGTGGATCTTATGTCAAATACAACTGTAAATCTATATGTACCCCAAACCAGAGCACCTAAATATATTAAGCAAATACTAACAGATCCTAAGGGAGAAACAGACAATACAATAACAGTAGGGGACTTCAATATCCCACTTTCAACCATCAAGACAGAAAATCAATATGAAAACACTGGACCAGAATTATACTTTAGATCAAATAAATCTAATAGACATATACCAAACATGCCATCAAACAACAGCAGAATACACATTCTTCTCAAGCTCTCATGGAACATTCTCCAAGATAGATCATATGTTAGGTCATCAACAAGCCTTACCAAATTTAAGTAGATTGAAATCATACCAAGTATCTTTTCTCACCGCAGTGGTAGGAAACTAGAAATCAACAGCAAGAGGAATATTGGAAAATATGTGGAAATTGAACAACACACTCCTGAACAACCAACGGGTCAAAGAAAAATTCAAAAGGAAATTAAAAATATTTTCAAACAAATAAAAATGGAAAAACAACACACCAAACTTATGGGATTCAATAAAAGCAGTTTTAAGAAGAAAGTTTATAGTGATAAATGCCTATATTAAGAAAAAAAGACCTTAAATAAACAACCTAACTTTACACCTCAAGAAACTAGAAAAAGAAGATCAAACTAATCCCAGGACTAGCAGAAGGAAGGAAACAACAAAGATCAATCAACAAAAGGAAAAGACAACCGATAGACTGGGAGAAAATATGTGCAAATCGTATATCAGATAAGGGTATAATATCTAAAATATAAAAGAACTCATACAACTCAATATAAAAAAACAAACAATCCAATTAAAAATGAACAGAGGAACTGAACAGATATTTTTCCAAAGAAGACATAAAATAACCAATAGGTACATGAAAAGATGCTCAATATCATTAGTCTTTAGGAAAATGCAAAGTAAAACCAAGTGATGTGGCATGTCACAACTGTTAAAATGGCTATTATCAAAAACACAAAAGATAACAAATATCAGTGACAATGTAGAGGAAATGGAACCCTTGTACCCTATTGGTGAAAGGTACATTTTTACAGCTACTATGGGAGACAGTATGGAGTTTCCTCAAAAAATTAAAAATAAAACTACCATATGATCTGGTAATTCCTCTTCTTTGTATATATCTGATGGAAATGAAATCACTATCTTGATGGTTGTCTGCACTCCATTCATCACAGTCTTACAATAGCCAAGACAGGGAAACATCCTAAGTGTCCATTAATGAATACATGAATAAAGAAAATGTGATTATATATGTTTAATAACAATATGTAATATAATAATAATTTTAAATGTTTAATAATACATAATAATTATAATCTGTGACAATACATATTATATATTATATACGTATATACAACCTGGAATAGTATTCAGACATAAAAAAGAAGGAAATCCTTTCATTTGCAATAACATGGATGGACCTTGAGGGGATTATGAAATAAGTCAGACAAAGGAAGTCAAATACTATATGATCTCCTACATGTAGAATCTAAAAATGTCAAACTCATAGACACAGAGGGTAGAATGGTGCCAGGGACTAGAAGATGGGGGAAATGGGGAGGTGTCGGTCAAAGAGTACAAACTTACAGTTATGAAAATGATTACGTTTTAGGAATCTAATGTACAGCATAGTGACTACAGTTAACAATACTGAATTACATACTTGAATATAGTAAGAGAATATATCTTAAATATTCTCACCACATAAAAAAGGCAGTTATGTGATGTCATGGAGGTTTTAACTAATCTTGCTGTGGTAATCATTTTGCAGTATATACGTGTATCAAATCATTACGTTGCATACCTTAACTTAATGTTATATGTCAATTATCTCTCAAAAAAATCTGGAAAAATAAAAATTTATACTTTCATAAATAAAATGACAAGCATAGACTGGGAAATGCTTGCAACTAAATAAACCTAATATCCAGGCAAAGTTTTTAAATTACTGAAAGTAAATAAGAAAAAGACAAATGACTCAAGAAAATTATGACAATATTGCAAGACATTTTACTGGAGAGAAAATAACGTAGCCAATAAACATAAAAATGTTTCTCCTAAGTAGTAACTAAGGAAATGCAAATTAAAACACAAATTAGTTCTAGCCATTGAGAAAGAGATCATGTAAATGTATAATAAAATCATGGGAGTATGAGCAGATATTTGCTATACTTGCATCTAAAAAAAAGACTTCTTAAAACTATAAATCAACAGAAATAAATCAAATAACAAAAATGGGCTAAACTTATTGAAATGGTCACTAGGCACATGTAAAGGCAGTCAACTTTGCTAGTTATCAGGGAAAAACAAATCAAAAATATAAGATGTCACTACACAACCACAATAATGCCTCAGATAAAAAAGACAGAGCATATCAAGTGTTGGCAAAGACATGAAGAAACTGATTGGATGGTAAATTTGTAAAACCACTTTGGAAAATTGTTTGGCAGTGTCTACTACAACTACATATATCCATACCTTATGACACAGCAATTTTATTCCTAGATATATGTTTAACATAAATGTATACATATATTCAGCCAAAAATGTGTACTGGAATAGTCACTGTAGCACTATTCACGACAGCCTTCATCAACATTTAAAATAGTTAGAATAGGTATATTTCTATTATTATAGAATAAAATAAATAGAATATTGAGGCATAGAAACAAAGTGCCATACTATATAGCAATGAGAGTGAATAATCTACAACTTAGCAGAGTGAATTATTTCAAAAACATAAGGTTGAGCAAAGGAAACAAATGGAGGCATTAATATTATATAATTCCATTTATATAAAGTACAAAACTAAGCAATAATAATTTACACTTTTAGAAATTAAGATATTGCTTACCATTATTGGGAATGGCTAATGAACTGGGAGCATGATAAACAGAAAAAAGAACCAAAATAATTCCTCCTACTTAGTAACTAATTTACAATCATGCCCTTTTCTGAATTTATATTATAATAAAAATATGTTTATAAAGAATAATATTATTGATTTAGCTAGAATATGAAGATATAGGTATTCAATACATCTTGATGGGTATATAAAAGGGCAAAGTCACACTGAAGGCTCATTTAGCAGCCTTATGAAAATTAAAAATGTACACATCCTGCAACTAATTAGTTCTAATCTATTTTCAAGAATAGTTGCATATGTGCAGCACTATACAAGAATATCCATTTCAGATTTTTTAAAAATTGTACATTAAAACCCTTTATACCTACTCATAGGTCTTGACTAAATTTAATATGCTACATCCATTTCATACATGAAATATACTTTATAACAATTCAAAAAATTAATCAGACATATGGACATGGAAAATACTCTATGATAATGTAATGGGAAAAAAATAAATATTTTTCTATAAAAGTAACTATTTTTAAAAACAAATATATAAAAAATATAAATCTATATCATACTTTTACTTTAATTATATTATATTCATTATTTTATATTTGATCACAATGCATTTATATTCCACAATGCTCAAAATTATAATTTAAAAATTAAAACTTACCAATACACTGTAAGCAACAGGATTAGAAAACACATACATGCATACACATAAACACAGGGTATATATACACATACATATGATTATTAACATTATAAATAAATATTATATTTATATTTTAAAAGAAAATATTGTTCAAGATAATGCCTATTTACAAAATTTGATTTTAAAATCTTATAGAAAACAAAGGTGTGATGTAAGATACTGAGAAAAATAAGTGCATGACATATTTCTCATTTTATACTGTGAACAAACCAACATATAACTTTTGTTTTTACAGAAAAAATAACAGGAAGCTTTGTTCAAAGTAGTTTGTCAAAAATTTCTAAGCACAGTATATTAAAAAGGTATAATATATAAATATTAGTTATGTAGGGAAATAAAAAGTGTGAGTAAGGGCTTCCCTGGTGGCGCAGTGGTTGAGAGTCCACCTGCTGATGCAGGGGACACGGGTTCGTGCCCTGGTCTGGGAAGATCCCACGTGCCGCGGAGCGGCTGGGCCCGTGAGCAATGGCCACTGAGCCTGCGCGTCCGGAGCCTGTGCTCCGCAACGGGAGAGGCCACAACAGTGAGAGGCCCGCATACCGAAAAACAAACAAACAAACAAACAAACAAACAAAAGTGTGAGGAAGCACAAAGATATAAAAAGGAATTATAATGAATGAAAAAATAAAACAGGAAATGTCTTGCAAATTTCAGAAAAATGTTTTTTATTTCCTAAAATCATAGGTGGGCTAAAATCACTTCTAAAATGCAAAACTTTTAGGTATGGATTAAGAGTTAATATTCTTTCCTTTGATATCTATAAAAGTTTTGCTAAAACCAAAGTGGTGTAGAAACTTTGATGACAAAAAGTTAAAGTTAGACAGATAAATTCACCTAACTTTATATTTTATATTTATCAGACATATATTACATTATTTATTTATATATCATGTATATTATATATATATATAAGAAAAATAAGTAGAGTAACAAATTAATGTCACTGTAAAATTAATTTTAAAAGGCTTATTGATATTGATAATATAAGCAAGTTTTAATAAGCAAATAAAGTTCTTTTTAAGAAATATATAATTCTAGGGTCAAATAAGAAATACACAGTCAAGTTACCAATTTTTAATTAAATAATAAGATGAGAATCATAGATATGAAAATCTATAGTATATATTCAAGATGCATTTATCAGCAAACACATAATATTAAATCTATGTATTACACGAGTAAAAAAAAGTACAGTACGTTTATTTTTAGAAATACGTAAAAGAGTACCAAAAAATCCCTAAGGAAGGGCAATAATAAAGGTAAAAAGCAATATTAATGAACGGGGAATGAGAAAAAAAAAAGCTAGACTTAATAAATACTAGATGTAGTTCTTTTTTAAACAGCCATAAATATACAAACAAATTTGGAAAGTCTAATCAAAACAACAAGAGAGAACATAGAAAATAGATCAGTTAAATTATCACTGCATATTGTACAACTGCTTCTTTTGAAAAAATCTCAATAAAATAGCTTAGTAAGAGAACCCTAAGGAGACCTGTCTCTTAAATATGTGATATTCTAGATGGAATTCTGGAATTAAAAATATCAGGAAAAAATTATGAAAGTCAGAATAAAGTATGGATTTTAGTTAATAATAATGTATCAATATTGATTCATTAATCAATGAACACAGATACCATATTAATGTAAGATGTTAAAAAAAGAGCAAACTGGATGTTTACAAACTTTATTATCTTCACAATTTTTCTGTTAAACTAAAACTATGCTAAAATAAAAAGTTTATTTAAATAAAAATAAAAGAAAATATAAACAACCAAAATTGGAGAGGACAAAGAATAACAGAATTTATCAATATTCAAATAAAATACTACAAAATTATTTCTCAAAATGAATCTGGGTACAAATATTTTTTTATCAGTGAATTATTCAAATTGAGGATTTTTTTTCAAATCTTAAAAGAAAGGAAAATAACTTATATGCATATTGCACAACTAGCAGATACTTAATATGGAACAGAACTGTAAATTCACAACCAGTCTTAGTGGTTGACATAGATGCACAAATACTTAATGAAATAAGAAAAATTTGAATTCCACAGAATAACTGCAACATAACATACCATGATTAAGTAGGTATACCCCAGGAATGCAGGGACAATCAATGTATCAGATATACCAGAAAATTAAATGCTGTTAAGGCCTTTAATAAAATACAACACCTAATGTTGATAATGTTTTAAGGAACTAGAAGAAAAGCTACATCTTCACGATACTGCAAACAATCTATCTTTAAGAAACAAGAAAATTACTAGAGCTCATCACTGAATTTGGTAAAGTTGCAGGTTACAAAATTAATACACAGAAAGCTGTTGCATTTCTATACACTAACAATGAAAGATCAGAAGGAGAAATTAAAGAAACAATCCCATTTCCCATGACATCAAAAATAATAAAATGCAGGGCTTCCCTGGTGGCGCAGTGGTTTAGAGTCTGCCTGCCGATGCAGGGGACACGGGTTCGTGCCCCTATCCTGGAAGATCCCACATGCCGCGGAGCGGCTGGGCCCGCGAGCCATGGCCGCGGAGCCTGTGTGTCCGGAGCCTGTGCTCCGCAACGGGAGAGGCCACAGCAGTGAGAGGCCCGCGTACAGCAAAAAAAAAAATAAATAAAAAAATAAAATGCCTAGAAATAAACCTACCTAAGAGACAAAATACCTGTAAGTGAAAACTATAAGATGTTGATTAAAGAAATCAAAGACAAGGGCTTCACTGGTGGCGCAGTGGTTGAGAGTCCACCTGCTGATGCAGGGGACACGGGTTCGTGCCCCGGTCCGGGAAGATCCCACATGCCGCAGAGCAGCTAGGCCTGTGAGCCATGGCCACTGGGCCTGTGTGTCTGGAGCCTGTGCTCGGCAATGGGAGAGGCCACAAGAGTGAGAGGCCTGCGTACTGCAAAAAAACAAAAAACAAAACCCAAACAAACAAACAAAAAAGAAATCAAAGACAACACAAACAGATGGGAAGAGAGACCATGTTCATGGAAGAATCAATATTGGCAAAATGACTATACTACTCAAGCCAATCTAAAATTCAATGTAATCCCTAGAAAATTACCAAAGGCATATTTCACAGAACTAGAACAAAAAATCTTAAAATTTGTGTGGAGACACAAAATACCCCAAATAGTAAAAGCAATCTTGAGGACGAAAAATAGAGCTGGAGGTTATCAGGCTCTGTGACTTCTGACTATACTATAAAGCTATAGTCATCAAAACAGTATGATACTGGCCCAGAAATAGAAATATAGATCAATGGAACAGGATAGAAAGCCCAGAAATAAACCCACACTCCTATGGTCAATTAATCTATGACAAAGGAGGTAAGACTATAAAATGGAGGAAAGACAGTCTCTTCAATAAATGGTGCTGAGAAAACTGGACAGCTACAAGTAAAAGAATGAAATTAGAACACTCTTTAACACCATATGCAAAAGTAAACTCAAAATGGATTAAAGACCTATAAGTTTGAGATCAGACACTATAAAACTCTTAGAGGAAAGCATAGGCAGAACACTCTCTGACATAAATCACAGCAATATCTTTTTTGATCTGTCTACCAGAGTAATGGAAATAAAAACAAAAATAAAGAAATGGGACCTAATTAAACTCAAAAGCTTTTGCACAGCAAAGGAAACCATAAACAAAACAAAAAGACAACCCACAGAATGGGAGAAAACATTTGCAAATGATGCGACAGACAAGGGATTAGCCTCCAAAATTTACAAACAGCTCATGTGGCTTAATATCATAAAAACAAACCACCCAATCAAAAAATGGGCAGAAGACCTAAATAGACATTTCTCCACAGACGACATACAGATGGCCAAGAGGTACAGGAAAAGACATTCAACATCACTAATTATTAGAGAAATGCAAATCAAAACTACAATGAGGTATCACCTCACACCCGTCCGAATGGCTATCGTCAAAAAATCCACAAACAATAAATGCTGGAGAGGGTGTGGAGAGAAGGGAACCCTCCTACACTGTTGGTGGGAATGTAAGTTGGTACAGACACTATGGAGAACTGTATGGAGATTCCTTAAAAAACTAAAAATAGAGCTACCATGTAATCCTACAATCCCACTCCTGAGCGTATATAGGGAGAAAACATGGTCTGAAAGGATACACTTACCCCAATGTTCATTGCAGCACTGCTTACAATAGCCAAAACATGGAAGCAACCTAAATGTCCATCAGCAGAATAGTGGGTAAAGATGTGGTACATATACAATATACCATACAATGGATTATTACTCAGCCACTAAAATGAATGAAATAATGCCATTTGCAGTGACATGGATGGACCTAGAGGTTGTCATACTGAGTGAAGTAAGTCAGACAGAGAAAGAGAAATATGGTATAATATAACTTATATGTGGAATCAAAAAATAATAATAATGATACAAATGAACTTATTTACAAAACAGAAACAGACCCACAGACTTTGAGAATAAATTTATGGTTATCAGGGGGGAAGGGTGGGAGGAGGGATAGTTTGGGAGTCTGGGATTGATATGTACACACTGCTATATTTAAAATGGATAACCAACAATGACCTACTGTATAGCACAGGGAACTCTGCTCAATATTTTGTAACAACCTAAATGGGAAGAATACATACATGTGTATGTATAACTGAATCACTTTGCTGTACACCTGAACTTAACACAACATTGTTAATCAACCATACTCCAATATAAAATAAAAGGTAAAAAAAAAATGATTGACATTATACTAATAAAGATATTTTCCTCAAGATGGGGATAGTTTGTTTCCATTGTCACACAACTGCTTATACTTTCAGATACTTAGTGTCAAAACTCATAGGGGAATGACCCTATGGTAGACAAAAAAATTTTCCAAGGTCACTCTTTCTCTCTGACCACTCCCGTTTTTCATGCCTCTCTCTCAGTCTATAGGAAAATCGTCAGTAACAACAATTCCTGGGCAGTGGTCCAACTCCTGAACTCACTGATCACACATATAAGAATTAACTAGTTAACACACAATCTTTAACCCAATTTTATGGATCCTGAAAGTGCTATCTTCTGTGGGTAGTGGTGGGGTAAATTACATTTAAAAATCATTAGATAGTGGTTTTCCTCTAGAGTGGGATGCCTCAAGGGTAATAGACAGCCAAATAATTTATCTGAACGTTGAAATGACAGACTTTGTATTTAGTTTACTGTCCAGAAGTACAACCTTAACCAGGAAGGTCAAAATCAAGATGTGGATTTTAGAACAATTTTATCTGAAGTTTCCTCTAACGTTTTTAACACTCACAGAAGACTTTTCCCCAAAGGTTAATAGTACTCACCTAAAATATTTTGGAATAGGCTCTCCTTCATGGGTCATGTAGCAACAACCTGTGGTGGTAACCAATAAGGTATTTTACAGTAGGTGCTTTTCAAAAGTAAACAAGTATAAGGGGATGGGTAAGTTGGTCAAATTAGTTTAAGAAATTCATGGTCAATCAGAATTGAACAAGTGCCTTACTGCTGGAATTATTAAAATATTTAATATTCTTCATCAAAATATATGTGAGGAATATAAAATGCCCCATTTTAGGAATTCTCCTCGGAAATATCTTTTTTCACTGAATATCACTTGGGATTAGTGTCCAACACAACACATTTTGGAAAATAGACTTGTTCATAATGTAGAGAAATCAGGTTTTATGTATTTTGATAACCATCAGCACTTTATAACATGCTGTGTGATTTACTGGAATTTAACATGAACAAAAAAGAAAGATGTTAAGAAGAAATCTTTTTAAAAGTAAAAGTTAATTCTTTCCTTTCTCTTATATTGTTCTTTGTATTCTAAATGTTCCTCTCCCTTTTATTCCTCCTTCTCCCGCTCTCTACCTTTCTTTCCTTACTTCTTTCCTCCTTCTCTCCCTTCCCCCCCCTTCCTTCCCTTCCTTCCTTCCTTCCTTCCTTCCTTCCTTCCTTCCTTCCTTCCTTCCTTCCTTCCTTTTTCTATAAGCCTCTTTTCCTGATTCTAGCTTATTTAAGCAGGAAGAGATAGGCTGGAGAACAGAGTGACAAGAGCTTGCTCTCTGGTGCCTCTCAGGAAATAAGTCAATGCTCCCCCATGAACTTGCAGCTTATCAGCTCAGGAAAGGTGATTACAAAATTGGGTTTGGGTTTATTAGTGATTTAACTTGCAAATTGCCTGTTCACCTCCTTGGGATTCAGCTAAGGTTATTAGAAGTAAAGTTGGAAAATTTGCTCTTGCTACTCTCCTTAAGTTTTGACATTTCATTCAATGAATTGTTGATTCTTCCCCCACCCCACACAAAGGAAACTGAGAAAAAATATCACTGAACCATTTGGGTTCAGTTCTTTTCTTTTCTCTTATACTCTTTGTTCAGATTCTTAAGAGAACCATTTCAGAGATTTTTAGTGGATGCATTTGGAGGCTAGACACAAATGAGGATAAAAATATGCTTGGAATTAGAAAAGCAGGTCTCCATATGCCTGACAATAGCACAGCAAAGTGCAAAGGTTGCTATATAAGAAGTGTAAATAGATATGGAAACCTAGAAGAATAAGAATTTAATTACAACTTAGGGCAACAAATTGGAAGTGGCATTTGAATTGGGCCTCGAAGCTGATAAAGCCAATGTGAATAACTGGGGAGTAAGGTATACAAAAACTCTCTGAGCAGGAAGACAAGGACAGTGTGAGAAGCAGTGACAGGGGGAGCAGGGTATAGAGCCAGAGTAATTGGAGTTAAGAGTCACGGCTCTCACATTCCTCAGCTCTGTGACAAAGCTCCTGTCCAGTAACTATAAAAATAAATGTATTATAACAGTAGTATCTAAATTACAGGAGTGTTGTGAAGATTATATGAGAAAATGGACTTTAAAATTCTCAACGTAATTCCTGGTGCACAAGAAGCACTTACATGACTACAGCTGTTATTCTTGCTGCAATTAAGAAAACAGCAAGAATTTTGGTGTATTTGAGCCAGAGCTGTTGGGAAATTAGTTTCTTTAGAAACTTAGAATGGAGCCAAAGTGTGGAGGCCGTGAATATTTTATTTAGTGCTATAATTCTG
Organism: Mesoplodon bidens; assembly: GCF_964165515.1. Lineage (NCBI taxonomy): Eukaryota > Metazoa > Chordata > Mammalia > Artiodactyla > Ziphiidae > Mesoplodon > Mesoplodon bidens. The sequence continues at coordinate 46,686,096 of NC_138170.1, read as the reverse complement.
AGCATAGCAATGGCATGGTCGCATACGTGTTTAAAAGGTAGTCATTGGGAATATCCGGCATGTTTAGAAGAAGGAAAAGATTATGACAAAATTCAGATGGGAAGTGCCTAAAAAGCATAGAAAATGTAGACCAAAAATAGAATAAAGAGAAAAGTAAGAGTGAGAGAGTGAATAGGTTTGTGATAAGAAAAGTCTCAGCATTTAAGATGATGTGGATAATAACATTTTCCTTTAACATTTATTTTAAAATATTTCTTGACCTCTTGCTATGTTCTAAAACACTGTTCCAGGAGCTGGTGATGTAGAAGAGGCCCAAATCCTCATGTATTTTACATACAGTTAAGAGAAGACATACATTAGACACACAGTTGACATATATATATATATATGTTCAGATGTAATAAATATAATGAAGATTTTAACAGAAATATTTTAAAGAGATAGTGACAAAGATAAATAAAAAGATAGGCTACTTTAGATAGCCAGGATAGGTAACAAAGACTTATACATCTTATATTATCTTTGTAATTGAAGACAAGTTCGTGAAGATAAAGATTAAAAAAATTTTTCCTAAAAGGGAACACTCTTGCACTGCTGGTGGGAATGTGAATTGGTACAGCCACTATGGAGAACGGTATGGAGGTTCCTTAAAAAACTACAAATAGAACTACCATATGACCCAGCAATCCCACTACTGGGCATATACCCTGAGAAAACCATAATTCAAAAAGGGACATGTACCAAAATGTTCAGAGCAGCCCTATTTACAATAGCCCGGAGATGGAAACAACCTAAGTGTCCATCATCGGATGAATGGGTAAAGAAGATGTGGCACATATATACAATGGAATATTACTCAGTCATAAAAAGAAATGAAATTGAGCTATTTGTAATGAGGTGGATGGACCTAGAGTCTGTCATACAGAGTGAAGTAAGTCAGAAAGAGAAAGACAAATACTGTATGCTGACACATATATATGGAATTTAAGAAAAAAAAATGTCATGAAGAACATAAGGGTAAGACAGGAATAAAGACACAGACCTACTAGAGAATGGACTTGAGGATATGGGGAGGGGGAAGGGTAAGCTGTGACAAAGTGAAAGAGCGGCATGGACATATATACACTACCAAACGTAAGGTAGATAGCTAGTGGGAAGCAGCCGCATAGCACAGGGAGATCAGCTCGGTGCTTTGTGACCGCCTGGAGGGGTGGGATAGGGAGGGTGGGAGGGAGACACAAAAGGGAGGGGATATGGGAACATATGTATATGTATAACTGATTAAATTTGTTATAAAGCAAAAAATAAAAAAAAATAAAAAAAATCAGTAACCCCCCCCCCCCAATTTTTTTTTTCCTTCAGTTTTACTAGTTTCATAAGCAGTTCACATCCTCTACTAAAGGCCATAACACGTCTTCAGAGGTTTGCAATTAAGGCACTGGAAGCTGAGTAGAGAAAATGTTATGCCCACTCCAACCATGCTAAGATATTATTTTACATGCTCCAAATAATTTTATGGACCAAAATAAACAAGGAAATGTTTGGTCTTAAATTTTCAAAGTTCTGTAGTTTGAGATAGTCTTATCTCCTCCACTGATGCTTGTGATGATCTTTTCTAAGACAGTCACTGAAGATGTAAATGTGGAAGAATATAGGATGTACATTATATAAAAAATATATATTTTATCAAACTTATTTCTGCAAAAGCCTGTTTCATGCTTCTTTTTCCTGTCTTTCTTAAAATTAATGAATTATGATTTAATTTTATCTCTTCTAGTTATTAAAAAAAATTTCATGTTTTCACTGGTTGGTCTAGTGTTTACATTTGACATCATTAACATATAATCGTCTAACTTCAAAAAATATTACACTGCTCCACATATAAAGTAAGGACTTTGCAACAGTACTTTTCCATTTGTCAACTCACATATTTTGTGTTTGGGTAACATTCATTATATTTCCACATATGTAATAAATCTCAGAATAATTGGTTAATATATTTTTCTCTAAAAAGTCAGTTATCATTTAAATAAAATTTAAAAAGTGAGAAATTACTTAAAAGTTACTTACATATTTACCATTTCTGAAGCTCTTCATTTATTACATTCTCATTTTTTCATCTGGCATAATAGTCTTACTGTTTATGAAGTCCCCATCATTCTTATCTTTGTTTCTCCATATGTAATGTGCCCTTTTTCCTGGCCTCTTTTTAACATTTTCTGTTTATTTGTGATACTAAGGAATTTGATTATGACATGCAATTGGTTCAGTTTTCCTTTTATTTATCTTGATAGAAGTTCATTGTTTTTGGAACAGTGGTTTATATCTTTAATAGAAATTAGAAATTTTCCATCCATTTTTTTTCTTCACCTCTCCACCATCCTGATCCTGGGATTTCCATTGCATACAGATTAGAGTGATATTTTCCCATAAGTCACTAAGCTGTTCTGTTATTTTTTCATTCTGGACCTTAGTTGGAGATTTTTTATTGCATGCCTTATTTTTTTGTATATTGTATTTTTGGCATGACATCCCATTTTGTTCTTTTATGAAACTTCAGTCTTGTCACTCATTGTTCTCTTATATCCCTTTAAATTCTTTTGAATACTTATAACACTGTTTTAAAGCCATTGTCTTATTATAATTCCATCATCTTTATCGATTCTCAGTATGTCTTTATCATCTGATATCTTCTTGTTTATGATCACAATATCCTGCCTCTTATGATTGGATGCTGGGAATCATAAACATTATATTTTTCAGTACCTGAATTTTTTGCTATCTTCTTTTAGAGTGTTGGATTTGTTTTGGTAAGCAGTTAAGTTTAATAATTTAGCTTGATATTTTCTAGTTTTGCCTTTAAGCCTTGCTGATTATGTGGATCTCTAACTAATGTATGAAACTTCTGGGATATCTGTTGAGTACCCTGAATGTCCAAAGAGGACTCTCCACTCTGGCAGATTGGAGATTGACTGTGTACCCCAAACTTTAACTCTGAGAACTGTTAGTCTTTGAGCTTTGTTTTTTAACCTTCTCTGTATAGTTTCAACATATTCATATATTCCTCCATAAACATACATAGCAAAATGTACGATTGAAACAACATTTAAGTGTACTAGTTAATGGTATTAATTGCATTCATAATATTATGCAAACATTATAACTACCTATTTCCAAAACTGTTGCATGACTCCAAAAGAAACTCTATAAACATTAAACAGTAACACAATTTCCCCGTTCCCCTAGCCCATGGTAACTTCTAATCTACATTTTGTTACTATGAATTTGTGCACTCTAGATATATAAGTAGAATCATATATTTGCTTTTTCACGTCTGACTTATTTCACTCAGCATAACGCTTTCAAGATTCATCCATGTTGCTGCAGGTATCAGAATTTTATTCCTTTCTATGGATGAATAATGTTCCATTGCATGTATATGCCACATTTTGTTCATCTGTTCATTTGCTGATGAACAGCTGGACACCTGGACATTTGTTTCCATCTTTTGGCTACGTAAATAATGCTGCAATGAACATTGGCATACACATATCTGCTTGAGTCCCTGTTGGCCTATCGTATGCGTCAACCATAATCTTTTGCCCCAGACATCTGTGGGTTATTAGTTCACCTTGCAGTGTTTTCCAGCAATGCTCAACACCTCTCTGGCCTGAGCCCTCTCTGGTCTGAGTTCTGATTTAAGCAAAACATATATGTGCATTTGCACAGTCCTTCAGGTAGCCCCAGACGTTATAAAACAGACAAACCCATTAATTTGCAAGTAAGGTCTGTTCTCCCCACTCTTGTACCTGGAACCAGAGTCCCATACCAGGAACATGGCTGCCCTTGGTTGAGTTCTGCTGTTTCCAGGGAGGGTGTGAGACAAGGGCAAATTAAAACATGAGAAGTATTTCCTAATATTTTCAAGTTGCTTTTTCTTGATTCAGCTTTCACTTGGTTGTTACAAACCTTTGACTGTTTTCCAGAGTTCTAGCAAAGTTCATTCTGACATTTTCTGCTTTTGTGTGTGTGTATGTGTGTGTGTTTTATTTTATTATTTTTTAAATGTTTCTGTGTGGATCCAAGAGCTTGGAGTAACTTGCTCCACCACTATGATGGTGATGTCACCAGTTTGGTATCTGTGCTTTAACTAGGTCTGTAGTCATTACTGCTGGATACTAAAGTTTGAGGTATGCTGAATACTGAATGAAGATACTAGCTTAAAAACAGAAAATATGGGTTTTCAGCTCTCTCATTCATAAACTGTGTGATCTTGGAAGGATTATTTAATCTCTTTGGCTTAATTGATTAGGTTAGTGCATGTAATCTACACTGTTCCTTATAGACTAGGAAAAAACCCCACAAGTATAAAGTACCTGAAAATAAAAGTATACAGTAAATATTATTTCCATTTTCTATCTCTTCATATTCTAAGACCATAAGCATTTACTTCTAATGCTTCTCTGCCCTTCTCTGGAGATGTCATAGAGACATGTCTGAATAAGTTCATAACATTTGTTTGAGAAGCAACTGGAAAGAACTGAAAGGACCCATGTCTTAATTTTAGAAGATTAATTTCCCAATTCTTTCTTTTTCATTTACTGGATATATATCTTTGGGCTATTCACTTAAGTTTTCTGGTTCTTCTTTCTCATTATATCTACAGCACACAGTCTTAAGGAAATTTTACAGAGAGGTAAATCTGCTTGTCAAGATACACAGTATAGAATATGCTCAGGATATTTAAAAAGTAAATGAATTGATTAATGCAGGAATGATTCTGAAGCCCAATGGTACATGAAAAGAAATAGTTTATGAAGATAATGCCCAGCTGTTCCCACTTAGTAAATACACACAGAAAGAAAAGAAGAAATGGAGATGATAAATAGTGAAGAACTATTATCTCCCATTTTATAAATCTGTGGAATAGTAATTTTTAAGCAGGAGAGGAAAGAAAAGTCAATACAGATTTCCTTTAACAAGTTAATCAATGCATCTGCACATTTTCTGTGAAATGGAAATTAAGACACTTCACTAAATGTGTATAAGATTTGTTATGATATATGCCACCTTCCCCCTATGTCGAAAGTCATTGCCCCATAGAAGGATACGGATTATGTTGACAACAACATTTGATTTCAGTGTTAGGAAAAATTGGTGACAAATATGTTACTCCTCTTTTATAATCACAATTAAGCACATTATGGATATAAATACACTGAGGTTATTTTGATGAAATTTAACAATGGTTAAATTTTCCATTTGGTCATAAATAGCATGTGAAAACAGGTCATTACCTACATGAATTTTCTTTTCCCTGACTATCAATGTCACAATCACTTAAATGTTCTATACAATTTACCATTTACAAATAAGTTACTGGTATGAACATCTTTATTATTCAGCCACCCAAATTGTCTAACTATCTGTACTATATACACTGTGGCTACAACCCCAGTACAAGGTGAACTAGAACTGCCACCTTAAGTGAACTGGTTACACAAATCCTTACTCATTGTTAATTTTTACAACAGAAGAGTTCCCCACAAAGGTAAATTAGGAAATGTGTTTGGTGTGTGTTAATTCACCCAGACTTAATGAGGAGCATGTACCTATTTCTTAACCAACAAAAGTATGACCTTAAGGATAGCATTAGCATCAAATTACAATAACGAGAGAAAAGGAATATAAAGAGCTTTTATGTACAGATGGTGCCTTGTTATTTATCACTGAGCCACAAACAATTGTCCTAGAAATATTGAGATCAATAGACCCATTTAATAAAAGAACTGTGAGAGGCATTGGGATAAATCCGAGCTATTTTCCATATCAAAAGTTTTCTCTAGGGCAATTGCATTTTCCGCAGAGTCATAGACAACCCACCAATGCCAGAATTTTTTTACTACAATTTTAGGATGCTTCATTTATGGGAATGAGATTATTCTGGAATTGTGGGATTATATGCAGATAAACTCAGAAAGTGGCACTACGGATGTCAATTACTTGCAACATTTTTAGAAGTTCAGTTTCTCTCGTGCATCTGAACTCTTTCTTCTCTTTATACCTCAGAGCCTAAAACAACCCAGAATGTTTTGGTAGTGGTTTCCAATGAATGAACATTCATGAATAGTGAACATTTGAAAGGGTTTGGATTTTTACCATGTTGATAACTGAGGGATTTGATACAGCTTCCTTAAGTCAACATGCAGTAAACAAAGCCAGGCAAAGAAGTTTCATGTCAAGAGAATAGGTGATGGGACTGCAGAGTAAAGCTAGACAACAGAGAAACAGAAGACTGAGTTCAGGAAACACAGATTCAAGCCCCACATCCTTCACTAGTTGTGTGATTCTGCACAAGTCAATCGTTGCCCCTACCTCTTTTCTGCGAAGTGGGATTTAAGATCCTATAAAAAAAATGGGGCCATATATGAAGGACTTTATAAACAATAAAATATGAAAAATATGATACAAATGTTAGCTTTGGTTGTTTTCTGCAAATTAGTCAATTATGCTTATCTCACTCAGAAATAAGTGTTAAACATATATCTCCCAAACACCTTAGGTTGGACTGTAAATTTCAGTAGGAAGAACTTCCATGTGAGAAGCCAGAATATTCTTTTAACTTTGCTGAAGAAAAACGCATTTGCAAGTTGTATTTATTTGACTACTTGTTAATAAGTTGTATTCTTTTTGAAAAACACATAGAAGATAAAGCAGAGCAAACACTTCTTAATTTGAATGCTATAATTTTGCTCTTCACATAAAGTACAATGTAGCAATATTACAGTTGGAGCAATTTAGTGGAAGTAGTGATGGAAGAAAATTGAAATCATTAAGCTAAATGTCACCTTATATAACTTAGGCTATCTAAATGACAACCAGATTTAACTTTTTTTGATTATCCACAGCTAGACAGAGAAGACATTCACAAAAAACTAACAGCATACAAAAACACTTAGAATTATATTTTCTTCTTCAGCTTTATGTAAGTGGAATTCGATAATAAGAAGCATATTTCCTCATGGCTATATATTAATCTGATCAGTCAAATTCCTCTTGCTCTTGTAGGGTCTGTCCTTGAAAAAGTTTAACTAAACTGGAAATTAATTGGATGAAATCCTCAAGAAAAAAGTTAAAGGAATATTTACTTCGTTGGTCTACAGCCAGGGAAGAAACTATAATCTAGTGCTTCCTACACTGTGTAAACCAAGTATTATCTTTTTCTTAATTTCAATCTGAATACTTCCGTAAAGTGCAATAAATATATTATCAGTAAAACTAAAATTTTAAAAGAAATACAAAAACCAGCCCAAGTTTTTTTTTGTTATTATTAGATTCAAAGACATGCTATTAACCTGTCAAATTGCAATGCAAATTTCTGAAATGTTTACTCCCAGTTTCTGTACATATATTCTCACTGATAGTAACAAACAGGTTGGACTTTGAGTAGTTAACTGTTTTTTTCTGGAAAGGTCCAGATAATAAATATTTTAGGCTTTGTGTGCCACATGGTCTCTGTTATGACTACTTAACACAGCTGTTACAGCTTGGAAGCAGCAATAGACAAAGCATAAACAAATGGCCATGACTGTATGCTGCAATAAAACTTTATTTATAAAAACAAATACTGGTCTATATTTGGCCCATAGACTGTAGTCTGCTGATATCTGTTCTAAGCTATGACATTTGTGGTGTCTGTCAATGTAATACATGAGGGAAAATCCTAAGACACTGACATAACAGATTATCCAAATTCCAGAGATAGTTGAGAACTTCTATGAGAATTAATGGAATGAGGTGAGGAAAAGAAATAGGTAACTGAAGGAACCTACACCTCATTTAGGCCAAAACAAATTGAAAATTGAAGAAAAAATGAGATTGTCACATACAGAAATGAGAAAATAGTTTCCATGACTGGATGCAGGTGGAATCTGTGTGTACCATATGGTGGTTAAGAAATAAGGCTCTGAAGCCAGTCAGTTCTGGGTGCCAATCCTGGCTTCACTATTGATTAACCCATTAAAAAAGAGGAGTGATTACCTTGGGAAAGTTTCTCCTTTTACTTACTTTCATAGTAAGATGGAAAAATACACTACTTAAAGGGTTGTTGATATAAATCAGTGAAATACTTGCATGCATTTATCATTCTCCTTGACATAGTAAGTGTTCAAAAGATGTTTAGGGTAAAATTTGCCTATAGGAGATGAAGTTATAATTTTTTTCTGGAACTTTGGTGTGCTGTAGCTAAGGTGATATTTTAAAGCCTCAAGCTGTTAGGAAACAAAGAAATTTTGTAGAGAAGTAGCATCCTGCTGTTAATCATGAAACCTGATTATATTCCAAGATAGTTGCCACTGTCTTGCAACTGATCAATTTTTCTTCAGTCTCTTAATTTTTAACATAAGGTGATATTCTCAACCAAATATTTCTTTCCCTCACCATGTAGACTTTTTGTGTACTGGAAGGATGGCTGGGTTAAGATGCACCCTTTAGCTTCCAGTACTTCCTGTGCCACTGACTAGCTATGCAGTCAAAAATTAGTTGCCTAAAAGTTCCACGCATCATTTTCTAATCTATTAAAATGAAGCTTTGAACTGGTCACCTGAAAAACCTCATAAAAAGAAATTATCTTGCATCAGATTTACCTTTTCTGGTAATTCTCTGTATGAATATATGACTATGACCCTTTAAGCTGTGGCATCCCCTCTGCCAAATGTTAACAGAATGTATAATGTCTTATTTTGCTTTCAGTCTACAAGATTATATTTTAAAAGATCTATATATCAGAAAAAAAGAAATTATGTTTTTATATATCTGAGGTTCTAATCTTAGTGGCAGTACCTAAATTACTTAAGGCATGCAGATAGAATAACAATAGAGCAATTATTGATATCTAGTGAAAAAGAGGAATAGTCTAGAAGATCAATATGTGAGGTAGTATTTCACAGCAACCGCACAGGGAGTACAGACCTTGGAAGGAAAACCAGAAAATTCTTGATCTTCTTCTAACACCCTCTATTGCCAAGGTAGAACTTGATAGATAGATTAGGTAGATAGATAGATAGATAGATAGATAGATAGATAGACAAAAACTTTGTCATGGGAAGTTAAAGAATGAATAATAAGAATTATTAACCTGGTTCCTTAAGTTAGTTGAATTTTTTAGAAAGTAGGCAAGATCTTGTTATGACCTTCAAAAGGCAGTAATCAATAAGGTATCTCTTTGGTAACCTAACAAACCAAAATCTGTTAGTATTTATTACCACAACCAAATACGAATTGGTGGTATTCATTACCACAACCAAAAATCAATTCTGACCTCCACCACTTAGTTATAATTTTGAACTTATTGACTAAATATGCTGCTGCTTTAAAAATTGCACAAACACTATACATATAACAGTAAAAACTACAGAAAGTAACCACAGATAAATATAAAGCTATCATTAAAATAACTCATGATTATATCACCATTCTTAATTATACAACCATTCTTAACATGAGAAAGAGAGAGACTGATTTAAAGGCGCTTTTTAAAATATAGTTTTTTGTAAAAATATAAGAATGACGATAAAAATATAAATATTTTTTGAAATTGTAATTTACTTAATTTATTTGTTATCAGAATTTTCTCATTATCTTAGCTATGTTTTAAGACAAGCTGCATATGATCTCATCAGATGACTTGATGAAATGAATGTAGCTAGTCACTTGATAATATATGTTATGTTGCTTTCAATTTTTACTATTCCAAATAATGATTAGATAAACAATTTTTAGTATATTTGTACATATCATTATGTCTTTAGGATAATTCTTAGAAATGAAAGTACTATTTCAAAGCCTATAAATATTATTAAGGATTTTTATATATGTATTGCCTAACTTACCTTAAGAACAATTGCACTTATAATATTTTCTTTAAATAAAGTATTATTGTTCACTGCAACCAGTAGCTTATCTGTGTGCACATATTTTACAGTTCTGATAATACAAAACATTACAATATTTTAAACATTTTCCTATTTTGTAAACTATTCTACAGTTTCTTATTATTTAGTCTTTCCCATACTGTTGTATTTTTAGAGTTGGTGTTGCTCTAGAACATAAAGATACATTTCTTTTTTGGTATCAATAATAATTATAAAATGTCTTCTTTCAGAGAAGAATTAAAAATAATTATAAGACAATTTATTAATCCATTCATTCTATTTTCAGTGTTTCACAATGTTCTAAAGGTTACTTGGTCTAGCAGGTTATCAATATTATTTATGGATTTGTTTATGTTTGATTTTTTCCTGATTATTGATCATATATTCTTACTTCTTTGCCTGCCTAGTAATTTTTGATTGTATGCTCTACATTTTGAACATTACATTATTAGTTTCTGGATTGTGTTGTATTTCTTTAACTAGTATTATATACTTTGTTTTGATATGCAGTTGAGTTACAAGCATACCTCACTTTACTGTGCTTTGCTTTACTGAACTTCACAGATATTGCATTTTTTACAAATCAAAGGTTTGTGGCACACCTGCATTGTCAGATGATGGTTAGCATTTTTTATCAATAAAGCATTTTTAAATTAAGGTATGCACATTTTTTCTTAGACATAATGCTATTGCACATTTAATAGACTACAGTATAATCTAAACATAACTATTATATGCACTGGGCAGCCAAAAAATTCTTGTGACTCACTTTATTAGGTGGTCTGGAACCAAACCCACAATATCTCTGAGGTATGCCTATATTTGGAATCAGATCCTTTTAAGACGTGTTTTTCTACTTGGTTAAGGTAAAACCAGAGCACTCTTTAGTCAGGAGTTAATTTATCTCCTTATATAAGGTGATATCCTTTTGAGAACTCTATCAGATATCCTGTATATTATATGATCTATCAACTCTGGCTGGAGGGAACAAAAATTATACCCATCCCTGTATGAACTCAAGAAATTATTTGGTCTACTACTTTCTGGTGTTTTTTGTATTTTTCTTTTTCTTCCAGTCTTGGCTAGTCACTTCTCAATCATGCATAATTAATAGTCAGTTTAAGACTTAGGGTAACAACTCTTCAGATCTCTAATGCATTCTCCCTCTCTCAATTCTCTCTCAAGTTCCCTCTCACTTTCACTCTATCTATGCATGTGTGTATGCATGGCTCCCTTTACTCTAGTAGTCTGTCCCACAAATTATGGGCAAGTTAGTCTATCCAAAGTGTAATCTATTTTTTTTCTCCATTCACTGAGACTTCTGAGGTTAGTTTGGCTTTCTGCTCTCTCTGTTGTTGGCTGGAAACTACTTGCAGAAAGTAAGCTGTTGCAGTTATAGAGTTTATCTCATTTGTTTTCCTTGTCTCAGGGTAACAGCAGTTATCCAATAAGTTAAAACCATTGTTTCATATAGTTTTCTGGTTTCCAATAGTTTAAAGTGGGAGGGTAAATCCAATTCCTGTTAATTATCATGGTCTGAAGTGAAAGTCTATACACTTCCTCTCCCTCTTCCTCCCTCTCCCTCTCCCTCTCTCTCTATATATATACACACACAATACATATGTATATACATACATATTATATATAATAATATGTATTTACTTTCATAATTCCATTGAGAGATTATAAAATACCATGTGGTACTAAACTTGTTTCCAAGAGATAGGGTTGTGTTCATGGTTTGATTTTCATTCTTTTTTTCTGTCTACTTACATAATCCAATAACATACCTATTATAGAGCAATGACATCAATCTCTATTACATTGAAGCAGGATTTTTGCTAATTTACCTTCCTATACCTCTTGCTTTGATCTTTAGCAGAGGTAAAGCTAGAGAATCATTACTATCTGCTAAAATTACTAGATTTGGTTGATACGACCATATTGGATCACAATCCTAATCATGCCACTTAACTAACTCTGGGATCTTAGGGAATCTGCATAAATCCTCTGAGCCTCAGTTTCTTCAGTTATAAAATGAGGGTGAAATACAAATACTCATTTAGAAATATTCACTTTGAAATTATGAATGAATTACATAAAATATAGTGTCTGGCATATAGATGACACAAAAATATGAGACATAAATTCTGCGTGCTATAGAAAAGGATAGGAAAAAATAACATATAATAACAGTATGAAAAAAAGAAAATAACAGAACTTATATGTGAGAGGGCACTGATCATAAGTCCCTTCTTGGAAAATTTACTTGACCTTTATAAACATCATTTTTCTCATTTTTATAATGAAATGGTTTAAGTTGTGCTTAATATTACATTTGAATAAACTAAGCTAACCAGTCACATATAAACCTCAAATTTTTGCTGTTTTTTAAACTTTTTTTTCTAATTTTATTTTATTATTATTTTTTTTATTAAGCACCAGCCAGGAGTAGATTTTAGTGATCACTTATTATCATAAAAAAGCCTATTGTATTATTGTATCTTTTATTTTAGAGTAAATAATTTCCTTTCTTTTTGTGTATTACCATGTAAAAGATCCTATTAGTCAGCTTCATTCCGTCTCATAAATAATCTGTAAGGCATTTTTTGTGCTTATTTGTCTCTGTAAATTTCCCTGAGTGGGGTGCCTTTACTAGGACAATATTCAATAAATTTCCCCCAATATTTCCAGCTTGGAAGCAAAGAGATCCTGGAGACTGGCTCTCTAACAGTTCAAAACAGAAATTAGTGAGGATGTGTAAATTTATCTGAAGTTAATTTTTTTTTTTTTGCACAGTGCCTAACCAGAGGAAGTTGTAAAGTCACATGGGAGGCAGGGAAAAAACTATTAAAAACAAAGACCATTTACATTTTCGTTAAATCAAAATGTAGATACTACTTATGCAATGTGTATTGTTTTCTGATGACGTCTGTATGCTACTGAGATGGTAAAACCTGATAATGAAACTGTCCAAATAAAACAAACCAAAAATGAGAAAAAAATCCTTGTATTTCAATACTCTTCACCATTCTGCAATAATTTTGTCACTCAGGAGACCATGCCCTGTCTTCCCTCAATGCTGCTATGTAACATACACTTGCCCTGTGTTCAATTTCCTCTCCACTAGCCTGGCCATGCAGGAGATAAGAATACTGATTTTAGGAGAAGGCAGAGGGAAGAGTGGGACTATTGCCTGTAGAGGCTGGAGCAATCCAAGAGTCAGTTACTAAACTCAAACTGAAACCAAATACACCTGGGCCAATATGCATCATTTCAAAACTGCTAGAGAGGACTGAGTTCTAGGTCCAAGGTGACATGTTAACAACTCAGAATAACCTAAAAAGTTGGAATAAAGGTGAAAAAAAAAATCCTGAGTACCAGGACAATACCACAGATACTTTTAGCAAGCACTTTTAGTTTTTAAAATAACTTGAATTTTAATAAAGTACTACAATTCCTTTTATTTCATCTGATATAATGCTAGTAAAAAAATTATATATTGGCATTCTGCAACAGTGCGGACCAGCGAGAATCCGGTCTGGTGCATCTATGTGGGACAGTGTGTCTGGTGCTCTCCACAGCTGCCCACCTTGCCTGGGATGCAAGCATCCTCTCCAGTGCAGGAGAAGCCAGAGCTTCTGTTTGGCTTTGACTAAAAAAGAATTTAGCCTATATGTACTACTTTAACAACTGGAAGAATGACAGATGACAAAGATGTGCTTTGAGATGTGTGGTTTAGATGAATTCCAATTTGCTTCACCCTTTATCAGGATGAGATAAATGAATGGGAGGTAAAACCATATTATGTATTATCCAACTGGTTTGCTATTTGATCTTCTTGCATCAAGTTCAGCTCTTCCTTGGAACATCAGGGTACATTTTAAGTCGTGTGGCTGACAGGGTCTTGGTGCTCTGGCTGGGTGTCAGGTCTGAGCCTCTGCAGTGGGAGAGCCGAGTTCAGGACACTGGACCTCCAGACCTCCTGGTACCTTGTAATATCAATTGGCAAGAGCTCTCCAGAGATCTCCATCTCAATGCTAAGACCCAGCTCCACTAAACGGCAAGCAAGCTCCAGTGCTGGACACCCCTTGCCAAAAAACTAGCAAGGCAGGAACACAATATTACCCATTAGCAGAGAGGAAGCCGGAAATCATAATAAATTCACAGAGACCCCAAAACACACCACAGGACATGGTCCTGCCCACCAGAAATACAAAATCCAGCCACATCTACCAGAACACAGGCACCAGTCCCCTCCACCAGTAATCCTACATAACCCATTGAACCAACCTTACCCACTGTGGGCGGACAACAAAAACAATGGGAACTACGAACCTACAGCCTGCAAAAAGGAGACCCAAACACAGTAAGTTAAGCAAAATGAGAAGACAGAGAAACACACAACAGATGAAGGAGCAAGGTAAAAACCCACCCAACCAAACAAATGAAGAGGAAACAGGCAGCATACCTGAAAAAGAATTGAGAGTAATGATAGTAAAGATGATCCCAAATCTTGGAAATAGAATGGAGAAAATACAAGACACATTTAATAAGGACCCAGAAGAACTAAAGAGCAAACAAACAATGATGAACACAATAAATGAAATTAAAAATTCTCAAGAAGGAATCAATAGCAGAATAACTGAGGCAGAAGAACGGATAAGTGACCTGGAAGATAAACAGTGGAAATAACTACTGCAGAGCAGACTGAAGAAAAAAGAATGAAAAGGATTGAGGACAATCTCAGAGACCTCTGGGAAAACACTAAACACAACAGCATGCGAATTATAGGAGTCCCACAAGAAGAAGAGAAAAATTAAGGGACTGAGAAAATATTTGAAGAGATTATAGTTCAAAACTTCTCTAATATGGGAAAGGAAATAGTCAATTAAGTCCAGGAGGCACAGAGAGTCCCACAGAGGATAAATCCAAGGAGAAACATGCCAACACATATATTAATCAAACTATCAAAAATTAAATACAAAGAAAAAACATTAAAAGCGGCAAGGGAAAAACAACAAATAACATACAAGGGAATCCCCATAAGGTTAAGAGCTGGTCTTTCAGCAGAAACTCTGCAAGCCAGAAGGGAGTGGAAGGATATATTTAAAGTGATGAAAGGGAAAAACCTACAGCCAAGATTACTCTACCCAGAAAGGATCTGATTCAGATTCGACAGAAAAATTAAAATCTTTAAGGACAAGCAAAAGCTAAGAGAATACAGCATCACCAAGCCAGCTTTACAACAAATGCTAAAGGAACTTCTCTAGGCAGGAAACACAAGAGAAGGAAAAGACCTATAATAACAAATCCAAAACAATTAAGCAAATGGTAATAGGAACATACATATCGATAACTACCTTAAAGGTAAATGGATTAAATGCTCCAATCAAAAGACATAATCTGGCTGAATGGACACAAAAACAAGACCTATATATATATATGCTGTCTACAAGAGATGCAGTTCACACCTAGGGACACATACAGACTGAAAGTGAGGGGATGGAAAAAGATATTCCATGCAAATGGAAATCAAAAGAAAGCTGGAGTAGCAATTCTCATATCAAACAAAATAGACATTAAAACAAAGACTATTACAAGAGACAAAGAAGGACACTACATAATAATCAAGGGATCAATGCAAGAAGAAGATATAACAAGTGTAAATATTCATGCACCCAACATAGGAGGACCTCAATATACAAGGCAAATGCTCACAGACATAAAGGGGAAATCGACAGTAACACAATAATAGTAGGGTACTTTAATACCCCACTTTCACCAATGGAAAGATAATCCAAAATGAAAATAAATAAGGAAACACAAGCATTAAATAATACATTAACAAGATGGACTTAATTGATATTTATAGGACTTTCCATCCAAAAACAACAGAGTACACTTTCTTCTCAAGTGTTCATGGAACATTATCCAGGATAGATCATATCTTGGGTCATAAATCAAGTCTTTGTAAATTTAAGAAAACTGAAATTGTATCAAGTATCTTTTCCAACCACAACACTATAAGACTAGATTATCAATTACAGGAAAAAAAATGTAAAAACTACAAACCCATGGAGGCTAAACAATATCATACTAAATAACCCAGAGATCACTGAAGAATCAAAGAGGAAATCAAAACTTACATAGAAACAAATGACAATGAACACAAGACGACCAAAAACCTATGGGATGCAGCAAAAGCAGTTCTAAGAGGGAAGTTTATAGCAATACAATCCTAACTCAAGAAATAAGAAACATCTCAGATAAGCAACCTAACATTACACCTAAAGCAATCAGAGAAAGAATAAAAGAAAACTCCCCAAAGTTAGCAAAAGGAAAGAAATCACAGAGATAAGAAATAAATGAAAGAGAAATGAAGGAAATGATAGCAAAGATCAGTAAAACTAAAAGCTGGTTCCTTGAGAAGATAAACAAAATTGATAAAGCATTAGCCAGACTCATCAAGAAAAAAAGGGAAAAGACTCAAATCAATAGAATTAAAAATGAAAAAGGAGAAGTAACAACTGACATTGCAGAAATACAAAGGATCATGAGAGATTACTAAAAACAACTATATGCCAATAAAATGGACAACCTGGCAGAAATGGACAAATTCTTAGAAAAGCACAACCTTCTGAGACTGAACCAGGAAGAAATAGAAAACATAAGCAGACCAATCACAAGCACTGAAATTGAAACTGTGATTAAAAATCTTCCAACATGCATGAGGGAAGGGATGTGGGAACAGATGTATATGTATGACTGATTCACTTTGTTATAAAGCAGAAACTAATTAAAAAAATGAATAAATAAACTTAAAAAAATGAAAAAAAAAAAAAAAAATCTTCCAACAAACAAAACCCTAGGACCAGATGGCTTCACAGGTGAATTCTATCAAACATTTAGAGAAGAGCTAACACCTATCCTTCTCAAACTCTTCTAAAATATAGCAGAGGGAGGAACACTCCCAAACTCATTCTACAAGGCCACCACCACCCTGATACCAAAACCAGACAGAGATGTCGCAAAAAAAGGAGACTACAGGCCAATAACGTTGATGAACATAGATGCAAAAATCCTCAACAAAATACTGGCAAAAAGAAATCAGCAGCACATTAAAAGGATCATGCACCATGATCAAGTGGGGTTTATCCCATGAGTGCAAGGATTCTTCATTATGTGCAAATCAATCAATGTCATACACCATATTAACAAATTGAAGGATAAAAACCATATGATCATCTCAATAGATGCAGAAAAAAGCTTCTGACAAAATTCAACACTAATTAATGATAAAAAGCTTCCAGAAAGTAGGCACAGAGGGAACTTACCTCAACATAATAGAGGCCATATATGACAAACCCACAGCCAACATTGTTCTCAATGGTGAAAAACTGAATCCATTACCACTAAGATTACAAACAAGATAAGGTTGCCCACTCTCACAACTATTATTCAATATAGTTTTGGAAGTTTTTGCCACAGCCATCAGAGAAGACAAAGAAATAAAAGGAATCCAAATGGGAAAAGAAGAAGTAAAACTGTCACTGTTTGCAGATGACATGATACTGTACATAGAGAATCCTAGAGATCTACCAGAAAACTTCTAGAGCTAATCAATGAATTTGCTAAAGTAGCAGGATAAAAAATTAATGGGCAGAAATCTCTTGCATTCCTATACACTAATGATGAAAAATCTGAAAGAGAAATTAAGGAAACACTCCCATTTAACAATGCAACAAAAATAATAAAATACCTAGGAATAAACCTACCTAGGGGACCAAAGCACTGCATGCAGAAAACTATCAGACACTGATGAAAGAAAAGAAAGACAATAAAAACAGATGGAGAGATATAACATGTTCTTGGATTGGAAGAACCAACATTGTGAAAATGACTATACTACCAAAAGCAGTCTACAGATTCAATGCAATCCCTATCAAACTACCAATGGCAATTTCAACAGGACTAGAACAAAAAAGTTCACAATTTGTACAGAAACACAAAAGACCCCTAACAGCCAAAGCAATATTCAGAAAGAAAAACAGAGCTAGGGGAATCAGGCTCCTGGACTTCAGACTATATTACAAAGCTACAGTAATCAAGACAGTATGGTACTGGCACAAAAACAGAAATATAGATCAATGGAACAGGACAGAAAGCCAGAGATAACCCCATGCACATATGGTTCCCTTATCTTTGATAAGGGAGGCAAAAACATACAAAGGAGAAAAGACAGCTTCTTCAACAAGTGGTGCTGGGAAAACTGGACAGCTACACATAAAAGAATGAAATTAGAAAATTCCCTAACACCATACACAAAAATAAACTCATAATGGATTAAAGACCTAAATGTAAGGCTGGACACTATTAAACTCTTAGAGGAAAACATAGGCAGAACACTCTATGACATAAATCACAGCAAGATCCTTTTTGACCCACCTCCTAGAGAAATGGAAATAAAAATTAACAAATGGTACCTACTGAAACTTAAAAGCTTTTGCACAGCAAAGGAAACCATAAACAAGACAAAAAGACAACCCTCAAAATATTTGCAAATGAAACAACTAACAAAGGATTAATCTCCAATACATACAAGCAGCTCATGCAGCTCAATATCAAAAAACAAACAACCCAATCCAAAAATGGGCAAAAGACCTAAATAGACATTTCTCCAAAGAAGATATACCAATTGCCAAAAAACATATGAAATGATGCTCAACATCATTAATCATTAGAGAAGTGAAAATCAAAACTACAATGAGGTATCACCTCATACCAGTCACAATAGCCATCATCAAAAAATCTTTAAACAATAAATTCTGGAGATGGCATGGAGAAAAGGGAACCCTGTTGCAGTGTTGGTGGGAATGTAAATTGATACAGCCACTATGGAGAACAGTATGGAGGTTCCTTAAAAAACTAAAACTAGAACTCCCATACGACCCAGCAATCCCACTACTGGGCATATACCCTGAGAAAACCATAATTCAAAAAGAGTCATGTACCACAATGTTCATTGCAGCTCTATTTACAATAGCCAGGACATGGAAGCAACCTAAGTGTCCATTGACAGATGAATGGATAAAGATGTGGCACATATATACAATGGAATATTAGCCATCAAAAGAAACAAAGTTGAGTTATTCGTAGTCAGGTGGATGGACCTAGAGTCTGTCATACAGAGTGAAGTAAGTCAGAAAGAGAAAAACGGATACCATATGCTAACACATATATATGGAATCTAAAAAAAAAAAAAAAAAAAAGAAAACGGTCAGAAGAACCTAGGTGCAAGACGGGAATAAAGATGCAGACCTACTACAGAATGGACTTGAGGACACGGGGCAGGGGAAGGATAAGCTGGGACAAAGTGAGAAAGTGGCATGGACATATATACACTACCAAACGTAAAATAGATAGCTAGTGGGAAACAGCTGCATAGCACAGGGAGATCAGCTCGGTGCTTTGTGACCACCTAGAGGGGGGAATAGAGACGGTGGGAGGGAAACGCAAGAGGGAGGGAATATGGGGATATATGTATATGTATAGCTGACTTACTTTGTTATACAGCAGAAGCTAACATACCATTGTAAAGCAATTATACTACAGTAAAGATGTATAAAAAATTTTTAAGGCAGTATTTTGATATGGAAATATATAATTCTTTGCAATTTCACCCTTTTCAGTGTCTACAAAGGACAAATTGAATTAGAAACGTGAAAAGATTTCTCCTGTCATCTCCATTATCCAGAATATATGTTAATATAATTAAATCACATGCAAACCCTTACAAATCAATAATAGAGGGAAAATACTCAGTGACAAAGAGAAATAACCCAGCTGAGAAATATACAAAGGATCTGAATGGACATTTCCTGAAAGAAGATTTACAAATGGCCAATAAGCATATGAAAACAATAATATTAGTCTTTAGGAAAATGCAAATCAAAAGCACAATAAGATACCACTTAATACCCACTGGGATGGCTATAATAATAATGATAAAGACAAGTGATCACAACCATTGGTGAGGATGTGGAGAAATTTGTATCTTTTATACACTGTTGTTGGGAATGTAAAAAGGCACAGCCACTTATGCAAACAGGCTGTTCCTCAAAAAGTTAAAATGAGAGTAATCACATGACCCACCAACTCCACTCCTAGGTTTATGATCTAGACAGCCTTAAGTTTCCTTTCAGCTTAACTAAAATTTAGGCAGGTTTCTTCCTGACTATAGCCCACTGACCTCCATTTTTTTTTAGAGCATTTACTTTAGAAAATGTTTATCTACACAATTTTTCTCTGTTCTTTTGCAATGCAAACCTTCTACCAGCCCTGACCAGTTTTAGAATTCAGTAGTATCTTTCTGAACGATGTGGGAGCCATTCCTGTGAAATGTAATAATTTAAGAAGGTAGTTGCCCCTATCTCCCAGTCCCTGTGGGACTGAAAGAGCTTTATTTTCTTTTATTTAATTTAAATTTTTATTTATTTTTTATTGATGGATGGTTGATGTACCATATGGTGTAAGTTGCAGGTATACAATATAGTATTTCACAATTTTTTGATTAAATTCCATTTATAATTACTATAAAATACTGGCTATACTCCCTGTGTTGTACAATATATCCTTGTAGCTTATTTTATTTTTATTTATTTATTTATTTATTTATTTATTTATTTATTTATTTATTTATTTATTTTTGCGGTACGCGGGTCTCTCACCGTTGTGGCCTCTCCCGCTACGGAGCACAGGCTCCGGACGCGCAGGCTCAGCGGCCATAGCTCATGGGCCTAGCCGCTCCATGGCATGTGGGATCTTCCCGGACGGGGGCACGAACCCATGTCCCCTGAATCGGCAGGTGGACTCTCAACCACTGCGCCACCAGGGAAGCCCTATTTATCTATTTTTTGAATTTTATTTTATTTACCTTTTTATACAGCAGGTTCTTATTAGTCATCCATTTTATACACACCAGGGTATACATGTTAATCCCAATCTCCCAATTCATCACACCACCACCCCCACGTGCCGCCACTTTCCCCCATTGGCGTCCATAAGTTTGTTCTCTACATCTGAGTCTCAACTTCTTCCCTGCAAACCAGTTCATCTGTACCATTTTTCTCGCTTCCAAATATATGCATTAATGTATGATATTTGTTTTTCTCTTTCTGACTTACTTCACTGTGTAGGACAGTCTCTAGATTCATTCATGTCTCTACAAATGACTCAATTTCGTTCCATTTTATGGCTGAGTAATATTCCATGTATCACATCTTGTTTATCCATGCATCTGTCGATGGGTATTTAGGTTGCTTCCATGACCTGGCTATTGTAAACAGTGCTGCAGTGAACACCAGGGTGCGTGTGTCTTTTTGAATTATGGTTTTCTATGGGTATATGCCCAGCATTGGGATTGCTGGGTCATATGGTAATTCTATTTTTAGTTTTTTCAGGAACCTCCATACTGTTCTCCATACTGGCTGTATTAATTTACATTCCCACCAACACTGCAACAGGGTTCCCTTTTCTCCACACCCTCTCCAGCATTTGTTGTTTGTAGATTTTCTGATGATGCCCATACTTAATGGTGTGAGGTGATACCTCATTGTAGTTTTGATTTGCATTTCTCTAATAATTAGTGATGTTGAGCAGCTTTTCATGTGCTTCTTGGCTATCTGTATGTCTTCTTTGGAGAAATGTCTATTTAGGTATTCTGCCAATTTTCGGATTTTTTTTTTTTTAATATTGACCTGCATATGCTGTTAATATATTTTGGAGATTAATCCTTTGTCCATTGATTCATTTGCAAATATTTTCCCCATTCTGAGGGTTGTGTTTTCGCTTGTTTGTAGTTTCCTTTGCTTTGAAAAACCTTTTAAGTTTCATTAATTCCCATTTGTTTATTTTTGTTTTCATTTCCATTAGTTGAGGAGGTGGATCAAAAAAGGTCTTGCTGTGATTTATGTCAAAGTGTGTTCTTCCTATGTTTTCCTCTAAGAGTTTTAGAGTGCCCCGTCTTACATTTGGGTCTCTAATCCATTTTGAGTTTATTTTTGTTTATGGTGTTAGGGAGTGTTCTAATTTTATTCTTCTACATCTAGCTGTCCAGTTTTCCCAGCACCACTTATTGAAGAGACTATCTTTTATCCATTATGTATCCTTGCCTCCTTTGTCATAGATCAGATGAGCATAGGTGCATGGGTTTATCTCTGGGTTTTCTATCCTACTCCATTGATCTATATTTCTGTTTTTGTGCCAGTACCATATTGTCTTCATTACTGTAGCTTTGTAGTATAGTCTGAAGTCAGGGAGTCTGATTCCTCCAGCTCCGTTTTTTTCCCCTCAAGACTGTTTGGCTATTTGGGGTCTTTTGTGTCTCCATACACAAAAAAATTTTAAGAATTTTTGTTCTAGTTCTGTAAAAAATGTCATTGGTAATTTGATAGGGATTGCATTGAATCTGTAGATTGCTTGGGTAGTACAGTCATTTTCACAATATTGATTCTTCTAATCCAAGAACATGGTATATCTCTCCAACTGTTGGTATCATCTTTAATTTCTTTCAAAAGTGTCTTATAGTTTTCTGCATACAGGTCTTTTGTCTCCCTAGGTAGTCATATTCCTAGGTATTTTATTGTTTTTGTTGCAATGGTAAATGGAAGTGTTTCCATACTTTCTCTTTCAGATTTTTCATCATTAGTGTATAGGAATGCAAGTGATTTCTGTGCATTAATTTTGTATCTGGCAACTTTACCAAATTCATTTATTAGCTCTACTAGTTTCTTGGTGGCATCTTTAGGATTCTCTATGTATAGTATCATGTCATCTGCAAATAGTGACAGTTTTACTTTTTCTTTTCCGATTTGTATTCCTTTTGTCTTCTCTGATTGCTGTGGCTAGGACTTCCAAAACTATGTTGAATAATAGTGGTGAGAGTGGACATCCTTGTCTTCTTCTTTATCTTAGAGGAAATACTTTCATTTTTTCACCATTGAGAATGATGTTTGCTGTGGGTTTGTTGTATATGGCCTTTATTATGTTGAGGTAGGTTCCCTCTATGCTCTCTTTCTGGAGAGTTTTTATCATAAATGGGTGTGGAATTTTGTTAGAAGCTTTTTCTGCATCTATTGAGATGATCATATGGTTTTTATTCTTCAATTTGTTCATATGGTGTATCACATTGATTGATTTGTGAATATTAAAGAATCCTTGCATCCTTGGGATAAATCCCACTTGATCATGGTGTAGGATCCTTTTAATGTGTTGTTGGATCCTGTTTGTTAGTATTGTGTTGAGGATTTTTGCATCTATATTCATCAGTTATATTGGTCTGCAATTTTCTTTTTTTGTAGTACCTTTGTCTGGTTTGGTATCAGGGTGATAGTGGCCTCATAGAATGAGTTTGGGAGTGTTCCTTCCTGTGCAATTTTTTGGAAGAGTTTGAGAAGGATGGGTGTCAGCTCTTCTCTAAATGTTTGATAGAATTCACCTGTGAAGCCATCTTGTCCTGGACTTTTGTTTTTTGGAAGAATTTTAATCACAGTTTCAATTTCATTACTTGTGATTGGTCTGTTCATATTTTCTATTTCTTCCTGGTTCAGTGTTGGGAGGTTACACCATTCTAAGAATTTGTCCATTTCTTTCAGGTTGTCCGTTTTATTGGCATAGAGTTGCTTGTAGTAGTCTCTTAGGATGCTTTGTATTTCTGTGGTGTCTGTTGTAACTTCTCCTTTTTCATTTCTAATTTTATTGATTTGAGTCCTCTCCCTCTTTTTCTTGATGAGTCTGGCTAATGGTTTATCAATTTTGTTTATCTTCTCAAAGAACCAGCTTTTAGTTTTATTGATGTTTGCTATTGTTTTCTTTGTTTCTATTTCATTTATTTCTGCTCTGATCTTATGATTCCCTTCCTTCTGCTAACTTTGGATTTTGTTTTTCTTTCTCTAGTTCATTTAGGTGTAAGTTAGATTGTTTATTTATTTTTCTTGTTTCTTGAGGTAGGCTTGTACAGCTATAAACTTCCCTGTTAGCACTGCTTTTGCTGCATCCCATAGGTTTTGGATGGTCGTGTTTCATTGTTATTTGTCTCTACATATTTTTTGATTTCCTCTTTGATTTCTTCAGTGATCTCTTGGTTATTTAGTAACATATTCTTTAGCTTCCATGTGTTTGTGTATTTTACATTTTTTCCCCTGTAATTGATTTCTAATCTCATAGCGTTGTGGTCAGAAAAGATGCTTGAAATGATTTCAATTTTGTTAAATTTACTGAGGCTTGATTTGTGACCCAAGATGTGATGTATCCTGAAGAATGTTACGTGAACATTTGAGACGAAAGTGTAATCTGCTGTTTTTGGATGGAATGTCCTATAAATATCAATTACATCTATCTGGTCTATTGTGTAATTTAAAGCTCGTGTTTCCATATTAATTTTCTGTTTGGATGATCTGTCCACTGTGTAAAAGTCCCCCACTATTATTGTGTTACTGTCGATTTCCTCTTTTATAGCTGTTAGCAGGTGCATAATGTATTGAGGTGCTCCTATGTTTGGTGCATATATATTTATAATTGTTCTATCTTCTTCTTGGATTGATACATTGATCATTATGTAGTGTCCTTTCTTGTCTCTTGTAAAAATCTTTATTTTAAAATCTATTTTATCTGATATGAGCATTGCTACTCCAGATTTCTTTTGATTTGCATTTGCATGGCCTATCTTTTTCCATCCCCTCACTTCAGTCTGTATGTGTCCCTCGATCTGAAGTGGGTCTCTTGTAGACAGCATATATATGGGTCTTATTTTTGTATCCATTCAGCAAGCCTGTGTCTTTTGGTTGGTGCATTTAATCCATTCACGTTTAAGGTAATTATCAATATGTATGTTTCTATGACCATTCTCTTAATTGTTTTGGGTTTGTTTTTGTAGGTCATTTTCTTGTCTTGTGTTTCCCAGTTAGAGAAGTTCCTTTAGCATTTGTTGTAGAGCTGGTTTGGTGGTGCTGAATTCTCTTCGTTTTTGCTTGTTTGTAAAGCTTTTGATTTCTCCATGGAATCTGAATGAGATCCTTGCTGGGTAGAGTAATCTTGGTTGTAGGTTCTTCCCTGTCATCACTTTAAGTATATCATGCCACTCCCTTCTGACTTCTAGAGATTCTTCTGAGAAATCAGCTGTTAACCTTATGGGAGTTCTCTTGTATGTTATTTGCCATTTTTTCCTTGCTGCTTTCAATAATTTTTCTTTGTCTTAATTTTTTCCAATTTGATTACTATGTGTCTCAGCATGTTTCTCCTTGGGTTTTTTTTCTGTATGGGACTCTCTACGCTTACTGGACTTGGGTGGCTATTTCCTTTGTCATGTTAAGGAAGTTTTTGGCTATAATCTGTTCAAATATTTTCTCTGGTCCTTTCTCTCTCTCTTCTCCTTCTGGGACCCCTATAATGCGAATATTGTTGCATTTAATGTTGTTCCAGAGGTCTCTTAGGCTGTCTTCCTTTCTTTTCATTATTTTAGCTTTATTCTGTTCTGTGGCAGTGAATTCCACAATTTTGTCTTCCCAGTCACTTATCCGTTCTTCTCACTCAGTTATTCTGCTATTGATTCCTTCTAGTGTATTTTTCATTTCAGTTATTGTATTGTTCATCTGTTTGTTCTTTAATTCTTCTAGTTCTTTGTTAAACATTTCTTGTATCTTCTTGATCATTGCCTACATTATTTTTCCTAGGTCCTGAATCATCTTCACTATCATTATTCTGAATTATTTTTCTGGAAGGTTGCCTATCTCCACTTCATTTAGTTGTTTTTCTGGAGTTTTATCTTGTTCCTTCATCTGGCACATAGCCCTCTGCCTTTTCATCTTGTCTATCTTTCTGTGAATGTGTTTTTTTTTTCCCCACAGGCTGCAGGATTGTAGTTCTTGCTTCTTCTACTCTTTGCCCTCTGGTGGATGAGACTACGTAAGAGGCGTGTGCAAGTTTCCTGGTGGGAGGGCCTGTTGGTGGGTAAAGCTGGCTGTTGCTTTGGTGGGCAGAGCTCAGTGAAACTTTAATCCGCTTGTCTGATGGGTGGGTCAAAAAAGATCTTGCTGTGGTTTATGTCAAAGAGTGTTTTTCCTCTAAGAGTTTTATAGTGTCTGGTCTTACATTTAGGTCTTTAATCCACTGTGAGTTTATTTTTGTATATCATTTTAGGGAGTGTTCTAATTTCATTCTTTTACATGCAGCTGTTCAGTTTTCCCAGCACCACCTATTGAAGAGGCTGTCTTTTCTCCATTGTATGTTCTTGCCTCCTTTGTCGTAAATTAGGTGACCATATGTGTGTGGGTTTATCTCTGGGCTTTCTATCCTGTTTCATTGGTCTATATTTCTGTTTTTGTGCCAGGACCATACTGTCTTGGTTACTGTAGCTTTGTGGTATAGTTTGAAGTCGGGGAGCCTGATTCCTCTAGCTCCGTTTTTCTTTCTCAAGATTGCTTTTGCTATTCAGCATGTTTTGTGTTTCCAGATGAATTGTAAATTTTTTTGTTGTAATTCTGTGCAGAATGTCATTGGTAGTTTGATAGGGATTGCACTGAATCTGTAGATTACTTTGGGTAGTATAGTCATTTTCACAATATTGATTCTTCCAATCCAAGAACAAGGTACATCGCTCCGTCTGTTGGTAATATCTTTAATTTCTTTCAACAGTGTTTTATAGTTTTCTGAGTACAAGTCTTTTGCCTCCTTAAGTTGGTTTTTTCTTAGGTATTTTATTATTTTTGTTGTGATGGTAAATGGGATTGTTTCCTTAATTTTTTTTCATTGTTAGTGTATAGGAATGCCAGAGATTTCTTTGCATAAAGTTTGTATCCTGAAACCTTTCCAAATTCATTGATTAGTTCTACTAGTTTTCTGGTGGTATCTTTACATTTTTCTATGTACAGTATAATCTGAAAACAGTGACAGTTTTACTTCTTCTTTTCCAATTTGTATTCCATTTATTTCTTTTTATTCTCTGATTGCCATGGTTGGACTTCCAAAACTACTTTAAATAAGAGTGGTGAGAGTGGACATCCTTATCTTGTTCCTGATCTTAGTGGAAATGCTTTCAGTTTTTCACCACTGAGTATGATGTTTGCTGTGGGTTTGTCATAGACGGCCTTTATTATGTTGAGGTAGGTTCCCTCTATGCCCATTTTCTAGAGTTGTTTTTTTTTTTTATCATAAATTGGTGTTGAATTTTTTCAAAATTTTTTTCTGCATCTATTGAGATGATCATATGGTTTTTATTCTTCAGTTTGTTAATATGATGTATCACATTGATTGATTTGCATATATTGAAGAATCCTTGAATCCCAGGGATAAAGTCCACTTGATCATGGTTTATGATCCTTTTAATATGTTGTTGGATTTTGTTTGCTAGTATTTTGTTCAGGATTTTTGCATCTATGTTCATCAGTGGTATTGGTCTATAATTTTCTTTTTTTTTTATATCTTTATTGGTTTTGGTATCAGGGTGACGGTGGCCTCATATAATGAGTGTGGGATTGTTCTTTCCTCTACAACTTTTTGGAAGAGTTTGAGAAGGATCGGTGTTAGCTCTTCTCTAAATGTTTGACAGGATTCACCTGTGAAGCCATCTGGTCCTGGACTTCTGTTTGTTGGAAGATTTTTAATCACAGTTTCAATTTCATTAGTTGTGATAGGTCTGTATTAGATATTATTTAAAAATTATTATTAATTTGGTTAAGCATGATAAAGTGATTTTGGTTATGCTGTAAAATACTCATCTGTTCATTATATATATGGAAATATTTATGGGTGAAATGATGATACCTAAGATTTGTCTTTCAATACTTCAACAACTACAACACAAATAAAAGCAGTAGGGTAGATATGGGTAAAAGAAGATTGGCAACATGGCATTAATTCTTGAAGGTTGATATAGAAATGTGGATATTCTTTATACTATTCTTTTTTCCTATGTTTGACAATTTCCATTAAAAATTGAGGCTATTTGAGGCTACTTTTTAGATTTAGCATTTATTCTCAAGTTATTTTGATAAAGAAAAGCAGTCATCTTTATCTTTCTTTTATCAATCTTTTTTATCTTTATTTTAATAAATTCTGAAAATGAGAATTTTGTTTTCAATTTGTTTTCATTCTTAGAGGATTTAATTAATTACAGACTTAAGTTCCTTTCAAAAATATTGGGTCCAGTTTGTATGAGATAAATTCAATTGAAAAGTTAAAGATTTCCCTAGTGTGTGTGAGAGATAATGAGAGGAAGAGAGGGAGAGGAAGAAGGGGAGAGGGGAAGAGAGGGAGGAAGGGAGGATGAGAGAGAGGAATAGAGACTGAGCTTATTATAGATTTTTTATTATATAATCAGTATATGCTACACAATGGAAATTATTCATGGGGAAATTCGCACTGGGAAGTACATTTAAGAAAACAGCAATGTCTATAAAAGAAATTGAATAATTAATCAACATATTTACCCTTTCTGGATGAAAGGGTGAAAATAAACAAACCCACGTGATGAGAGTAACCAAGGATTAGCCTTATAAATCCACAATTAATGTTTTTTATCTCTACTGACTTCATTTAGTTCCTTCAATAACACACTAGATTTTCTCAGATTTCAAGAACACTTACTACCATGGAGGAATTACTTACGTGTTAAGTGTACATGTAGAGGAATCAAGTCAGCATCTTAATGGTAAAATTGTGTGTAGTGTAACATGGTAATATCACAGACATGTATTTTTTTTTCATGGAAGTATTTTAAGGGAACAGATATGTTGGACACTAGACATTTAAAATAGTCAAAAAAAATCAAAGCAAAGAGCAGAATACAAGCAATTGGTTGTTTATTCTTTTTTTAAAGAAAAAAAACATGATGAGAACTAGTATTTAAATAAACTCAGGCTGTGCTGTACCTTAGGCAAAATTCTCAGATTGAAGCTCCCTATACCAAACTCTAGTTTATAGCCCTGCAATAATTGATTCAGTTTTCTTAGAAGACTTACATACTCTCTGCCTCAGTTTCCCCTCATGTAAAAGGTGATAATTCCTGCACGTGAAATTCAAACATCAAGTGACAAACCAGAAAAGTATTTGAGGTTTTATGATAAAGTTATTCTGCAAACTTCCAATGATTTATAAATCATTTGAAAATGGTTTGTACTAATACTTAAAACACTAAACTTCTAAAAGCATGAATCATAAATGCAAAACAATTTCATTTATTCATGTTTTGGGTTTAGTTATATTACTCCATCACTTAGTCAGCAGTATTCATTATGTTAATTTAAGAATAATTAAATATATTATCAATTTGTATATGATATATGCCAAATGCTGAACGAAAATTTAAGTAATCTGTATTTTTCTTCCTTAGTTTTTAGAGATTTATGGCAAACAGACTTACCAGGGCTGAAACAATCACCAAATATTGTTTATATTAAAAAAACAAATAAGAAAACTTGATGAACATGTGTTTTTTTTTTTTGACATCTTTATTGGAGTATAATTGCTTTACAATGGTGTGTTAGTTTCTGCTTTATAACAAAGTGAATCAGCTATTCATATACATATATCCACATATCTCCTCCCTCTTGAATCTCCCTCCCACCCTCCCTATCCCACATGGACATATATACACTACCAAATGAACACATGGTTTTAATAAGATATTTGAGATATACATTACTGAACTTCACTATAAATTATCACCTAGTGAGATATCAATGAGCTCTCCAGTGTAATGGTCCCTGCCTGTCAATGTAAACATTAAGGATCTGCGTAAAGAAACCATAATGTCATATTCTGAGCATCCTGTAGAACTGACACATATATACACACATATATATATATATAGTACAATATATATCTTGTGCTCTGAGAGACTTTGGAAAAGACACTAAGATTTAAAATATCAGACTTAAGCAATTACTATCTACAAGGCTTGGTAATTCATTTAACTTCTTTGAACCTCCCTCATTTTCCTTATTGATGTAACGACAATTGAAATTGATAAATGGAGATTTGCTGAACCTACTTCACAGTGTTCTTGTGAAGGCCTTTGAAGTCTATGTGAAAGTCCTTAAAAAAGCATTATACTTTATATATTGCAAAGGATGGTTATTGCATTTTCCATTGTAATTTGGCAGAACTATAGTGGTGAATTTATTGTGAAAGTATATTAAATCTATATTAGTATAATAATGATATTTTTACTTTTTATGGGAATCCTGTGACTAGTTTCCTGAGATGAGTATCAGGGAGAGGCCATGATATATTTACTAAACTCATCATAGTCTAGCGCAATTGATAATGATAATTGTGTGTTTGCTTAAAGATCCTTCATTTCCCCCCCAAAAAAAAACTAACTGAAAATTATCAGAAGAAGCTACCTCACAATTTAATTAAATAAATGTATAAAATAACTACTGAATCAATGCTTGTAGATAAATATCTACTGACTAGGAAAGAATATATGTGGACTTTGTCTATATTTTATTTCTCTGAGAAACATGTCCCAGTTTAGAAAAATGTTTGGAAATAATCAGTTATTTTTCATAATGACATTCCAGGTTTATTTCTTTGAGCATATAATAATTATTATGCATTATATTATAATTTTACTTAATAATTATTATTTAACATATAGTCATAATTATAATAACAATAAAACTACCAATATATATGACAGGCCAAAAAATATATGTGTTTTTAAGTATTGTTCATTTATCCTCATAATCTGCATTATTATTTTTTGGTTTTCTTTTTCTTTTCTTTCTTTCTCTCTCTCTCTCTCTTAGGTGAGTTAAATAACCCACCTAAGGTCACAGCTATTAAGTAAAGCAGCTAAAAATCAAACCCAAGAAATTTGACTTTGCAGCTTAGGTTCTTTCAATTACATACTCTATAACAGAGACAAATGGTTGGATAGATCAAGAGATTCACAGATGACTGATAGATCATACATACACACATACATACATGCACAGAAAAAGTAAAAATATCACATAAGTTATATCAAATACTACATCCTATAATTAAATATAAATGCTAAATTTTCTATTATAAGATTTTAATCGAAAAAGATACCAACAGGAAGTTGAGAATTAATTGCTGAAATTAAAAAAAACAAGTTTTGTTAAATCATTCTTGCAATTTAAAGATAAACACAAATTAGTTTGGTCCATTTTATTATTATGCTGTTATGTATGATTTAATAATACATCATGTATAATTTTTCTATCTTTATGAGATTAGTTCATAATGCTTGCGTGTGTGAATCTACCCATATGTGCACATTCTTTGGTGGGTTTTACCAGTATCAGTATAATATCATAACCTATATCACATAAATTTCTATCCCTACTATATACTTCCTAGTCACTATTTATCAGGCCTAACATTAAACATTTTATTTTATATTCATTTTTCATTCTCCCCCCACGTCATACACACACACACACACACACACACACACACACACCGAGTTAGGTATTATTAGCACTAATTAGCACTATTATACAGTTAGGAAAATTTATTTGAGTAAAAAACTGGAAAAATTAGAATTAAAATCCATGTATAAATGTCAAAACCTAAGCTTGTATGAAACAAGCTATATCCTTTCCTATGTTTCAGCTTTCCAACTTATCATGCTCTAGAACAGTCTATATAAGAGTCATCTTATCCTTCAAAGTGCAAAAAAGAACCACCAGCTAATACATACTATTTTAATGTCTTCCATGGGTCTTTTTCCCGGTCTAGTTTTGTACTTCTTTTTGAAATGATTTGTCTAATTTACAATGCTTATAATATACATTTCACCAAATATTATTTTCTATTAATATCTAAATTTGTCAATTTAACACTGGGAGTTCAAAGTTGATTTTTCCTTTTATATATATCTGTGAAAAGCATATCATGATTCTTAGCACCCATGCTGGACACAGATCTCTAGATATCTACACCTGTACTTTTTTCATACCCTAGATAAGCATTGCCTCAGTTCTGGGATATTAAATAATTTCCAAGAATTTATAATTCCTCACCTTTTCATTTGACCCATGATTATGAACAGAGTTCATTGTAGATACAGGTGAAAGGGCTTATGAAAATGTAGTGATTTCCATAGGCCCAGTGCTCTTTGCTATATTGGAGGTTATAAAGTACATTTCAGTTTTAATTTGACCAGGTGTCTGAGTCCATGTCTAAGCTGCCCTTTTCCTTCACGTTAGAGGACATAGTGGATTTCTTGATGCAGTCCTCTGTATTTGAGTTACTCAAAGAGATTTTACAATTGGCCTCTTGTGATGCTGGGTTGTGATTCATCATCTTTGACCTGCATTCATTCCTCTTCTGATAACCCAAATGTCCTGGTAACTCTCATTTATGAAATCTTTCTCTCTGTACCAAAACATGTTTGTCCTCCAATGCTCCAAGGATCAAAGCTTTGTCTATGACACTGTCTCTTCTGCCTTTTGAATATACAGACAAGTAGAATGAACTAGAAATGACTTGTGCATATTCTGCTGTTTTTCCTATATCCTATTTAATTATGATATCTGAATTTTTCTGTGGCCTCTGTTTCCCCCCAGCAACATACCAAACCCACCCTGTTTAATTGGTGAGTTGTGAAAGATTCAGTCACTTGGGAAATACAACAGCCTCTGCCCTTGAGTACTGCAAATCACTGTAGGATCGGATCTGGGTGAATATTATTACTGGGCTAGGAATTTACAAATTATTTCCCTTTTGTATAGCCAAATCTTATTGGTTTAATATTTCTTTAATCCTTCTAGTCAAAATAAGGATTTATTTATCTGCAATTTGCCTCACTGCATATGCATCGTATTTTAGTAGGAAACCATTTCATCTACAGTGGTTTATTCTTTACAAAGCAAGATTCTTTTACTTTAATTAATTTTTATTCTTCTGGTTTTGCAATTTTCTTGGTCTTTTCATTGACTTCTAAGGCATTTTTTTCCAGATGGATAAGGTATAATCATCTTTCTTTATTATGGTAAAGTTTACATATAGTAAAATGCACACGTCTTAAGTGTGGAATTGAGAAGTTTTGATAAATATACACACCAATGTAAACATCACCCTAATAAAGATATAGAATATTTCTACGACCATGGAACATTCATGTACGCTTCACTCCAGTTAATTATCACCTCCCATAGGCAACCAATGTCTTGATTTTTATCCCTTATAAATAGTATTTGCCTATATTATATAATCATAGAGTGGGCATGCTTTTACTTTGTTCACTCAACATGGTTTTGAGATTCATCCATGTTGTTGTATCAGTAGTTCATTCTTTTAATTGCTGAGTAGAATTCCATTTTATGAATATATCCTGAATCCATTTCTGTGCTAATTTTAATTATTTAATCTGGATCTTTTCCCCTTCTTACCATATACATACACTATAAGGTAGTGGTTAATACACTAACTCTGCAGTGGTCTTACGATCTTACGACATAATTATCTTATTTTGATCATGTCTTACGTTTTTGAGTGTAAGGCTGGAGTCTGATTCTTTATTGTTATCCCCAAATACACAGCATATTATCTTGGTCATGGTAAAAATACAATAAATATTTGCTAAATGAATGACAGTCTCTGTTGTTTTGCTTTCTTAAAAAAAGTTTTAAAAAGCAGTCATTTGTAGCTGCTTTAAAGTGACAAATTGTCTTAGCCGTCTTAGATTTGATCACAACCACTAAACTATGCCCTTGACTAAGATGTAAAGAGGAATAGTTTAAGGACACTAATGTGTTTAATTCCGGGGAAATAACATACCTTTAAATCATTTACTAACCAAAGCCATTTCACATCTTTGTCTTGAATCTCATAAAGAGTTTTAAGTTAATGGCCTTCAATTTCTATTACCTCCTTCACCAATTTGATCTTACTGAAAGTATGAGACTTTATCATTTCTCTGGAGACTCTCAGTTAGAAGTGAAAATCCTCAGAATGTTTGTATATATTTATTTTGGTTAAATATTTATTAATTTTAATCTATTAATTTCATTTTCATTAAAATAAATAGCCAAATTTGTTTACAACATAAAGATATCTTTTTATTCTATGATGTGGAAAATACCAAGATTTACAGAGGACTCAGTAGCTTTGGCAACTTAAGGGCTCCTGCGTCTGAGCTGGCCCTGGAGACAACAGCAGCTCTCTGGCACATGGTAAGTCTCAGAGTGGCGGTGGGGGTTGATTGCGAGCACATGTGGGACTTGCTTTACAGCTCCCCAAACTACTGAGGTGTCACTTTACAGGAGTCTGAGGTCCTGCATGAGCAGTTGGGCATATATGTCAGAAACATTTAGGTTGTTATTGTTCACGTGATCTCACTAATACCTATAAGTTACTAAGGATAGAAAAAATTATTTTTCTACAGATTCCTGTCATTAAGTCATTTGGTGTTTCTACTACTACTTAATCATTTCTTCTAATGTTTAGTGGAATGAGGAGGCATAAGTCAGTGCTTACTCTAGAATAATTTTTTTAACCAGCCTGAGTCATAGGTGGAAATGTGTGTCTTTCATTCTCCAATGATCATACACATTGCAGAATCCTTTCTCCATTGTTAGGAATATGTAATTATATTGCCATCTTTTAAAATGCTAACTGTTTACGAGAATGAAACTTAGTATTTTCAGTCTTTCAGATATTTCAATATTTCTCACCTACCAAATTCTTGAGAATGTAGCCAAATATAATGGATATTTAAGAGACAAACTTTTTAATTAACTGATCCACAAGAGTGACAATTTTCTTTGAATATTGGAAAGTTACTGTTCACTGACAATATGCCATAAATGCCATGATAATGCCATATTCATATTGAATGCTAACAACAGATATGTACTGTGTGTGTGTGCATGCGTGTGCACATTGATACAATACAACCTAAAACTTCTGGTGATTTTCTGTAAGTCTCCAAAAGTAGATATGTTGGACACAAATACTCAGTTCATGACTATTTAAATTCTTAGAGGTTGAATTTACAATGATGAAAATCATAATAGAAAGGCATTAGAATGATCTGAAAATATACATAACAACTTAAAAGCGGGAGAAAGATAAATATCCTATAATTTGGATGTAAATTATGCTTACAAATATCAATAGGTTTACTGATTTGGATATTTCGTATCTGTCTGCCCACTTGCTCTAAAAGTCCTTTCTTATTCCACGTGTGGTTTCTTGTCTAGAACTATATAAACCTACCCTACACAAGTGAAAATATGTCTTATATTAGCAGCATTTCTAAACTATTTCTTTAGCCTGAAAAACAAAATTGATTTAACAACACACATGAAAGCATAAAATGGGTTACTGATTTTTATTTTTCACACATTTTTCCTAAAGCTTTTAGATTCAGATTTTATGTGAATCACTCTATATTTGTAAACCACACATTTCTGGTTTCAGTCACTCTATCAAATGGTCCCAGGCCTTTGCTGAAGTCATCCATGAATATAAGGAATGACATTTTGCTAGCAATGCACTTTATATCATGGTAACAAGCCTGAGCTTCTCTTTTGTGGAATGACCCTGAAATGGGTACAACTGGGAGAGATGATGATCTATCAAGGTGAATGAATCCTTTTTTATTAGGTGAAGCAAACCATTTGCTCTGTCAACCTACTTTTTTGCTTCAGTGGTAATGGGGTCTTTTAGAAACTCAAATGGTCTCTTACATTCCATACCTGATAAATTTCCATTTGTTACATCTACACACTGACATACTGGATTTTCTCCAGCTGGCTTTTCTTGCTACAGAAGTTTCTGCAATCCAAATTCTTGGCATTATACCTGGACTCTCTCCCTTGTTGAAGCTACCAATGCATTTCTGGGTTTTAGTTCAACATAAAAAGAATTGGTATTTACAAAATACAGATGAAACAGTATTAATAGACTCTTTTACATTCATCTTGGGGTGTGGCTACAGTTACTGTTTCTTGAACCTAATCTCAGTGCTTATTGATATTAATTTCCAGCCACCAACAACCCTCCTTTCCTGTCAACAATATCTGCAGCAATATCTGCTTCAAGTGTTCTCCAACTTTATCCTTCCCCTTACTTTCTCTGTGAAACTTCACCTGACTGTCACAGTTCATTGAGGCTGCATTTCCTCTTCTGAATTCCTTGTACTAACACCGTATTGTTATGATGCACTTCATTAGTTATAAGGTACAAGTTTTGTTTTACTTTTTTCACATTTAAATGGTTCTGAATTTGGAGTGGAGTGTGTCATGTAATTGAGGATATCTCACAATCTCTGTTGGCTTGGAAGAATATCCAAGGTACAAAGAATATCTTAACTCACAGAAATCAAATGTTTATGGGGAAGGGTTGGATGAGATGGTGAATCAGACATTTTCTCTACTGGATGAATAATAGTAAATAGTTTAACCACTTAATTATTAAATGTCTGTATTACCAGTAATGATTTACTGAACTTCTATATACCTGGAACTTCTTATTTCATAAGGATAAAAGTGCCAAATAAGCATAGGGATGCACTTGTGTCTCCAGGTAAGTATTGCTCAATTATTGGTCTTATATTACAATTTCACAAGATAAGTATTTGTACTTACTAGATAAGTGTTTGAAATGACTTTAATCATCCTATAGTCAGAGAATATTCATCACGGGATCAATTCTTACAGATTCAAAATCCTGTAAAGGAATATTTCCATTTTATATTGCTTGTTGCATGAAATAAAGAGAACTTGAGCTCATCCAGAAGACTCCTGTTTTTAATCAGTCATCAGTAAGTACCTGATGGTTAGAGACCTGAGTCCCTTCAGTGTCAAAAGAAGACATACTTGATTTGGGCCACTTTCTGCTTCTCACTTAACCTCAAAATTCATATCAGATACGATTTTAGCATAGTTAATGCATACACATACGGAAGTCTGTTGGCAGAGCTACTGAAACAGAATCTCTGTTAAAGGCGCTAATATATTCTCTAGGCTGGGTCCATGCTTTACAAAGTATAGTTCAACTGGTATCATCTTGTTAAAAATGTACACTCTCAAACTCTACTCCTACTTCTAAGACCTTCTGTATTAGAAACTGCATTTTAAGATTCCCCTTTCGTTCATATACACATTAACATTTGAGAATCTCTGATAAAGGTGGTTATGAAGCCATGTTGAGAAACACTGTTTTTAGCTTTTCATTGCTCAACAACTGTTATCATTTCTGCAGGTGACATTTACAGCAAAGTGCAGAGAGGAATCCCTTTTCCCTCCATGGATCTGTGCTTTATATGCATAATTCTTTTTAAACACATTATAATGTGTGGCATTGTTACAATTTGACATTGTTAAACCTTCTGCCTCAGTTAATACTTTTTAAAGTCTGAGTAGGTCTGCTGTACTATTCCAAATAGATTTGCTTTCTTATATCAACAGCATTGTGAAATTTCAATAATCATTCTCCATTTAATCCACTTAAATGTTTCCAGCTATTTACTCAGATTTTTCCTTAAAAAAATTTTTATGGGACTCAGTGGCAAAACAAATGAAGCAAATGGTTTTACTGCTTTAAAATGTGTGTGTATCACAAATACAGTATTTGGAGAAAATTCATTCAAGTATGATCTCTGAAGAATAATGTGGTAAAATCTGTTCATTCATTCAACAAATATTTAATGAGCATCTACAATTTGCTAGATCTAAGCACTAGGGATTTCACAGTGAACAAGATGAAAAAAGTCATTCTCAGAAGGCTTACACTGTGTAAACAAAGGATATATGATGGGCAAGGAAAGAAATAACCACAATGATTTCAGATAGTCATGATTACTATGAGGAAAATGAAAGACAGCAATGAGCTAGAGTAGCAGGGAGAGTGGTAAGAGAGCTGTGGGCTACCATTTCTCTCTTGAACAATGCTAGTTTACATGCAGCAAATCTTAGCTCTTTGGTTAGTATTCTGGTGTCAGTTTGGAATTTTTTTGTGGCTATATTCTATTGTTTCCACTGTGAGTTTAATTACCTTGGAGCAAAGCCCAAGATTCAAATAATAGGGTTTTATATGGAAATCTTTTCTACATGTAGGATGTAAGATTCAATGATAAGTAAAATAAAGAGAAAGGAAAACCTGGTTGTTCTATAAAATATGAATAAGGTCATATAATAAAACGTATGAAGTCTACATTATTTTAATATATGACTTGTTTATTTTTATAGTTTGTTTAGGGTAAAATTGATCATGTTAAGTTGAAGCCTAAAGAAGTTAATTAACTTGCTCTAGCTCACATATATTCTAAGTAAACAAACAAACCAACAAATAAAAACAGATTGTAACTCAGGGATTTGTAACTCTACAGTGTAAACAGTTTCTTCTCTATCCTCTATCTTCCCAATTACAAAGAAAATAAGGAGAGGATTGCTGGACAAGGCCCAATAAACAAAACTTGCTTAGGGGAAGCAATAGTTGGAAGTAAGAAAGTCAATGGGTGAAATGGAGCAAATTCAAGTGGAAAGTCTAAGTATTGGGCACCCAAGGCTGTCTAAAGCATCTATAAAGGGAGGTCCAAGAAATGTAAAGTCATGCACATGGGACTTCTTTCTGATTCAGTCATTTCTTCTGGACTCATTATGTATTTACTCTGATGAGACAGAAAGCAAGTTCAGAAAGAAGAGCAGACACAGCTAGACCATGTGCTATACCAAATCCTATATAGCTGTATGTGGAGAGGAGGATGACACAAATAAAAAACCAAACTCAGAAACATACACCTGAAAAACCTTCCAGAAATACAAAGAAGAAATCACATAGTGAGTTTCTGCTGGGAATATTTGCTGACTCTTTTTTAAAAAAAAAATTGTTATCTACCTGCCTATCTGTTATGGACAGTTTGCGTCCCAGCCAAAATTCCTGTGTTGAATCCTAAACCTCAATGCGATGCTAATGGAAGGTGGGGCCTTTGGGAGGTAACTAGTTCATGAAGGAGAAGCCCTCATGAATGGGATTAGTGCCCTTATAAGAAGGGACAGGAGAGCTTACTTCCTCTGTCTGTTATCCCACCATGTGGGTATACAAGCAGATGGCTGTTTGCAAACCAGGAAGTGCCCTTACCAGACACCAGATCTGCTGGCACCTTTATCTTGGACTTCCTAGCCTTCAGAATCACAGGAAATAAATTTCTGTTGTTTAAGTCACCCATTCTATGGTATTCTTGTTACAGCAGCTTGAAGTGACTAAGACATCACCTGAAAAAATCTACAAATATTTAATGTAGATGGTTAATGTTTCAAACATATCACTGCAAGATGTGTGTAGATGAATTATTAGATATTTTTCTTTCTCTTTTACCCCTCTTTGGTGATGATGATGATGATGATGATGGTGGTGGTAAAATACATCCAAAAGAAGGATAAGAAAATGATAATAACATATAAAATAAAACCCATCTTTCAAAAAATATTATAAAAATAGAAAAGAAAAATACAATTTGGATACAATTAGACATGTGCAATTAGTAAAATTCAAGAAAGCACAGACCCTATGAATCAAGAGATGAACAAATGGATTATATTAAAAGAGGTCATATGGGACCTGGCAGAAATATGGAAATAATCTAAGGATAAAAACACATAAATTATAAATTTGAAAGCTGTAATATAATCAATAACAACAGAAAAGTAAATGGATAATAGAGATAAAGAACACATTTGAGAATTTCTGAAAAGGTTGAATTTAAAATGCAGAACTACAGGTGATAATGTAAGTGAATAAATATGGAGGACAGAAAAGGTATATGAAACATGATGATGGCCTGATGATTGACAGTTTATAAATATGTCTTTCTTTGGTTGAAGAAAATTTATATGCATAGATTGTAATGGACCTCACATTAAAATTTTAAGAAGAGAAAAGAAATACCACTTAAGCATAGCTTGGTAAACTTAAAATTTTAAGAAACAAGAAAAAATTCCTAAAAATATAAGAAAGGAAACATTAAACAAAAATGAATAAAAAATCATATCAAAGATTTGCAAGCAGAGAAATCAGCCTGGTTTCACCTTTTTCCATTTCTTATGTCCAAATTCCTTAGGACATTGGCACAAAGTCAATAGAGAAGTTTTATGATAGGGATGGTCAAAGATTATGACATAATAGTGCTTTGCTCAGTCAAGATATTAATGTAGCTATACACTGGTAGAAAAAATTATCATATTTTTAAAGACCAATGAAATAAATTTTGAATTTTAGTCCAGAAGAAAAAAAGTGAAGCTATGATCGAACTATGAAGAGTCAAAATAAAGATCTTTAGACCTTCATGTTTGGAAAAATGTGACTGATAGCACTGACTATTGAAACCTGTAAACAGAATTAATTCTAAATACATGGAAATAAGGTTGTAAAGTAGAATGCAAATTTCATTAATAATTCTTAAAATAGAGCATACAGAAAAATGTCAAATGATTTAATCATGAACCTGAGGCCTCAAAAACTTACAAATATAAATGCTAATATTAAAAAATGATAATTGACAATGTCAGGGGCAGGAGCAAATAAACACAAGCTCAAAGAGCTCCATTTTAAAAAACTTTTTTATCTCACATGAGAGAAATTTAATATACACGAAGTTTTGAAAGTTTTAGTTATTACACAGAAGTT
Source organism: Mesoplodon bidens (assembly GCF_964165515.1). Lineage (NCBI taxonomy): Eukaryota > Metazoa > Chordata > Mammalia > Artiodactyla > Ziphiidae > Mesoplodon > Mesoplodon bidens. The sequence goes on along the minus strand of NC_138170.1, from coordinate 46,645,498 downwards.
CTCATGTTTCAAGTGTCCTATACTTTCTGTTTTTTGAAACTTTATGGAAAATATTTAAAAGCATAGCTCATTTAGAAGAAGAATTAAAATTTACAGAAAAGAGAAAAGAGATTTTATCTGGAAGGCGGACTAACACTTTAAAATTCTCTCAGTACAAATGCAAAATACTTTGGATAAAATACAAAATAAAATATTCTAAATAGTTTACCTTACAAAAAATAATAAATTAACATTTACAAGTAAAACACAAAGACTTATGTATACATACAGCAACTTTATTCATAATAGTCCAAACTGGAAACAATCCAAATGTCTATGAACATGTGAATAGATGGTTGAACTGTGGCATATTCACACAACTATTACCCAGCAACTAAAAGGAATGAACTGCTGACACATGCACCAATATGAACGAATCTCCAAAATATTTTATTGGGTAAAAGAAAACAGTCATAAAATAATATATATATGATTTAACTTACATGAAGGATACAAAACAGGCAAAACTAAGTTATGGTGATAAGCGTAAGAACATTGGTTCCCTGGTGACAGGGATATGGACTAGAAAGGGACTTGAGAAAATTTATCAGGGTAATAAAACTGTTTCATATTGTAATTGAGGTGTTGGTTATACCTCTTTGAATTGTACACTTAAGGTCTGTGCATTTAATGGTGTGTAAATACTATCTCAAAAAGAAAAATTCCTTGGGTATAGCTAAAGTGAAATAAAATCATAATAATTTCATACTTTCCACAATGACACTTTTAAAACTTCTGTGTAGAAATGTGTTTCCATCCCTCCCACACATTCTCTCATTTGATGACCTTGACTCTTATTTTCTCCTACAGAAAAAGTAGAAACCATCAGTCAGAATTCTATCAACTACACCATAACCGACTGGTTGATGTAACTTCATATATCTGAATCCTTGCTAGCTGCTCCTTGTCCCTTCTCTTCTCTAATATATATATATATATATATATTCAAATATAATATTGATTTACTCCCTTCTTGCCCTTTACAGTAAACTTATATCAGTGATTATACCTTATTTTTTCCATGTTTAATCTCATCCTTTTCATCTTTTGCCCCTGTTAATTTACAAAACCCAACCTTTTCCAACAGCAACAACAAAATCTAAACAAAATTACTTTAGACTTCTCATTCATCTCCCATTATAGTCCTAACTCTGTCCCCTTAAACTATGTTTAAACTATTTCTCTTAACTATGTCTCTGTTTCCATTTCCTCATATTTTGTCAATTTTAATGCCAAATCATTCTATCAAGCTAATTATCACTAAGGTTTCCTTCTGAACTTCATGTTGCTATGTACAATAATAATATTTACATTTTATCTTGAAATTTACATTGAAGAGTATAAATTTTGACACTGTTGACTATTTGTTCCATCATAAAACCCTCTTTTCCCTTGATATTTTGGACATATAACTTAAGTGTTCATCCTTCTTACTTTGTCCCTCCTTTCAAGCTCAGTCATCACCATCAGCCATAGAAATGTTGAAACTCTTAAAGGCATGTTCTAGGTCCTTTCTTTTGTTTACTTTCTACTTTCCCCCTAACTACTTTCATCTATGCCATGGCTAGATATTGAGGTAGTAAGTATATTACTAACACTCTAAAATAAGACTAGAGTCAGGGTGTTTAAAAAAACATTAAGAGACAAAACAATTAAAAACAGGGGCAATAATAAGTAGAATTCTAAGATGGGGAAACAATGAGCTGGAGAAAAAAGGAAGGCAAAGAAAATTGGCAATCACTTGTGTGATGTTTAGTCAGTATTATGCCTACAGTGATAGTGGTGGTAGTGAATTTCAACTTGTCTTAAAGGGATAGGCTAATCACTTGATAGTTGCCACCATTGAACTGGGGTGAGTTTTTGTTGGATGGTGCAGTTAAAATATAAAATATGTCCACCATTTAATAAAGTTATACTTAGTGACTTGTTATAGTTGTAACAACTGTAGCAATACAATACTGTTTTTACATTTTGAGCTATAAACTTTTGTCCATTTAATAAACTGATCTTTATCTTCTTAGGCAACTAATTATCAGTCAGTACTCATACATTCAACTACTCTTTCAGTATTCTGGTTTGCTTCTTGCTTTGCAAGGAGATTAAAATCCATATCAATGGGAATGACTAAAGACTGGGAAGTAGATTCCTTGAACTTTTTATACATTCTATACACCAGAGACTGCCCTTTCCTTGGTAAATATTTCTGCAGACGGTTATTTTTTAAAAAAGCAAATCTGATCATCTAAATCCCCTCCTTAATTTTTAATGGTGCCATATTGCCTGTATATTAAAATTAAAAATATGTATTGCAATCTCATACTGTAGCTCCAGAGTCAGACCCTTTTGCCAAAAATTCATATTTCCTCTTAGCCCAGCAAATGTGTATCTTGGATAGGAAGGCTTCCCTATCTGGGCATATGGAGTTGATTGTGAATTAAATATCTCCTTTGTACTCTCCATTACAATTTATCTATATATATGTCTTCTTTTGGGTTCTCCAAAGTAATTGCTATTCAGACTTCCACCACCAAATACTAATTTTGCCTTATTTGAGGGTAAACTCCCTAGGGTATGAATCCTCTTTGTATCCTCAGAGCTGAGCTCAGTGCCCAGTGTACGTTAAATATATAGTGAATGATTAAATAATTGAAAGATAAATGAATGAGTAAATAAAAGAAATTTACTCCAGATTGCTTGACTGGCTTACATAAAGTCATAAGGCAAACAAACATTAAACATAAGTCACTTGCACTTACAAATTCATTCTGCTTTATTAGTATTTTGTTACATTCACTGATTCATCATGTCTGTTAATGAAAAATCAATCATAAAGCATTGCCACTTTTAAAATTCCTAAAATGAATCTCTGTGATTCTGGAGGAGAAAGACAGATACCCTTGACAAGCTTCTCTGTCCACTAGTGGGATTCTTGCCGCTGCCTTTTAACATGGAATGGAAGTGGGAAGCTATATTGTTAGTGTAGAGCTTTCAAATATGGTAAATGTAGTATGTGTGCCAGTGTTAAGTGCCAGTTTTAATGTTTTCTTTGAACGAAAATAACAATGAATTTGGGAGGAAAAATGTTGTCTCTGAAATGGGACGTATCTTTAGATTTGAGGCAGCATAATTAACATTTTTTCACCATATTGTGTTACATAAGGAAATAGTTTATCTTATATGTAACCAAGGCATAACATGGCTCATACATACACAATAATAAAAAGAAACACTTGTGTTAATAAAAAAAAGCTAAATGAAATTAATTTATAATTTGTTTTTAAATATTACTTTTTAATCTACTCTTGACAAATATTTGTCAAGAGAGAAAGGTAGTAGGTATGCAAAGGTTAAATGGTAGACATATCCCTTTTTTCATGCAACTTACAAACTAGTAATTACTGACACAATGGAAAAATTGAGTTTGTATGTATTTTTTTTTCTTAGCTTGGTTTCTATACCTTAACTTAGTTATCATACATTTCATTTTAATAAGTAAATAAAGTACTGCTCTCATGACTAAATGAGGGAGTCATCTTAAAATTTTACTGGCCTTTGATTTCCCAAATTCTTAAAATTTTGTTTCCCAAACATAGTAATTTCAATAAGGTTTATATAGTTTAATCAAGCAGCACCTCATAACATATTTTAAAGCCTCTTTGTCAGCATGTTTATGTCACTATTTTGGCTGTTTGGCATCTAGAAAACATATACTATACGAAACAGAGGATAAAAGTATGCCCTGAGAAAGCCAGAGAAAGTATTGATAGTTCAGTGCCTCTGCTTCGAGATCTGCAATCTTTGTTAAACACAATTTTAGACAACTGAAATATCTTAGAATTTCAGAACAAATAATCAGGCATTTTTCAAAAGCATTTAACTGTTATTTTAACCTGTAATTCAAAGGAGATCAGAGATAATATTGTGGCTAACTTCATCATTCTTGTAAGTCAGCCTCCTAATTAAAAGTTTTAGACTCAAAGGCCTCATGCTAACTTTGTTAATGTTGGTTATGAAACATTATTTCCTCTTTTGCTAAATAATCAGGGAAATTGACAGTTTCATTAGTCTCCACTCTGCATCATCTGTATTGTTTTGAAAGCATATAAAATAGCTTTTTATAGAGCTTGAAAGTCAAGGAAACATATGCTAATCTACACACAAACACACACAAAATAAAGATAGGAACAAACTAGTGTTGGAACAAGAAGTTCAACATGCTTAAAATGTCTCTTTAGATTATTATCAATACAAAATAGAAGTCTAGCACTACATAAATACACTGCTTTTAAAGAATTATTTACATAAAATTTATTATTATATATACACACCCCCTTTATAAGTATACACACATACACAGTGTGTATGAAGAGATGAGTTGAGTTTATTGTATTTATTTCATATTACTAATGGCTTAGAATCTACAGTGACCTGCTTTTCATACTAAATCCAAAGGTTATGAGATATACCTATATCAGATATCAGGTGCACAATTTGTAAATAGGATCTGCATTGTTGTTCTATAGTCTTTTGAGCATTTTAACATTCATGCTTGCTTAGTCCCTTTCCTCTAAGTGAAATAAAGACCTTCAAAATTTTACCAGGAAGTACCAGCTTAATAATCAGATCCTCTATGAAACTATCCATGATTATTCCCAACAGAAATGGACCTCCCATGCACTCATTTGTAACTTTTTGTGTTGACAAATTCATTTTTTTCAATCAATTTATCTTAAAGCATATATTTAGTCAGTCTTTTAGTCATCTTACTCAAAAATATTTATAGAAGCACTTATACACGACAATAGGGCTACTAAAATGAATAAAACGCAATCTCCACTCCCATGAAGCAGGCTGTTTTGAGGAGGAGACAGACATAAAAACAAATATATTTAAGGAGTGATATATTCCCTAATGTTGGTAGTTGAGAAAAGGCTTTAGTGAGGAATTAACTTGTGAACTAAGTTGTGAGGACAGCTGTGACTTCTCCAAGTGCATGAGTGGGGGTCCTCTCATAGATATGAACCCTATGGTGTATTTCTGGAATAGTATGTTGCTAGTTTAGGCTGGAGTGTGATGGAGGAAGAGCTAATGCTGGAGAGGTGTGCAGGGGACAGATCAAAGAGTGTCTCGTGGACTTTACTGAGAATCTTAGTCTGTGCAAAATTAAATAAATAAACATTTTCACCCCTTATCCTCCATTTCTTATCTTGGCTAATGTAATATCCAACTATCACTTCATTTGGAAGAGAAAGCTGAGAAAGATCCAAGATCATTATCTTTCTCATATCATGACATTCAGGTGGGTCCTACCTCTTAAACATCACCTCTCACTGACTCCAACTTTACTCTCCTCAACTAGACTCTCATCATCTCTTTCCTGGATTATTGTAATAGCCCCATGTGTGTTTTATCTGCCTAGAATTCCATTTCCCTATCCATTCAGTATGGTACTCCAAAAAAAATACTTACAAAAAATTAGGTTTAAATAATGTCACTGGCCTGCTGAACTGAACTTACTACTTCGTTTGCATGTGAAATGCTTTTTTTTTTCTTTTCTAATGCATTGTCACTTCCTGGAGGACAAATGTGATTAGTCATCCTTGTGTTCCCAAGAGAAAGAAAAACGGAGCTGGAGGAATCAGGCTCCCTGGCTTCAGACTATACTACAAAGCTACAGTAATCAAGACCCTATGGTACTGGCACAAAAACAGAAATACAGATCAATGGAACAGGACAGAAAGCCCTGAGATAAACCCACGCACCTGTGGTCAACTAATCTATGACAAAGGTGGCAAGAATATACAATGGAGAAAAGACCTCTTCAATAAGTAGTGCTGGGAAAACTGGACAGCTACATGTAAAAAAGGAAATTAGAACCCTTCTACCCTCCTAAAACCATACACAAAAATAAACTCAAAATGGATTAAAGATCTAAATGTAAAGCCAGACACTATCAAACTCTTAGAGGAAAACATAGGCAGAACACTCTCTGACATAAAGCACAGCAATATCCTTTTTGACCCACCTCCTAGAGAAATGGAAATAAAAACAAAAATAAACAAATGGGACCTAAGGAAACTTAGAAGCGTTTGCACAGCAAAGGAAACCACATACATGACGAAAAGACAACCCTCAGAATGGGAGAAAATATTTGCAAATGAAGCAACTGACAAAGGATTAATATCCAAAATTTACAAGCAGCTCATGCAGCTCAATATCAGAAAACAAACAACCCAATCCAAAAATGGACAGAAGATCTAAATAGACATTTCTCCAAAGAAGATATACAGATTGCCTAAAAACACATGAAAGAATGCTCATCACCACTAATCATTAGAGAAATGCAAATCAAAACTACAATGAGGTATCCCCTCACACCAGTCAGAATGGCCATCATCAAAAAATCTACAAACAATAAATGCTGGAGAGGGTGTGGAGTAAAGGGAACCCTCTTGCACTGTTGGTGGGAATGTAAATTGATACAACCACTATGAAGAACAGCATGGAGGTTCCTTAAAAAATTAAAAATAGAACTACCATATGACCCAGCAATCTTACTACTGGGCACATACCCTGAGAAAACCATAATCCAAAAAGAGTCATGTACCACAATGTTCATTGCAGCTCTATTTACAATAGCCAGGACATGGAAGCAACCTAAGTGTCCACTGACAGATGAATGGATAAAGAAGATGTGGCACATATGGACAATGGAGTATTACTCAGCCATAGAAAAAAACGAAGTTGATTTATTTTTAGTGAGGTGGATGGCCCTAGAGTCTGTTATACAGAGTGAAGTAAGTCAGAAAGAGAACAACGAATACCATATGCTAACACATATATATGGAATCTAAAAAAAAAAAAAAATGGTTCTGAAGAACCTAGGGGCAGGACAGGAATAAAGACGCAGATGTAGAGAATGGACTTTAGGATACGGGGACGGGGAAGGGTAAGCTGGGAGAAAGTGAGAGAGCAGCATAGACTTATATATACTACCAAATGTAAAATGGTGGGAAGCAGCCACATAGCACAGGGAGATTAGCTCCTTGCTTTCTGACCACCTAGAGGGGTGGGATAGGGAGGGTGAGAGGGAGACCCAAGAGTGAGGAGATATGCAGATATATGTATATGTATAGCTGATTCACTTTATTATAAAGCAAAAACTAATACACCATTGTAAAGCAATTATACTCCAATAAAGATGTTAAAAAAAGGAAAATATAAAATCACCCCAAATTCCATCTTTTGATGAACTTCATTCTAGACATGTCTTTCTCTATCTCACTATATAAATAAATTTAATGAGAGAGAATATTTTCATAGACATTACATCATGTGAAGCATGTTACTTTTAATGAATCAAAATTTTGACTCAATGAATTAATGTAAGATTTCACACCTAGGAGAAATCTATAATGTTAATAAGGAGTAAAGGATCACCTTTTAATTTTTAGAGGACTGAGTCAATTCTTCAAGTGTATATTTCAAATTTAGAGAAATAGTGCTTTTCTGCTTCCCTCTGTTTTCCCTCACCTGCCAATTTTTAAGTTACATTATTTATGTATTTTCAAAGTTTATGAAATTCTTATTCTGTTTTACAACGTTCATTTCCAGAGATGTTTGGTATTAATTCTATTTTAATTTTTTAATTTATTATTATTTTTTTATTATTATTTTTTTTGCGGTACGCGGGCCTCTCACTGCTGTGGCCTCTCCCGTCGCAGAGCACAGGCTCCGGACACGCAGGCCCAGCGGCCATGGCTCACAGGCCCAGCCACTGCGCGGCATGTGGGATCCTCCCGGACCAGGGCACGAACCCGTGACCCCTGCATCGGCAGGCGGAATCTCAACCACTGCGCCACCAGGGAAACCCAATTCTATTTTTAAATGGATGTAGTGTTCTCAGCCAGTCCTTGTATGATAGGTTTTCCATTTCAGATTTTATTTTTATTTTTTTATTTTTATTTTTTTTTCTTTTTGCGGTATGCGGGCCTCTCACTGTTGTGGCCTCTCCCGTTGCGGAGCACAGGCTCCGGACGCGCAGGCCCAGAGGCCATGGCTCACGGGCCCAGCCGCTCCGCGGCATATGGGATCCTCCCAGACCGGGGCACGAACCCGTATCCCCTGCATCGGCAGGCGGACTCTCAACCACTGCGCCACCAGGGAGGCCCTTTATTTTGTTTTGCTTCATCACTTAGTTGAATGGAGTTATTTATCAAATTTGCTTTTTTTTTATCCTTCAAAAATGGCCCATAAATGCTGTATTCCCTGAGTTTCTGCATGCCTGAAACTGTCATTCTGCATTGTTTTGTCCTGTTTTACTGAAGGACAATTTGGTTATGTGCAAAATCTTGGCTCAGGTTTTTATTTTCCCTCAGAACTTTGTAGCTATTGCACCATTATATTTTGGCATTTAATGTTGTTGTGGAAAAAGTCTAAGGCCAGACTAAATTTTTATTTTTCCTCAATAGATGCCTTGTTTTTTTGTGCCCTATTACCTGAAGAATACTTTCTTTGTATTTGAAGTTCAATAATTTAATCATGTATCATTGCCAATTGTTCTATACTCATTTACTCTCTGAAATATTCCCTATTGTATTCCAAATTTTACCTTTATTTCTTCTAATTATATTCCACTGTTCCATTTTTGTGTTTCTACTTCAAGGAGAAACATTATGTTAGCTCAATACTGTCTGATATCTCAAATTATCACCTTCATTTTTGTTGCTTTGCTCTCATTTTCAGTATGATTTTATCAAACCTTTCTTAATGTTCATAATTTTATTTTAAGCTACCTCTTTGTTGTTTCTTGATGTTTCTAAATTATTCATTGGCTCTATAGTGGATTGTATTTTTTTTTTACTTTATGTTCCTAACTCTGTAATAACCACTTTTACAATATTTTAATATTATCTCAACTTTGAGTTTTGTTTTTAGTGATACGTAATGTTTACTAAGTTTTCAAGAGTTGGGGAATATATTTTCTTTCCAGGGCTATATTCCAATCCAAGGAAGCTTCACTGTTACTTTTTAAAATTAGGTATCTATTTTTTCTTGTAATATGTGTGCAGACTTGTCATGTCCTTTTCTTTCTTTTCTTTTTTTAACCCTTCCCGTTGTTCTTTTAAAAAATTTAATATGTAATTTTATAAATGTCTGGACAGACATACATGAATAAATTTGATTACATGGCACAATTATAAATGCAGATTTGGGAATACTGAAATTGATCAACATTATGGATTGACAATGAGCCCATAATGTAGCACAATAGATCTATCTATCTATCTATCTATCTATCTATCTATCTACCTATCTATCTATCTATCATCTATGTTTCTTCTGTATGTAGCTCCAGGAAGGATCTAACTTTTTTTAATTAAATTTTTTAAATCTTTTGACCCCCTTCACCCATTTCTCCCACCTTACACCCCCGTCTCTGGCAACCACCAATATGTTCTATGAGCTTGGGTTTTTTGTTTGTTTGTTTGGTTAGGTTTATTTTTAGATTCCATATATAAGAGAAATCATATGGTATTTGTCTTTCTCCATCTGACTTATTTCACTTAACCACTTAACATAATGCCTTTCAGGTCCATCTATGTTGTCATAAATGACAAGATTTAATTCTTTTTCATGGCTGAATATTCTAACATATATATTATACACACACATACACACACATTCATTTATGCACACTTAGGTTGTTTCTACATTTTAGTTATTGTAAATAATGCTGCAATGAACATGAGACTGCTTATAACTTTTTGAATGTTTTTGTTTTCTTTGAATAAGTGCCCAGATATGGAATAGGTGGATCATACAGTAGTTGTATTTTTAATTTTTTTTTGGAACCTCCATACTGTTTTCCATAGTGTTGGCACCAATTTACATTTCCACCAATAGTGCACGAAGATTCCCTTTTCTCCACATCCTTGTCAACACTTGTTATTTCTTATCTTTTTGACAACAGCCATCCTAACAGGTGTGAGGTGATATCTCATTGCAGTTTTTATTTGCATTCCCCTGTTGATTAATGGTGTTGAGCTCTTTTATGTTCCTGCTGGCCATATTTATGTTTTCCTTAGAAAAATGTCTATTCAGATCTTCTGCCTATTTTTTTAATTGGTTTGTTTGGTTTTTTGATATTGAGTTGCATGAGTTCTTTGTTTATTTGGGGTATTAATCCCTTACCTGATATATCATTTGCAAAGCTCCTCCATTCAGTAGGTTACCTTTTTATTTTGCTGATAGTTTACTTTGCTGTGTAGAAGCTTTTTAGTTTGATGTAGTCCCACTCATTTATTTTTGTTTTTGTTGCTTTTACTTTTGGTGTTGGATTCAAAAAATCATTGCCAAGACCTATGTCAAGGGGCTTACCACCTTTATTTTCTTCTAGGAATTTTATGGTTTCAGGTCTTAGTTTCAAGTCTTTAATTCATTTTGAGTTAATTTTTGCATAAGTGCCCAGTTTCATCCTTTTACATGTGACTGTCTAGATTTCCCAACATCATTTATTGAAGAGATTGTCTTTTCCCCATTGTATATTCTTGGCTCTTCTGTCTTAAATTAATTGACCATATATGTGACGGTTTATTTCTGGGCTCTCTATTTTGTTCTGTTTATCTCTGTGTTGTTTTTTATCCCAATACCATACTGTTGTAATTACTATAGTTTTGCAATAGAGTTTGAAATCAGGGAGCACAATTTCTCCAGGTTTGTTCTTCTTTCTCAAGACCTCTTTGTCTGTTAGGGGTCTTTTCTGGTTCCATATAAACTTTAGGATAGTTTGTTCTGCTTCTGTGAAAAATTCCATTAAAATGTTGACAGGGAATACATTAAACTTGTATATTGGTTTGTATCGTATGAGCATTTTAACAATATTAATTCTTCCAACCCATGAGCATGTATTTGTATTTCAGTATACAGGTCTTTTACCTTCTTGGTTAAATTTATTCCTAGGTACTTTATTCTTTTTGATGCAACTTTAAATGGGATTGTTTTCTGATGGTTTGTCTTTCTGATAGTTCATTATTTCTGTATAGAAATGCAAAAGCTCTTTGTATATTGATTTTTTGTCCTGCAACATTGCTGAATTTGTTTATAAAGTCTAACAGTTTTTTGATTGTGTCTTTATGGTTTCCTATATATAATATCATCATGTCATTTGCAAACAGTGATGGTTTTACTTTTTCCTTTCCAATCTGAATGCAGTTATTTCTTTCTTGACTAATTATTCTGGATAGGATTTCCAATACTATGTTAAATAACCGTGGCAAGGCTGGGCATCCTCATCTTCTTCCTGATATAGAAGAAACGTTTTCAGCTTTTCACCACTGAGTATGGTGTTAGCTGTGGGTCTGTCATGTATGGCCTTATTATGTTGAGGTATGTTCACTCTATACCTGCTTTGTTGAGAGTTTTAATCATAAATGGATGTTGAATTTTGTCAAAAGCTTGTTCTCTATCTACTGAGATGACCATATGCTTTTTATCCTTTGTTTTGTTAATGTTACATATCACACTGACTGATTTGCAGATGTTGAACCAGGCTTGTACCACTGGAATAAATCCCACTTGATTGTGGTGTATGATCCTTTTAATGTATTATTGAATTTTGTTTGTTAATATTTTGTTGAGGATTTCTGAATCTATGTTCATCAGGAATATTAGCTTGTAATTTTATTTTCTTGTGGCATCCTTGTCTGGTTTTGGTACCAGAGTATCAGAGTAATATCATGCCCTTTTATTTACTCTTAATAATGCTTAATGTTTGTAATTCCATTTATATTTTTCATTGCATAGGGTAAGTTAAATTTCCTTTATTTGCTTTTCTAGTATGATCTAGGGTATTCATTTATTTTTCTTTACGCTGTGGCTTGAGGACTTGAGACTTCTGTTTTATCCATCTTTCATCTCTGTGGCCTAAAGATAAATTGAAAGGTCAGAGAGAGGAGAACTGTTCTCCTGACACCAAATGTAGCCTTTGTTGGAGTAGCTATGTTTGATCCTCTCTTCTGAGAAAGCATCCTTTTTTCCTAGTGATGTTTGGGCAGTCTGATTTCATGTAGGAAAGTCTCATGAATTCATATGGTTCCTCCATTTCAGTAAAATCCTGAATCCTAACTTTCTAGTAGGAAAAATCAGTCCCTGCAATTGGCATCCTTCATTCTCCTAAGCCCCAGCAGAGCTTTCAGTCTTACTTCTCACTCCACATACCATCTCCTGCTAGTAAGAAAAGAGGAAAGATAAATAAAATACCTCCTTCCACTTCTGTCCAAATCAGGGTGTGTGAGAGGCTTCTCGGAATTTATATTCACCCATAAATAATACTTCTGAGGTAGGCTGAGGATAAAGCCACACTATGACAAAATTTTCTGCCTCTTTCCTTGATTGTTCCTTCTTGAATTTGTCATCATGAGACTATACCACTTTCTTTGTTTGGTTGCTTTTGGTGAATGGTGTATTTGTCTATTTGAGTAGACTTTTACTTTGTCATTGTTATAAAGATACCTCTACTTTTTTGTCTCTTTGTCTTTTATGAGCCTATCTAACACTAGCTATTGATACCTTCTGTTTATGAGCAGTGAGAGAAGAGAAAATGAAAACATAGGCATGACTAAGACCTGCTCCTAAGAACACTCCTCTCCCAATTCAAGGTAAAAAAATAGCTCAGATGGTAAGATGTAAAGAAAAAATGAAGAGGGGGGAAATTTGGGGTAAATACACTGGAATTTTCTGTATTGTTTTAATTATAAGGAATTGCTGACCTACCTATTAGAATTAAGAATGATTTGGGACTTCCTTGAGGGTCCAGTGGTTAACATTCTGCAATTCCACTGCAGGGGGCACGGATTCAATCCCTGGTCAGGGAACTAAGATCCTGAATGCTGCGTGTGGCACAGCCAGGAAAAAAGATTTGTTAGCAAGAAAAGAGGATACAAGAATAAGAACCAAAGGATTATATGTTCTAGGATGAATGGCTGGGGTATAAAAACAAAATTTATGTAAAAGTCTTAATTTTGCATTCTTTTAAAGGGGACTGATATGTCGTAAAGACTCAAGACCTCACTAAAATAGGTAGATAGAATTTAAGAGAAAATATTGCCATATGAAAATATGTAGCAAATTTACTAGATGGACTGAACTTTGAGTGTATAAACAGAACATATCTTTATTTCTCTTACATTGTATTCAAATATATTCAAATATGCTTTGATAGAGATGGTCTATGCCCTTGGCATATGACACAGATTTATAGGCACTTTAATAAAAGGAAAGTTAAATTTTGATATTCAAAACTCTATTTTAATATTAAAAGTTTCTGACTTGTTTAAATCAAAACTTCAATTGCACATCCAGTTCAAAGATTCTCTTCTCCCCTTAGCTTAGCCTTGACACATTGCTTGGGGATCTTTCAGTGGAGAAGATGAATGTGTTCTCTTTTTTCACTCTTTCTCCACCTTCTTTTGTATTCTCCTGACTCTTCTAGGACTTGGTCAGGGGAAGGAGGAATTGTGACTATTGCTTAGGTCCTTACCATAGCAGTCCACTCCACATTCCTTACTGCTAAGATCCTCTAAATCCTGTAACCACTTTTTAAAGCATATTCTCATGAAGATTATCTAACATATTTTTCTTATCTGAAATCTTCTTTTTCAAAGGGATCTCACACGTCTTTTCCAGGCCAGACATAGGGAGTGCAGGCTGTTATTGTTTTCTCTTCTGTGGGCCTTGCTACCATAAGCTGTACCAGTTGGCTCCCTATCTTCTAAAGTTTTAGACAGAAATAGGCACCAGTCTCTCTGTTTACATGCCTTTAATTCTATGTGACACATTTCATGTACTCCCCAAAACTCTTCTGGTGTGTTCCTCTTGATTATATGTGGACAACTACAGCTTGTAAACCATAGATCTGGGGAGTACAATGGCCCTCCTTCTTTCAAATACTCCTGATTCATCAACTTGTCTTGGAAAGGGAAGGCACACCTTCTCCTTACAAGGAAGAACAAATGTCATTGCACTCTCCATTATATTGACTTTATTAAGGACTCACCCACTAATAACCTTTCATCTTCCGGAAGGGTTAGTTTGGCCAAAATTTAGTGAGTCCTAAAAAGATATATTCAGCAGCCGCCTTTAAAGTGGGGAGAATTTATATTTACCACACGGTTTTGGTAAATAACTCATCAACTTTTTTTTTTTTTTTTTGCGGTATGCGGGCCTCTCACTGTTGTGGCCTCTCCCATTGCCGAGCACAGGCTCCGGATGCGCAGGCTCAGAGGCCATGGCTCACGGGCCTAGCCGTTCCGCGGCATGTGGGATCTTCCCAGACCGGATCACGAACCCGTGTCCCCTGCATCGGCAGGCAGACTCTCAACAACTGTGCCACGAGGGAAGTCCTCAACAATGTTTTTGACTTTAAAATTCTGTACTTCAACAATAACAAGTGCATGTATAACTCATTTTACTATGCTCTATTGTGATTCTCAAATATTGCATTTTTTATAAATTGAAGGCTTGTGGCAACTGTGTTGTCAGATGATGGTTAGCATTTTTTAGCAATAAAGTATTTTAAATTAAGATATGTATATCGTTTTTCAGACATAATATTATTGCACACTTAATACAATATAGCGTAAACATAACTTTTATATACACTGGGAAACCAACCAATTTGTGTGACTTGCTTTTTTTTCAATGTTCACTTTGTTGTGGTGGTCTGGAGCAGAACCTGCAGTATCTATGATGTAGGCCTGCACAGTCGCCCTTAAGTATCAAGCAGGGGGTTGATTCCAGGACTCCTCCCATGAATACCAAAAATTCTCGATGCTCAAGTCTCTTATATAAAATGGTGTAGTTCAGTGGGCTCTCTATATCTGCAGGCCTTCCAATCTGCAGTTGGTTGAATCTGCAGCTGCAAAACTTACAGATATAGAGGGCTGACTTTAAAGTCATATCCAACATCTTCTAATACTTTATCTCTCATGGCACTTTCACAAAATTAAGAAATAACTTGTCCAGGTTTTTTTTTAAATTTTCAATTACTAAAAAGTTTCCAAATAAGGAATGAAAAACATATGCCCTAATGTTGCTGAATAATTTTAACTTAAGTTTTAATTTTTAATATTTTTTAAAGAAATTAAACAAACATTTCCTCAATCAACCTACATAAAAGTCCCTTTGAGGTAGTCAAAATACATGTTATTTTTTCCTTTTAAAGGTGATGGTGCAGTAACTCGACGTAATGTAACATGCTCAAGAGCTAGTAAGTGTTATGATCATGAATTCGGACTTCAGTCTTCCAATATTTTTCATTTCCTTTTAACAATCTTTCTCAATATAGAGAATGTTATTTTTGATTTTAGTTTTTGAACATAACATGACATGTTTTATGATTGCATAATTAATGTGCTGTTCTACCTCAAGAGTTAAGCCTATACTTCTGTCCCTTAGGGCTCAGTTTCTTTCCGCAAGAGAAAGTAGGCAGTAGCCAAGATAATTAAAATGATTTTAAGCACCAAAAAAATAGTTTACGCTTGTAGGAGAATCAGGGGTTTTTCTAATGAGATGATTGTTTCACCAGGAGAGAAGTATGACATGGATCAAAGCCTCCAATAGGTAAATGTTTATTAGAAAATATGAACAGATACCAAAATAATTTTACCACTATTTATATCTACTTAAGCATTATTGAGCTGTTCCTTAAACATGTAAGAGAACTCATACATCTGCCAAGTTTTGCTGTTGATAGTACTGATAGTAAACCTCCATTCCTTTTCCTTATATTTTCATGTGGAAGGACATCATTTAGTATACTATTCTGGGCTTCCTTTCCCTGGGAGGAGGAATGACTTATTTGATTGGTGACTTAGCAAAAGGACATGGGCATGTTTAGATGAGCTTTTGTTTCTTCCCTCTTTAGGGACACAGACATTTGAGTCTTTTGCCATGAGGCGAGGTCTCTGTCTTTACAGTTGGTGGGAAACATAAAGGGAGCTGTAGATTTGAGGTAAATTCTATTAACTTGAGTATTAGGTTTTGCTCCATTGGTCTACAAACCTTGAAAAATAAGCATAAGTGGAATTTGTGATGCACAAATCTCACTTAAAGTTTAAGGCATTTGTTGTATCCAAGTATAATTATTTTTACCTTGACAGTTTGGTGCACCTTGTCGAGCAACTTAAAACTTGAGGTGACATGATATTTTGTCTCTCTTGCTCCTCTGTAGCTCATGGCAGCTTTGTCCATTGGGGTTGTCTATATATTGTATATATATGATATATGTAATATATCATATATATATATATACACACACACACACACACATATATATATATGTAAGCCTTAGCCAAACACCGGACAAAGTCTGAGCACATAGGTAGATGGCAGGGGGCATGTGACTCACAGCTGGGTGAGCTTCACAATCACAGCAGTCATCAGGTACAAGATACAACAGTGTATCCTTGAGCTACACAGGTGCAGAATGGCCTGGAATTACAGGTAAAACTGAGACTCACTAAGGCATTATGGGTAGAATTTTTTCCCTTTTCTTCAGCTGAGTCTGTAAGCAGCTACTTTAAATGGAATATCAGTAAAATACTGACATGTGCCTGGTTGCCTGGGATGTTCCCTGTTTATGCTGCTGGCCTCCTGTTCCCAAACTATTAAACATATATTTGCTGGATGGTAAATTAGGCAGTCACTCTACCTGGTGAACTCGAATATGTGAGCTTTAAATTATTAATGAGAAGTCTAGGTAGGTAGTTATCAGTAGGCTTGCCCCAACTGTACTCCTTTTGATGTAATTGCAACTGTATTTAGAACTCAAATAAGGAACTATACAAGGAGAGGGTAATCACTTGGATTTATGTGGCTAATCCACAGGATCTCTACAATTAATATTCTATAATTGCAAGTTCACATACATAAAAATAGAGATGATAGTAAAAAAAACTATCTGGGACTCAGTTTCCACAATTCTTGTTTCATCTGTCCCACTCCACCAACACCACCTTTTTCTCTTTTCTGGAGTATTTATTATAAAAGGAACTCCTAGGCGTCCAATCAGGTTAACTGTAAATGTATTAGTAAGTATATCTAGCACATAAGGATTTTTAAAATTTAACAAAAATACTATAAACACAAGCAGTATTAATTAATCATTAATCACAATTATGTATTTTAATAAATTGTTAATTATTTATTATTTAATTACACTATTATTAAGTATTAATAAAATTTTTCTGGTAACATCAAATATACAGTCTAGATCCAACTTACCTCGATTTTCTTTAACAAAAGTCTGTATAGGTTTATTTGTTTTAGTAAGGGTCCAACAAAGGTATTACATTGAATTCAGTTGATATTATCTGAGATTTCTTCTCATATAGAGTGTTTCTCTCTCTCCATATTTTGCTCTATTTGTGTTCTCCATATGTCATCTCTGGTATAATTTTCCACATTCTATAAAATGTGCTATTATCTAACATGGTTCTATTTCTCCTGAATATCTCATAAAATATGGGGAGGTAAATCTAGACACAGGTTTAGGTTCAGGTACAAAATCTTTTAATAAATATATATGGTTCTGAGTATTTTCTAATGTATACTCTTCGTGAAGTATAGATTTAACCATTTGTTCAAGTGCTGTCAGCCTGAAATTCATTCATTTTAAAGTTCCGATTATCTTGGACTTAATGCATTAGCAAACATTGATCATGACTGCCTTGATCCACTATATTTCATTTGAGTTGTTTAATTCATTCCCGTGGAATTTATTAGCTCTGATTCTTATGTAAAGGAGATTTTCCTCTCACAAGCTCTTTGATTAATCTAAAAAGTAGTCCTTAAAAGAAAGGCCAGACAAATGTTTGCTTCTTTCCTTATATTTACCTTAAGTGAGACCATGGGTAGCCTGCTTTACACTGGTTAAAAAGAAAGAGGAAGGTTACTTTGAGTGTGGGATTATTCAACTCAGCAGGGAGGGTAATGAGGAATTTAGGATGAATGTTTTTGGCTAACTCAGAATTCACTGATCTTGTATCACTCACTTTAGGAAAATTCACAGCACAAAATTTATAGTTACATAAGAAAAAAATACTTCAGAAAAGAAATAAAAGAACAAGGAACAATTGTAGTCAAATCCAATGAACAAAACTAGCTGTAAATACAATTAAGAAGGAAAAGCATAAGAAACAGATTGGCATGTTAAAAACCCATCAGAGTTTGCTGAAGGTAATCAGACAGCCCCCCAAAAATATGGAAGAGAAGGACTATTTTTCTTTGGACTACACATTTTTCCTAGAAAGGAGCCATGGCAAGAGCCATGGTAGCCCATGATTGAAAATGCCACAAGAGATTGCAAAAACTGAGTCCCTAAACAGAACCACACTCAATGCAGCACTAGGCAGCAAAGAACTCAGAATTCAAAGCATCAAAGCAAAAGCAAAATTAGAATTTTGAATATTCAAGAAAGGTTTCTAAAATAAGAGCCTGTGATGGGGTTTTCCCCTATTGAAAATATAAAATTTATAAAAAGGCACGTACATAATACACGCATACACACACACACACACACACACACACACACACACACACAACCTCAAATATCACTGAGAAAAGAGAAAGTGATCCATAGTGTCAAAACTGTCATCTGGATGGGCTGTTTCTCTGGGTGGATAACATGATAACTGGATCTCCACTGGTACCCTTACTCTTTTCACTTGCTGGCTAGGAGAAAGCCAGAAGAAGCAAGAAGCATGGTTTCAGGGTAAACATGGTAGGAATCCAAGGCAGTGACAGCTAGAGCTGTCAGTCAACTATGCTTCTAACAAGAGCAGATTTGAGTAGTGGCTTTCCATGGACTCCAAAAAATGGAAACTTAGACTATTTATTTCTAATCTTTCCTGTTTTTCAAATATAAGCATTTAATGCTCTATTTTTTTTCTCTAAAGACTGTTTTAGCTGCATCTCACAAATTTCAACATGCTGTGCTTTCATTTTATTCCGATTCAAAATGTTTTTTCCTTTTTTGATATCTTCTGTGAGTCATAAGTTACTTAGAAGTGTATTGTCTGTCTTGGTAAATACTTCATATTCATTTGAAATGAATGTATATTCTATAAATGTCATTTAGGTTAAGTTGATCTGCAGTGGTGTTCAAATGTTACATATCTTATTGATTTTCTGACTTTTGTTCTATCAATTACTGAGGGGAAATTTGCGTGTAATTTTGAGTGAATGTGAGAGAAGGTGGGGTTTAGGGTATGTTTTAGTCTGTTTGGACTGCTATATCATTTATCACTGACTGGCTGTCTTAAGCTAGGAAAGTGCTAGATTTGGTGGGGAAAACTTATGAAATCTTTCCTATGTAGTGTTAAAGAAAAATTATTCATGACACTTGTTAAAGACAGTAAGGAAGACTTTAATGAAGAGGCACTACTGCAATGGGGGTTCTGCAGTAGGGGGTAAAAATTAGGCTCAACTCTGAATACAGCAAAAATAAGAGATTTATATCCAAGAAGCAGGGTGGGAAGAGAAACATCAAAGCTAGACAGATTCTTGGTAGACCAACTCAATAGGATTTTTGCTGAAGGCAGGCCAAAGTGATATGATATGGAGAGTGGGGGATGAGGAATTTGATCAAATATCCAGGAGGAGGGACTTTCACTGAACTGAATCAGCAGGATTTTTTCTAAAACTAGAGTAAGATGGCTAAAGACAGAGTCCAACAGAATTCAAGGGCCTAGTTAAAAAGAGGACTCAGAGGAGCCTGACTCAAGTTTGGTCAATGACAGTAACAGGTGACAATGACAGTAACAGGTCTTCATCAGTAACAGGATTTTTCTTAAGGCTAAGGCTAACGTTAAACATTCTTGATTATATAATTATGTGGCTGTAAATGATAAGGACACATACATTAATAAAATATAGATCTAAAAAATTAAATAAACATATAAATAACTGGAAGTTACACTGTGATTGCTCTTGTATATGAGAATCATAAAACTATCAATTACTATTATTCTATAATCTACTTTTAGAAAATTACAAAGATCTATAGCCCTTCAAGAGCAGTAGGGCTTCTATATACACGTATATAGAGATGGAAAGAAAGTGAAAGCAAGAGAGTGAGAGCAAGAGAGGGAGAATGGGAATCAGCATGTTCTATCACTTATTCAGAAACAGCTTCATGGAAGCCAACATTCTTCATGATACTGATTCCCTAAAAGAGTTATTTTAAAATCTTATTTCCATTCCATTATACACAAGATATAATGCTCCAAGTGTAACACGTTCCCATATGCAACACTCAGAATGGTGAATGCAACACTATTTCTCTATCCTCAATCATTGTCAATGAAACTTATATTGAAAATATTATAGAAAAAACTTGAATACTAATTCTAATTGTATATATACATATATGCAGTTTTTGCTTCACTAGTGCTATATTCTAAAATTTAGCATACAGTTTTGTAAGACAGTTTTAAGTTTTTCTTTGAATATCCTTCCAAAAGTGAATAATTATTTACTACTGTCATACCTCACTGTATGAGAAATAGGTTGGTGGGAAGGTTCTTTCTTTCCTTCTTTCTTTTATTACATGCATTGTTAAAGACAATATTCAAAGCTTAACATTTAATAAGTACTGTATTGAATGGCAACATAATGTAGTGATTAAGAAAAGAGTTTTTTGATTAGAAAAATGTGACTTTGAGCTTGCTGTGCTGCCACCAGCAGCAAGAACAGAAGCAGCCAGAGGAGAGCAAAAGACTGTCAGGATGTGAATCCACCCTACCAGCTACCAGGTGTACGATTTTGAGAAGTTTAGTTAAAATGTCTGAGCCTCTCCTCATTTTAAAGGGATATCATAGGACTTTCTCCAAAGTGTTTTCTTCGAAGGCTAAAGATATAATCCATGTAAATTTCCTAGCACAGTTTATGGAAGTTATTAAATGACCTTTAAATATTTTTCTGGCATTCAAGGTAACTGAAATAGTAGCAGTAGTAGTTGTCACTGTAGTTTAAATTTTAGTCATACTAGTGGTAGTGGTAATAAATTTCTGCACATCTCATGGTTGTGTCTAATCATCTTGGTTGACAGTCAATCAATTTTTTAGAATATAGTTCTGTGGGAGAAATGTTGCTGAAAAAAAGATTCCTGAGAAACTGAAACTCTTTCACTGGTTTTGTATTCATCTCTTTAAGCCTGATATCTACAATTCTTTTTTCCATCATCATCATCACCATTATCATCATCATCACCATTATCATCATCATCATATAAACACTGCTGCACTTTGAACACAAAAGTCCAAGAGCAGCCAGGGTGAAGGAACTGATAGAGATTAAAAGGCTGACTGTGAGATGTGGGGTTATGTGGGGAACAAACACACACTAGGCCTTGTTGTTCTCACACTATACTGCACAATAACATTAAAATACATGAGGATATGTGTCCTATATGCTCTTTGATGCTAGTAGAACAGATTGCCTTTCAGAGGCAACCTTCATTCGTTGGCTCTACCTGAGTAAATCTAGAAAGGAGCATGAACGATAAAAGTGCAGTCAGGCTCCTAGAAAATTATAGCCCAGTAGTGATGCTAGGATATGGAGGATTTATAGTAAGTCTCAATGAAGTGGGAATATCTACCAAAAAACACATGTTAGAGATTTTAAAAGTCATTCTGCCGCTTTATTTTTTATTTTTTTTGGTGAAATAAGAACTCCTCCAATAAAAATTGCCTAGGGCAATTACTTTTATCCACCCAAGAAATTAATTAAAATACATATTTTAAAGTTCTCTCCATATTTGGTAAGTAACATAGAGTCCTTAAACCTTGATATTCCTTTCCATAAAACAGAGATGATAATAATTACGCATAGGCTAATTTTAGGATTCAAATGAATAGTGTGTGAAAAACACCTGGCACTGAGAAGAACCTCCATGAACCTAAGTACTCACTCTTCTTTTTCTACATGGTAACAGAGCCAAGGACTCTTTTGCTGTTATAAATCAGAAGAAGCAATTATATAATTTTGTCTCCAAGGTATTACCACTCATATTTCTGATCTTTACCCCTCTCTCATCAATGAAAACAGCCTTGCGAATAGTTTGTAAACATGGCATTACCAGCTCAGCTCATCTTCGCACAATTACTTTAGGTGCTTAAACTGTATTGTTAATAACTCCAGAAGAACAGTTTTAATTTCAGTAAGGATCAGTTGGATTAAAATAGAAAAAGAAAAACAAACAAAAGATTCAGTTTTATTGACAAGACTACACAATTAACCACTTAAAACCGTCTCATTATAACATGCTATTTGTTAAAAGGAGGTACTCTGACAATTGAGAAAAAGGAGCTAGACAGTCCAGTATTGCTGCAGGTGAAAGTGATCTCAAATTGAGTGAATAACACCATCAACATATGTCCAAGATGGCACTCTCTCTTCCCAGTGTGGAAACATCCAAACAGAAAATTTGAGCTTTATGTGAAGTAAGAACAATAGAGACAAACTAGTAGCAGTTAAAAGCTAAGAGAAAGAAGTTTTTTTTTTTTAGTTCTTTGTGGGCTTCTCTAACTTGTCAAGAAGGATTTGGGACTGGGAAGGGTATAACACATAGTGGTTGAAAAAGGATTTTAATTTAAATATTATTTAGGGGTTTTTAAGAGATCTCTGATGAACTAAGTGGATTTAGTTTTCCTAGCCTGATTAAGTTTTATCCTGGAATACTGAAAAAAATTTGCAGATGAGAACACTCAACTTCAATAATCTTTGATGAACTAGGAAGGGTTGTTATAATCTGGAGATCAGATTTTTAAATAAAAATTTTAAAATTACAATAAAAATTATAACAATTGAGCTATGGAGTTGTACAATTAATGCAAATATTATAGAAAAACTGTATCAGACTTGTAGAAATAAAAATATCAAGCATTTATAACGGGTAGGAATCCACTAAGAGCAAGTGAAGCCCGCAAGATTAATATGTGTGTGTTTGTGTGTGTATATCTAAAATATATATATATATATATATATTAATAATATTATTCTGGTTTTTCAAGACTGCTATGGACGTATCATAATACTGACTTGAATAAAGTTTTCACAGAACCTCTGATAGTATCCACTGGGTCAAAATGGAGATGGGTAGATAAGGCAAATGAATTCAAAGCACTTAGAAAATATATGCTAGGAAGTGTTGATTAATAGATGAATATCTCCCAATTATATATCACATGTCTGTGCACTTAACTTATTTTTGTATCAGTGATATGGAAGAGAGTATACGTAGTAGAAGAGGGTTTCCCCACTTTCCTTCAGGACTCTGCATTTTGCCTCACTGTCCCTACACTCCCTGTGCTGCAAGTGAGCACCTTTTCTTTCCATCATCCTCCTTGTGTTTCCTGATGCTATTTCCACCAGGTTAAATTATCTACTCAAAATCTTTCTTATTATGCAAGCCCATAATGATGCAGCTGTCCCATTCTTATCATCCAGCATTTAATTATGCAATTCTTGGTTATTTCAGGTTAATAATAATTAAGTCTTGTTTTGGAGCTTTACTTGTCATATATATCCTACTTTCCCTAGCTAGATATTAAGAAAGACATACCATCCTTTTCTTCCCTCCATAAATCCACTGTATACAGCAAAGTACTAGGCACAGATTTGCAAAGCAGCTACATGGTAAGTAAACTTATATTGAATAAATTAACAGACTTGCTAATTGATCAGTTCCCTCAACATCGAATCCATGCCATGGCCCAGGGTCACGTAAATCTGAAAGTATGTAAAATAGCATTAGCCTGTTAAGCAGACTCCAGGGATGTGAGTCAAATTATACGCAGGGAGACTTCCCTTATCCACAAAGATTTTTTCATATCAATGACATGTTAATAATGTTTTACTCATATTCTGTCAACAGTGTGTGAATTTCTTTCTATTTTCTGTCTCTAGTGACTTCACCAAAGATGCCGTCATAGCTAGAACAAAGGTCTGGGTTTCCCCATGATGCTCCATCATTGCTTAATATATCATGAAGCAGAGTCACAGCTAGCAGCTGCAAGAATTTCCTATTCCAGCATATAAATCTTTGTAAAGCGTGTTCTAAAAAATGAAGGAAAAAAAAAAAACTCTGGACTTTCATATATTCTTCCCTAAGGCTTATATTGAACAATGAGCCCAATATGGTACTGTACATCATACTGCTAAGCTGCCAGAAGAATTCAAACCTCCCTAAGCACAAGAGCCAAGGGAGCTATTAGCATGCTTTTAAGCTCAGAACTTAACATTCCGGATGAGACTAGTGTCACAGGTTCCTTTGGAATGTGATTTTCCTTGACTCTTTTCCATTTGGATGTGTGAAAGTTATGAGGGAGGCTGAAGCAGTAGGAGAGGGAGGGAGAGCATGTCTAGAGTGATGATACATTTAAAAATACCATCCCGAGAAACCCTGAGCTCTCTAGTTATGGATTCTAAATATAGTTATGCCAACAGGAGAGAAGTGAGCCAGTTGGTCTTTCAGAAAGCCGCTCCAGCATCAGATAAAGATGACTCACTCAGGGGGGCGTCAGGCTGTGATGTGCCATTTCAGCATTTTCTTACCAAAGCCTTCAAACATGGTTCCTTCCCAGAAACCACACTTTCCTCAGAGAATAGAGGAATAATAACACATCAGTACTGAATTGCTAGCATTAGATCATTGTTAATCCCCTCAAAAAACACTTTTTTTTGCGGGGGAGGGGTTTACAAAAAGGCTTTCTAGGTAACGACCATTATTAGCAAAGGAAGTACACCAAAAAATTGCTGTGGGTATTATTTCCTCTTGTACATATGTTGGCTTTAATTTTTTTCCATTAGATTTATTTTTGTAAGGGAATGTAAAACTAGTGCTGCATTAAAATATTTTTCACACTCCAAACAATAAGTTGAGCAGGATCATATGAAGGAAAAGCCCATATTTATTACAGTATTTTTGCTTATTCCTTTTTCACTAGAATGCCCACATGCAAACACACAATTTCCTAAAAGCTTTTAAACTATCAAATCTATTTGAGCCTAGTGTTAAAAGTGTGAAGCCATATATTATAGTTCTTGCCTACTGCATATTTATTGTGTTGACTAGATTTACTGCATTTTAATGGCTACGTGTTCATAAATTGATTTTTAACCTGGTCTATTTAAAAACCTCTTGTGATGAGCTAACTATAACAAACTTGCCATCTGTGTCTCTTAGGAAGCAAAAGTTTTAAATTTAGTCAACTCTACTGTTGGCATTCTATTTTTCAGTTCAACCTCTTCTGTAAATTCTTTTCTCCAGATCCTTAATTCTGGAGGCGTGTGGGTGGAGAGCAGACTAGACTGAGTTGTTCACAAGAGTTGTATCAAAAATCCAGAAATAGCAAAATTAAAACCACCAAATCAATAAATAGTATTAAGAATTTATTGTGCATCTAGAAACAGTTTGCAAACTGGAAGCTTCCAAATTCAAAGAATGATATGAAGCTCAGGGGCATGAAGTTTCAGGATGACTTATGAAGTGAAAATGAGGAAGTTGTTAACCTTTACAATGACTGGTTATTATAATGGGGATTCCCAAATGGAAGGGAATTGCTTAAAAGTGGTTATACCATGTTTAGGAAGACGACTTAAGTTTTTTTTTTTTTTTTTTAAATAATTCTCAGAGGCAAGGCATAACCTTAAGTTAAATTTCACTTATGTTCATGAAATAAGCTAGATTTAGTTCTGTTTACATGGCTTAAATGGTTTTGTTTGCTCAGGGAATTCTCAAGTCCGGTCTCTATTTTGTACTTAATTTGAACAATTTCCTACTTTCGGTCATTCTCTCAGCAGGCTGAGAGTGTGCCAACAACTATAACATTACTTTTGTTTACTAGTGTTGATGTTGCAACCAGCAATGTTTTAAATTAAGTTATAAAAATTATAGTTATCTTCATCAGTTCATTCACTCTCCTGTAATTAATCTTTGTTCCATTTCATAGAGTTTTAGAAATTCTTATCCAGTTGAGTATTATGATCTTAAAGTTATCAGAAACTTTATCTTTTCCATGAATCTCTTTGAGGTTGAAGCATTCTGCCTGTAGTTGATTGTAAATACTTTCCAAGAAGGATCAAGAGTAAAATGATAACTTGTGAGTGACGAAAGACTCAAAAACAGCCACGGTTAAAGATCTATTGAGAATCCATCAAAAAATAATGCAATTAAAAAGCAACTGCTTTTTTGTGATATATATTATAAAATAATAACTGGAATTATGATTGATAATATTATACCAGGACATAGGTAGATTTTTAGGAATTACATGTAATTTCCAGAATATATATTAATAATATATACACATGTAAATCTAAAAAGTTTAAACATTACTTTTTATTTGACAATGCTTCCCATGCAATTTAACATCAAGCCTAAATAAATTAAGATTTCTCTTTTATAAGCAGAGAGAGCAAATCTTTTGAGATCTTCCAAGGACCCTCTGGAAAATCCCAAAGTTAGTTTGAAGTCAAAAAGCCTACATTCAGAATTTGATTTGGGGAAGTTTGTTAAAAACGTCAAAATATTTAAAACACTTGGTCAAATAGGAGTATGTCACTGTGAAATAATACTTTATCCATTCAACCAAAGTGACAATTAAAAGATTTAAAAGGCAAAGATAGAAAACTATATAGTTGCAAAGAAACTTAGCTCTTTTAATATTGAAAAGACTCATGCTCAACATTGCTAATTATTAGAGAAATTCAAATCAAAACTATGATGAGGTATCACCTCACATCAGTCAGAATGGCCATCATCAAAATTCTACAAATAATAAACACTGAAGAGGGTGTGGAGAAAAGGGAACCCTCCTACACTGTTGGTGGGAATGTGTGTAGAACAGTATGGAAGTTCCCTAAAAAACTAAAAATAGAGTTACCATATGATCCAGCAATCCCACTCCTGGGCATGTATCTAGAAAAGACAAAAACTAATTCAAAAAGATACATGTAACCCAATATTCACAGCAGCACTATTTACAATAGCCAAGACAGGGAAGCCATGTAAACGTCCATTGACAGAAGAAAGGATAAAGAAGATGTGGTATATATATGCAATAGAATATTACTCAGCCATAAAAAAGAATGAAATAATGCCATTTGTAGCAACATGGGTGGACCTAGAGATTATCATACTAAGTGCAGTAAGTCAGACAAAGACAAATATATATCACTTATATGTGGAATCTAAAAAAAATGATATGAATGAACTTATTTACAAGACAGAAATAGACTCACAGACATAGAAAACAAACTTATGGATACCAAAGGGGAAAGGGGCAGGGGGAGGGATAAATTAGGAGTTTGAGATTAACAGATATACACTACTATATATAAAATAGATAACTAACAAAGACCTAATATATAGCACAGGAAACTATATTCAATATCTTATAATAACCTATAATGGAAAAGAATCTGAAAAAGAATATATATATATATATATATATATATATATATATATATATATATATATATGTGCATAACTGAATCACTTTGCTGTACACCTGAAATTAACACACTGTAAATCAACTATACTTCATTAAAAAAAAAAGCAAATAAACAACAACAAAAAAAGAAAATACTCAGTTTTCCTAAGTCATCAAAGATCTGACAAAGACAATGTGGGGCATAGGAAATATTTCCTAAGACACAAAATCTTTGTTTCCTAAGCAGGTTACATTAAAGGTAAAGAAAAACGTTTTATAATATTTTATTAAGAGCAGACCAGATCAATAGTCCAAGAAATTCTGTTGTTTAGCAGATAAGAGAAAATTAAATTTTAGTTTTATATAAGTACAGTACTTATTAAAGCTTATTTTAAAAAAAAACTCTAATAATAAATCCATTCAATTTTAGCCAGCTTTGACCTCACAGCATAAAATTTCTTTCCCACAAAACTTTTGCAACTTTCTATATCCATTTAGGTTTTGTGTTATTCATTTTCCTTTCTTATTCTGAAACAACCAGTCATTTTATTTCAGACAATATTACTATCTTTTTCCTTAACAAAAACACATCCTATATATCTTGCATACTTCTAATATTAAAATGCATCCCATTTTCTTCCCATACTTTGTATACAAAGTAGTTTCTCTTCACTCATTGATTTTAGCAGTTCTACTTTTACATACTGATTATAAATTTTAACTATAAATCTTTATTTTCCACTGAAAGCTAGGAAGCAGGCAATTATGAACTCTCTATCATATATTATTAGCATCCCATAGTAGATCAGGAAATTTATAAATACAAAATTATAAAAATGTATACTTTTTTAGAGACATGTTTTTCATAGTACATTGTTTTGTTTTGTTTTGTTTTGTTTTTTGCAGTACGTGGGCCTCTCACTGTTGTGGCCTCTCCCTTTGCGGAGCACAGGCTCCAGACGTGCAGGCTCAGCGGCCGTGGCTCACGGGCCCAGCCGCTCTGTGGCATGTGGGATCTTCCCGGACCAGGGAGTGAACCTGTGTCCCCTGCATCGGCAGGCGGACTCTCAACCACTGCGCCACCAGGGAAGCCCCTAGTACAATTTTTTAATATAGCAGAAGACATGGTTATTAATAAACCCAAATACCCTTTGTCTCTCTGTAAAACTTAAGAAGCCAAAACCAGATTAAGTTTAAAATTATGTTTAGCAATCAACGTCTCAATATATTACCTTATTTGGAAATGATCTAAATATTCTAATAAATATCCATTATTTAGTTTAAAATAGTATAAACTTTTATCTTATTTACATTTATTTAAATGACTTGTTAACAATTATGCTTAGATTAGACATTGAATAGCTAACCATCATCTTATTTTCTTATTTTCTTATTTTGTAACAGAGATAGCATAAGCTTATTTGACTAGTAAATCCAGGTAGAAAAAGTTATGTTTGCATTAAATTTAATATTGACAATTCTAAAGGCATGCCTGTTTTTATTAAACCAACAAACTTAAACTAGCTTTTATTTATCAAAGATTATCTTAGATCATGCAAACTCAAAAAATATTTAGGTTAGTTTCTATATTTCTGAGAGTATACCTGATTTATATAAATACTTATTTTTCCTTGAAACCAATTAAATAGAGCTCTTTGAAAATTAACTTTAGCAACACCATCCACAGGTAGAAAAATATCACATACCTATAGCATACGCACATAGACATACATAATGTACAGACTTACATAGAGATTTTATAGCTTTTGTTTTTAAAAATTTTAGCCATGTCTCAGGTATAAAGCTCAAAAGAATAGTTGGATCCAAACTGTGTTTCTGGCAGATGGAATAAGTTAAGATTACTTGCTCATATGGCCAAAATTTTTTTTTTATTAAAGATTTTTAATTTGTGCACTGTAAGGATTCTTTAGGAGGAGCTATCTTTGGACTCATTTTGTGTGTAGAAGCTTCTGCATACCAATCAAAGAATGAGTTCCATTGTCTCTGAGAGGTTTGAGATCTTCTTTTTTAAGGGCACTCCTTAAGGTGGACTTATCTAAAACAAAGTTTCCCCAGAAAGGTCGTTATAATTCCAAATTATTCAAAAATGTACCCATTTTTCAGAACGGTACACAATTCTGGTCCATGGTGGGTATACATATAAGAGGCAGGAATCTAAAGAAGAAGGAAATTTAGACCAGGTGGAACCCATTCTGCTTTTAGATTCCCTGAAACAAATATTCTGACCTGGTAATCCGACTTCTGCCTAAAACCCAGGGAATCACAGGTTTCTCCCCTTACAGACCGAAAGATGATTTACCAAGAAGCTTCAACAAACAGAAGATAAGTATGCATAATGAAACTGGAAAGGTCAAAAAGCAAAGAGTGCAGAGCTCAGATCCAAAAGAGACTTACCCTTAAACTCCAGTCACCCAGAAAACAGTGAACTCAATAGGCCAGAGTGGGTACCAGCCTCTGGTTTACTCAGAGCCTTGGAGTTGTTGGGGTCTTCTTTGGATCCCACTTCCAATGCCATATACTGTCAAAAATCCAGAAATAGCAAAAGTAAAACCACTAAATCAATAAATGGTATTGAGTAAGAGTATATTGTGCATATAAAAATAGTTCACAAACTCAAATTTTCAAGTTCAAAGACATATGAAGTGTGGGGGCATAAAGTTACAGGATGACTTATGAAGTAAAACTGAGGAAGTTATTAACCTTTACAATGATTGGTTATTACAATGCAGGGTTCTAAATAACAGGGGTTTGATTAAAAGTGATTGTCTCACACCATGTTTAGAAAGATGACTTGTTTTTTTTATAATTGTCAGAGGCATTTATAAGAAATAATCCAAGTTAAGTTTTGCTTACATTCATGAAATAAGCTAGATTTAGTTTTGATTACATGACTTAAATGGCTTTGTCTGCTCAAGTCTGGTCTTCATTTTATATTTAATTTTAACTCTGACTTCATTTAGTGGTGGTGATTTAATATTCTAATATTAATATTTAATATTCTAAATCCAGCTCCTCCCTCACCCTTCCTCACTCCCCTTCAAGACAAGAAGTCAATACGCTACCAATACATCTGCCATTGCCATTTGGTGAAGCCAGAGGGGTAGGGGTGCCAAAGAAAGAATCACCCATGCTGGGAATAACAGCAGAAGGTGAAGATTTCATCAATTTCCCATAGACAGGTTCATTCAGTGCTTTCTAATGCTTGAACTTTGTCATTAGGCTTGAAGGGTAGACAGCTAGACTTTTGGAACCCATTTCTTCTCTTTCCTTTGAGTACTAAGCTCTTCATCTTGATGTAGTTGACAGTGTCTCCTCTTCTTGATTTTTGTTTCCAATGCTTTGAAATTTGTATTATTTGTTTCTCCTCCTGCCT
Organism: Mesoplodon bidens; assembly: GCF_964165515.1. Lineage (NCBI taxonomy): Eukaryota > Metazoa > Chordata > Mammalia > Artiodactyla > Ziphiidae > Mesoplodon > Mesoplodon bidens. Next base: position 46,614,571 of record NC_138170.1, on the reverse strand, counting down.
CTTTTCTTTTTACCTTACCTATTTTCATTCTTCTCCCCCCAAAAAGTTTAGAAAAGAAATATGAAAATTAAAAAAATAATAATAAATTTTATTTCCTTTAATTTGGGGCAAAATTATTTTTATTTTGGTGTCTTTGATGTTAACGTCAGAATCTAACCTTAGAGCACTGTCATTTTTAAATTAATTTTGTCTACAGCTCCATATATCCAGAGACACTTAACATGCTTTGACAAAACAAATGGGTAATAAATGTCAATGAATTTTAGGATTCCTCATCTATCATCAATTATACTAAACAATTCCCCCATAAATGTCAATTTCCTGCAAAAAAAACTCAATTTATTTCAGAAATTCATGTCATGTTTTGTTTGTTTTTCAAAAGTAAGTCATACTTTACAAATTACAGACTCAAACACTGCCCAAATGTCATAAAGGCTTCTATTCCAAATAAGGATCTATTAATTAAAACTGGAAAAACGGGGAGTCTGGGTTAAAAGGAAACCATGAGTTAAGTCAGTATGTAACTCTATTCCCTGCCCAGGATAACCAGTAAAAATATTAAAATGTGTACGTTTAAAAATTAACTATGAACACAAATTAAGCTGTGCCTGCTACCCATGTACTAAAAGAACAAAAGCATATATAAATAGATTTTAACCCTTTGCTCGTGCTTAAATGCATTTTGAAGTCACAGTCACTGAATTCTGCTCTAGGGTTATTTTGACATTGTCAGACACACACACACACACACACACACACACACACATGCATACAAATCCCAGAATCTAATTACCTTGAATCATAGGTAAAGTGTCCTTTCACATATCTATTGATAATATCCTGACTTTCCAAATATTTTGTTTTCCTTCACCTATCTTCACATTTCATTAAAGTATAAAATACAGAAGCTGGCCTTTGGGAAGAAGCTAAAGTGGTGACAGGCAGTTTAGTAGGAAGTGACTTCGCATTTTTAAATAGAAGGGGAAAACATAGCAGTGAAGGAGATGGGAGTGTCTAAGACTGAAGTACTGTTTGCACTGTTGAAGACCCACCACGGTCTGGGTTTCCTCACATCTGGGAACACCCACCACAGTAGGGGTTTTCCCCAGATCTGACCTGGCTCCATCTCACTCTGAGTCCAACTGCATTTTCTCACTTTATAGTACCTTTTTACACTCCAAGGCCTCATTTAATTCCAACTTTCCCCAATTTATCTTACTTCTGATTCCTGGAACAATTATTCTCTCTAGAGACAGGAAGAAAAGATACTGATGAGATAGTTTCTATTTCATTAACTTTGATCAATTCTAAGTTTGGGCAGTTGGTCAAGCTTCAGTCTAAATATTCTAGTTGCTTGCTGTTGATCTTGGCAATGTGAAATTGCTTTAAAAAAGAGTAATAATCTGTACAAGCATTAGTAATATTTGTTAATATTAAATAATCAGGCTAGCTCCTCTCATGACTCTTAGTGCTTAGTGAAATTATGATCATAAGAAGAAAGAAAAAAATTCTTCTACATTTTCTGGGAGTTTCCTTGTTTGGAAAACCATCTATTTGGAATGAATGAATTTTTAAAAATCATTTCCAAAATATCCTGGAAACATAAATAATGAATGCCACTCTGCTTTAAACTTATGGGACTAATTTTAAAAAGCATTTTCAATCTTTTCAGTTTCATTAAACAATAGGCCCATGTAGCAAAAAGAGAACTGATCTTGGAATCAGGAGACAAATCTTCTTTGTTGCCCTTGACCATTAACCAAATGTGTGACTATGGACAAGCCACTTCATCTTCCTTTAGTGAATCTTCACTTGTAAGCTTGTACTGACTTTTTAATTAAAAAAAAAATAGATGTGTTAAGAATAGACAGTGGCTGAATTTTTCATAAATGCACCCCTTTTTCAGATTTCTCAATCTTTCCTTACTGAGAAAGATTTTGATCTTTCTCAGGAAAAGCAGAGGTCATGTATTCCTTAAGGTTACAGTAGATATTACAGATCTTTTTAGGAAGGAATTTAGTTTTATTCAGCACTGTGCCCTCAGCACACAGAGCACAGTAGGCACTTAGCAAATATTTGTTGAATGAATGAATTAATATGCCTGGCACATATGTTTTTTATTCAGAATTCTGAGATCCAGGGAGCCTTTCTAATGTTATCACCATGAAGGAAACCTCTTTAGCCCTTTATTTGTGGAATAAAAAGCAAAAATTAAGGTCCAAACTAGCATGTATCCTGTCTCACAGAACCCCAAAACATCATATTATATAAAGCATAGATATTCTAATAACAATGCCAAGTACTTCATTGAAAATATACTAACAATGCAAATGCTTAATTTATCTTAAATATACCTGTATCTGAAATTGTAAATGTATACAGATTAAAAAGTTGCTATATAAAATATAATTATCACTATAAAATATTTGGATATCAAAAGTTTTTCAATATTCTTATTTTAATAATGGCAAAATGCATAGGGTGTTCAAAGTGAAAAAAAGTTCTTCCCCTTCCTTCCTTTTCTTCCTTCCCTCCCTTCCTTCCTCCCTCCCTCCCTCTTTCGTCCTTCCTTCCTTTCTCTTTCTTTCTCTCCTTTTTCTTTCTTTGTCAGGGTGCTGCTGAAGAGTAGTACAGAATCAGACTGGCTTCAAAACCAGGGTTCTAATCTCTAATTTGTAATTTGGGACTCATTTATTAGCTCCCTATTTCTCATCCTGAAAATAAATATAATTAAAATATTAATCTAACTGGGTTGTTGTCATGATGAAATGAGTTGTTAAATGAAAATCTCCTAGATTGAAGCATGTCACCAAATAGGTATTCAACAGATATTAGCCACTGTGATTTTAAGCATGATTTTTAAAACAAGAAGCATAATTAACTTTCAAAAAAAGAAATTTATCTTTGAAAATCCCCAATCCACACAATGTTTGTTTTCAATACACTGTCCCTTTCTACTCCCACCACATCCTTCAGTTGGGTGTTTGGTTTCCCACCTTCCTTCCCAGCAGGGAAAGGGTAGGCCTGGGTGCCAAATCAGGCCAACTTTCTCCAGGTTATGGGCCAGGGGCATAGGCCTGGCTGCAGGCAAGCAGATCAAGGAAGGTTAGGTAAGATACTTGGAGCCCTCAGTGACCTTACCTGTTCAATCTTGTAGCTACCTATTCTTATAATTCATATTACCAAATGCTTCAACATTCTCATCTGGATCATCTCATTTCTTTTTCCTAACCAAAGGCTCACATATATTAATCAAGGACACAGAATAGAAGCCATTGATTAAAGCCAAAATTATATATGATATTTAATTTTAAGATTCTTAACACTGATGACGCCACCTGCCAAAATATTTGTCTCACTTCACTCAAAAAAAATAGCAATGTAGCTCTGTCTTAAAAAGACCAAATTTGACCAAAGGGCCAAATATGAGTAAAACTGAGAAAAATGAATTGCTTATGAAGCCTTAGTTCCTTTAGAGAGCCTTACCTGTCAAAGGCATCCTCCTACTCACTGATAACTGCAAATGTCATGGACTGTCCAAATTTTCAAACTTTGCTTCACAAGTCTTGAAGACTATTTAACGATTTCAATAGGAATAAATTAAACAACAATATCATGAATTTTTATGACAGAGCAACAAACGATCATGCACAACATGACTTTCAAGTCATCACTAATAGAGTCTGTGTTTGCATTTTCACTAGTTCTTCCTCATATTTATTATTTTTTGTATTTATTTGAAAAGTACACATTAGAGTGATTTGGAAACTTATTTAGTTAAGAATTCAAGTTATTACTTTTAATTGCTCTTTTAATAATTAATATTTATTTAGAGGAGTGCAGATAAGCGCTACTCAAAATCTGAAAATGACTATTGTTGAAATAAATTATTTAAAATAAGGACCAAAATAAAACCATGATTTTCAGACAAAATCTAAGAGCAGTGAATGATTATTTTTAGCCAGAATTACAGAGATATAATTTACATATGCTGAAATTTACCCTTTTTGGTGTATAGTTCTATGCATTTTGGCAAACACTTATTTGTGTTGTAGCTCATCAATATTTCATTTATTTCTTTTCCTGAGTAGTATTCCATATTACGGATGTACTGCAATGTCAATTTTCAACAGACATTTAAGTTATTCCCAAAGCAATTATGAATAAAGCTGTTATAAATATTTGCAAACATATTTTTGTAAAAATATTTTATTAAAAAAATAAATATGTAGATGTGCAATGGCTAGATCATATGGAGGATACATATTTAAATTTTAAGAAACGGCTTTCGAAAACGGCTGTTCCATTTTACATTCCCTCTAGCAGTGCGGTTGTTATCTGCCTTGTCCTAATAACTAACAATGTTGAGCACCTTTTTGTGTGCTTATTTGCCATTAGTATATCTTTGCTGGTAATACATCTGTTCAAATCTTTTGCCCATTCTTTTTATTAGGTTTTTGCTTCCTATTACTGAGTTTTGAGAGTTCTGTATATACCCTAGATATTATTCCCTTACCAAACATATACAATGGAAATAGTTTCTTTCACTCTGCAGCTTGCCTTTTATTTTCTTAACTCTAAGAACTTGAGTCTTTAATTTTGTAGAAGAAAATTTTATCCATTAATTCCATTATGGATCATATTTATGGCACACTTCAAAAACATCTTTCAAATTTTAATATCACAGAGGTAATTTTCCTATATTTTCTTCTAGATGTTAAGTAATTTTAAGTTTTAAATTTAGGTCTATGTTCCATTTTGAGTTAATTTTGATCAATAGCGTGAGGTATTTTTATTTTTATAGATATTCAATTGATATGACTTCATTTCTTGAAAACAGAATCTAATCTCCACTGAATTGCTTTTCTATCTGTGTTATAAATCAGTTGTCCATATATATATATATATATATATATGTGGATATATTTCAGGAATCCCTTTTCTGTCCCAGTGATCTAAATACTTGTCTATGTTTATGCCAATACCACACTACTTTAAGACTTCTTTTTCTCTACTAGTGGTATTTACTGCTACAGATAGAACCATAGGTAATGATTTAGCACCTTTCCACATATTTTGGCATGTTGCATTTTCATATTAATGTAGTTCAAGGTACTTTATAGTTCCAATTTTGAATTTGTCTTTGATCCATGGGGTATTTAAAAGTTTGTTATTTAGCTTCCAAATATTTGGAGAATTTCCAGATATCTTTTTTCTCTTACTGATTTCTAATTATTTTACATCACTTGAATCCTGTTAATTTATGTAGACTTCTTTTATATCAAGAAGAAGTTCCATATTAATAAATGTTCTGAATGCACTTAAAAGAATGTAAAAGTGATCTGTGTTATACTGTTTTGGGGTGGACTGTTCTATAAATATCAGTTAGGCATGTTATTTGGTAGTGTTGATTAAATCTTCTGCATCTTTACTGGTTTTTTGTCTAGATGGTCTATCAATTATTTAGAGAAAATTTTGAAATCTCTATAATTTATGATATGTTTATTTCTCCATTCAGTTCTAACATTTTTTGCTTCATATATATTAAAGCACTGTTATTAGGTACATAAACATTTAGAATCTTTATGCCCTCTTGATGAATGGGCCCCTTTATGATCATGAAAGGACATGCTTTATCCCTGGTAATATTCTTTGCCCTAAAGTCAAATTTCTGAAGTTAACATAACCATTCAAACTTACTTTGGAATAGTGTTAGCATGGTATATATTTTTACATCTTTCTACTATTTATAATTAAACTTTCAATTTTGAGGTAATTATGGATTTACACAAGGTTGTAAAAAATAATACAGAGATCTCATATACCCTTTACCCAGTTACTCCTAATGGCAATTGTGTAAAAATTTGGTGTAATGTCACCACCATGATAAGACATTGATATAGTCAAGATACAGAATATTTCCATCAAAACAAAGATCCCTCATGTTGTCCTTGTAGCCACTCCCATTTTCTTCTTATCCCACATTCTTCTAAACCCTGGGTTCTCCATTGCTATAAATTTGCCATTTCATGAATCTATGTAAATGGAATTATACTGTAGTAACCCTTGAAATTGCCCTTTATAACTAGACATATTCTCTGGAAATTTATCAAGGTTGTTGTATGTGTCAATAATTTGCTCTTTACTGCTAAATAGTATTTCATGGTTTGAGTGTACTATAGTTTGTTTACCACCCACAAGTTTAAGGATACATTTGTTATTTCTAGCTTTTGGCTATTACAAATAAAGTAACTCTAAACATTCCTGTTCAGATTTTCATTTCTCTGGGATAAATCCTCAGGGGTGCAGTTGCTGAGTTGAATATTAATTGGATATTTAGTATTTTAAGAAACTACCAAACTGCTTTAGAGCCTGGCTGTATAATTTCACAATTCCATCAGCATTGTATAAGTGATCCAGTTTCTAAACATTCTTGCTAGCTTTGGTGTCATCACTATTTTTTATTTTAGCCATTCTGATAGGTGTGTACTGTTATTCCATTTGGGTTTTAATTTCCATTTCCTTAATAGCCAATGAAGTTGAACATATTTTCATGAGCTTATTTGATACCTGTTATCTCCTCAGTAAATTTCTCTTCATGTCTTTTGTCCATTTTTTTACTCAGATTGTTTGTTTACTGTTGAGCATTGGGAGGTTTTGGTTTTTGTTTCATTTTGTTTTTTAGTATTCAGGATTTTTTTTCATTTCTGTTTACACTCTCTAGTTTAAATATTTACAGCACAATCAGATGTTCTTTATGTATTCTAGATATTAGTGCTTTACTGGACACGTGATTTCCAAATACGTTCTCTCAGTCTACATCTTATGTTTTCATCTCTTTACCAGAGTCTTTTGCAGAACCAACTATTTTAATTTTGAAGTCCAATTTATCAATTTTTCTATTATCTATTGTGCTTTAGTTATAAAGTCTAAGATCTTTTCAACTAGCTCTAGATTGTGAAGGTTTACTACTTTTTTTTCTAAAAGTTTTATAGTTACATATTTTATATTTAACTTCATGGTCCATTTTGACCTAGTATGTGTATAAAGTGTGCAACTTAAGTCAAAGTTCTTTTCTTTCCTCCCTCCTGTCTGTACTTCCTTCCTTCCTTTCTCCCCCCCACTCCCTCCCTCTCCCTCTCTCTCTCTTTCCTCCTTCCTTCCTTCCTTTCTTTCCTTTCCTATGGATATCCAATTGCTCCAGCACCATTTGTTGAAAAAGAGGCAATCTTTCTTTCCTTAATTTGCTTTTACTACTTTGCCAAAATTCAGCTGCATATTTTGTTAGTCTATTTCTATAGTTTCAATTTTGTTCCACTGACCTGTGTGTCTATTCCTCCAATACTACACATGTATAACAAGTCTGAAAATCAGATAGACAGATTCCTCTGACTTTCTTTTTATCAAAAATACATTAGCTATTCATACCATATGCCCAGCAATTCTAGGTATTTATCTGAATAAAACAAAACACTAATTCAAAAAGATATAAGCACTCCCATGTTCACTGCAGCATTATTTACAATAGCCAGGATATGAAACAACCTAAGTGTCAATCAATGGATGAATGAATAAAGAATTTGTGGTATATATGTGCCATGGAATATTATTCAGCCATAAAAAATAATGAAATATTGCCATTTGTGAAAACATGGATGAACCGTGAGGACATTATGCTAAGTGAAATAAGTCAGACAGAGAAATACAAATATTGTATGATCTCTTTTATGTGTGAAATCTAAAAAAAAACAAAAACAAAAACAAAATCAAGCTCATGGATACACAGAATAAATTGGTGGTTGAAAGAGGTGGGGGTAGGGTGAGGTGGATAAACTGTTTTGTCTTGTTTTAGCTTACATAAATTGGATAAAAATAAAAGATAATGACCAAAAATTAGGAGCAAAGACCTGATGATGACATAATATAATTTGGAAGGAATGATTTAGATAGCAAGGCTTCTACTTATCTTATACCAAAAGATAATTAGTGGGTTGAATGACTTAATCACCTGATGTAGGTAAACAGGTGTTAACTTGTTATTTTTAGAATGGAAGCACATGAGAGTTCTTGAGACATATATTCATAAATCCTTTATTATGACATAGGTAACCATAAGAGCAAGTGTATTTTAATAAAATTTAAATACCTTTATTTAAATAAAATGTTCTTCGATATCTGAATGTTTTACTGATTTATAGTTGATTTATAATATTGTGTTAGTTTCAGGTATACAGCAAAGTAATTCAGTTATTATTTTAGATTATATTCCATTATAAGTTATTATAAGATATTGAATATAATTCCCAGAGCTATACAGTACACCTTCGTTGCCTATCTATTTTATGTATAGTAGTTTGTATCTGTTAATCCCATACTCCTAATTTGTCCCTGCTTCCCTCCCTCTCCTGTTTGGTAACCATAAGCTTGTTTTCTATGTTTTGTATATAGATTCATTTGTATTATTTTTTAGATTCCACATATAAGTGATATCATATAGTATCTCTCTCTGACTTACTTCACTAAGTATAATATTTTCTATGTCCATCCATGTTATTGCAAAGGGCAATATTTCATTCTTTTTTATTCCAGGATCCTCCTCAAATACCTGCAGATACCTGCAGATGCTTAAATCTCAAAGTTGACCCTCTGTATTGTGGAGTCTGCATCCTCAGACACAACCAACTGTGTAGATCATGTATTAAATTTGCAATCGGTGGTTGGATGAATCTGTGGATGTGGGATCCAAGGATTCAGATGGCTGACTGTAAATTTATTGAAAAAATTTGCATATTAGTGGACCTGCACAGTTCAAACCCACGTTGTTCAAGGGTCAACTGTATATAAAGAACTCATAGAAATCAATACAACAAAAACAAACCACCCAATTAAAAAATGGGCAGAGGACCTGAACTGATATTTTCCAAAGAAGACATAATCATGGTCAACAGATACATGAAAAGGTCCTCAACATCACTAACTAGGGAAATGCATATAAAAATCACGATGAGATACCACTCACATTTGTTAGAATGGCTATTATCAAAAAGACAAGAAACAGTAAGTATTGGCAAGAATGTGGAGAAAAGTGAACCCTGTGCACTGTTGGTAGGAAGGTAAATTGATGCAGCCACTATGGAAAATATTATGGAACTACCATATGATCCAGCTATTTTAAAAGATATATGTACCCCTATGTTCACTGCAGCACTATTTACAATAGCCAAGATGTGGAAGTAATCTAAGTGTCCATCCACAGTTGAATGGATAAAGAAGATATGGTATATATATATATATATATATATATATATATATATATATACACACACACACATACATATATATATATACACACACACACACAATGAAATATTACTCGGCCTTAAAAGTATGAAATCTTGCCATTTGTGGCAGCATGGATAGACCTGGAGGGTACTATAATAAGTGAAATAAGTCAGACAGGGAAAAACAAACATTGTATGATTTCACTTATAAATGCAATCTAAAAAACCAAAACAAATGAAATACAAAACAAAACAGAAACAGACTCATAGATACAGAGAATGAACTGGTGGTTGCCAGAGGGGTGGGGGTGAGAGAATGGATGAAATAGATAAAGGGGATTAAGAGGTACAATCTCCAGCTATAAAATTAATAAGACATGGGATGTAATGTACACATAGGGTATATAGTCAGTGACAGTGTAACAACATAGTATAGTGTCAGATGGTAACTGGTCTTACTGTGGTGATCCTTTCAGAATGAAATACAAAAATATCAAATCACTATGTCCTAAACCTGAAACTAAAATAACATTGTATGCTTGTTATAACTCAATAAAAAATTGAAAGTCATACTGTGGTTCAAAAAAGAACTTCAGATTTAGAAGGTCTTCCAGGAAGGAGTAAGACAAAAGCCTACTAAACTTTTTTCTAATGAAATGTCCCTTATATTTTCCTATCAAACTTCTATAGAATTGAGGCATAGACAAATGACACCTGCAGTCATCTCTTCAAAAAAATTGCTGAACAATTAGCTTTTATAAAAGTGCTAATTCATTTTCTTCCTCAAAATCATTCAGATTCTGTTAATTACTACTTTTCTTAGGTGTCACACCAAATTGAATAGACTTATTTTCTCTTCTATTCTAAATGTTAATTAAGGAGTTGATATAATCCAGAAACCTAAGGACTCAAAGTATACGCACTTTGGATAGGGATTAGGCTGGGGTGGTTTTAACCAAGTAATAAAGTGCAAAAATCAGTCTTAATATCTGTCTCTTTTGACATTCCCTTAAGCATATTATGTCTAACCCAAAACAATACATTTGTCATTGTTGAGTTTATGAGCCTCTTTAAAACAATGGATATGTCAAAGCAACAGAGTCAAAATGTAAAAAATGTTTCTCTGTTTGTTTGTTGATTCTTTAAAATCACCAAATAATGTGTGCAAAGCTATTCTTGAACCACACCTGATATGTGGGCCTCAGCAATGACCTCCATTCTATTCCTGTGCTTCGTTTCATACTGTCAAATTCCTGCCTCAGCCCTAGAAGGAGTATGGTGATGTTAGGAAGCTCAAGGATGTAATGAAATAACTATCTCAAAAATTACTTGATGCTATGTAAAATAATCCATAAAATATTTGGAAATATGAGTTTTTAAATTTTGAGTGGGCGAGGATCTTTCAAAATATACTTTATGTCAAACTGCTGTGACAAAATGCCACATACAGTACGTAAATTAGGGCTCTTCATCTAGAATCAGCTTAGGCACATGGTAAACTCTCAATGCATTTAAACTATTATGAATATTACATTTTTAGAATCCCTGCTATTAAAAGTTCAATAAATATTTACTGATGGCCCTCTGTCTGCCAGGTTCTGTCCCATTACTTCATTCTAAAAAGTATAAAATATTATAGGATTAAACATGAACAGGCAAGCACAATATTCATGACTGAAGTTCATCCTGTTAATAGGAATTAATATGAGCAACTGTTGACATTATGGAGGTTTTAATTAAATTGGAAAATGTCAATGAAAGAAAATACAATTAAGCCTAGGTATACTTAAGCTCTGCTATCATCACCACGCAAGATGGGACATATAACTCCAGTGCTATATTGAGAAATCATAAAACTCTAAGGCAAATGACCGAATTGGGTCTCCTCCCCTTAACATGCATGGTAAAATGTGGATTATCTTTCCTTGATAATAAAGCTCATATATAAAAGTTAAAATGTTTCCAAAATTTAGAATTACTCCAACACAAAATTCTCATCCTGAAGCTTCCTACTAAGTTTTTTAACAAAAGAAGTCTTGTTTATTAGTATTAAACTAAAAGATACGGTCTCACATCACTAATCTGACAAGATAAGGGGTCTCAATATGAAGTTCTTTATTATAGAGAATTTGAATGGTTCTCCAAAGGCCAAATTATAACAAATGCATGGCAAAAATTTAGATTTTTTTGGAGAGAAATATCTGAGAATGACTTGTCAGTGCAGAGATTTTCATGGTTTGACCTCTGTTTTGATTAATTTTGACTATATGAATTCAGTACATTCTATAATTCACGTCTTTTCTGCTGTCATTTGAGGTGTAGCTGAAAACTACTGAGTTATTTTGTTACAGCTGAAAAAGGGTGCATCTTGAAAGTGTAAAATATATGAGCTTTCTAATACAGAAGAAGTGCTTCCCCAGTCTGAAATCAAGAATGGACAACAGTGTCAGTTTTCTGATGGACAATATTTAAAAGTAATATGGAAGAGTTTTGAACATTACTGCTTTTTAATGAATTTAATACTTAAAATTTAATATTAATTCATTATTTTTTGCTGACAAAAGACAGCATTCATAATTCTGGCATTGCCAAAGATAATCTTATTGATATGAAAGGAAATAATAGGGCCTGAAATGAACCAAAAGAATGTGGTAATATATTTGAGCATTTTCAATTAAAAATACCTGAGGGAATACATGAATTTATCACACTAGCTCCAATTAATTTTCAGGATCCTAAAAATGTGCCAAATACTTATAAACCATAAGGTGGTACAAGGCAGGTTGGAATCAAGTAGGATATTTTGGTTGTAGAGGACAAATGAAATTAGATATTTGAGATAGCTGGGTGTCAGCATAGGACCTGGAAAAAATAAATGGTGGCTAAAGAGAGAAATGAGAATGAAAGACACAAGAGCATACAACAGTACTATTGGAAAACTAAAACAGACACTTTTGAAGGCAAGAAAAATTTCTTATCTTTCTTCTGAATCCTCCATACCCTAATACAGGACTTTTTAGCACAAAGTTAGTATTTAAAATACAGATGGATGTATTAGTTTATAAAAGGTGATTCCAAAACTATGTTACATCTACATCTAATTGATTTTTTAAGGAAACTCTAGAAGTGAACATATAAACTAACAGACAGCAAACAAAAGACACGTAGAAAAGGGGGAAATCATAAGCTGTGGATTACTGTCTACCAAGCATAAAATTAACAGGATGAATTGCCAGTCCTTTCTTTATTAAGCACTGTGTTAAAAAATATGTGCAACATAATCAAAGGCAATCAACTAGAGAACCTAGCTGAATTTCACATCAATACCCCAGGCTGGCAGTACCTTGATGTAGGTACTAGCTACAAGGATTTTCTCCTAAGGTAAGAAAACTCATAAATATTATTATTAGTGCACTTAGAGGTGAACAACCTCTGGGACAGACTCATATTAACCAAAAGCATAAAAGACTCATGTATAAAAACCTGAATAATTCTGATTTTATGATACACATAATCCCTAGAACACCAAATATTCATATTTTTACCAGCACAATACATAAATGAAGCATACTTTACATTTGAGTATTGCAAAGTAAGCACATGTTTTACTATTTGACTGTGAAGTTTGTTATGAATGGGCAAGGCAATAGTCCACATTAGGTTCCTCTTACACTGCCTATTACTAAGAAACATTGAATCATAAGTCTTTATAATCATTTACTCTACCTTTGACTGATTTCTGAGCCACTGTGGATTGAACTTGGAAAAAACTTAATCACCTTACAGAATGCTAAGCATAGGGAAGCTGTTCATTATTCTTCAATGTGTTGTACTTTTATTCTCTGTGCCTCAGTATTTTACACAGTCACACACTTACTGCAGTGAGCTATTCTAGTGGTAGAAAGATGACTGTTTGCAAAACTTGTTCAAACACAGAAAACTAGAATAACCTGAGGCTGTACAGATAATTGATTTTTTTTCAATGGAACTGCCAATGCCAAGTATTATAATTTACCTTGTCTGTTCTTGGTAAATGACAAACTGACAGCTATAGGTTACTCTCTCTTTCAGGTTACTTCTAGTACTCTATATTGAACAACGATTTGCCTAAATCAGGAACTGTATTCTATTAATCACACCAACTTTTCATTATTCTTTGCTTATCTTGTGCCTTAACTTCCTCCCTTCCTCCCTTAAATAGTCCATTATTATAATCACTAATTGCAAATATACTCAAATTCCTTGTCACTCTAGCTCTTCATGATATAAGATGGACCAAAAACATCCACCCTACTTAACATAGCACTCTACCTGCTCTGAACTTGCACCTAGACAGCTGACAATGGCTACAGAAGAACACATATTTACTTAGCCTATTTGCTTTCACTCTTTTCGGGGCAGCAATTACTTCTCTATTTCAGACCTTCAATATCTTCTCCTCCCATACTTACCTTCTTCTAGTAACTTTCCTTCCTATTTCAATTATAAAATAGAAGAAATTCACAATAAACTTTCACATACTACCATTTACCAACTCATTTTCATCTTTACCCACAGACTCTGCCTTCTTTCCTGCCGCAATGAATTAGCTTTCTAAGCCCCTATCTAAAAGCAATCCCTCATGCATTATATCCTATTCCCTCATGCTTACTAAGGACATTCATTTTTCTCTTCTTCAACATTTATTTTCCCCCATCAACTAGCTTCTCCCACAGGCTTCCATGTTTGAGTAAATGATTAATCTATCCTTCTAGTATCTCAGGACTAAACATAAACTTAGAATCCCCCTTAACTTACCTTTTCTCTCACACCTCACATAATTCATCAGCAAATCACATATTCATATTTCAACCAAAGTTCATACCTTCAATCCTATCAAGTTCAGGCCACTATGGTTTCCTGACTAGATTAAAATTGTTGCCTACGAACTGGCCTCCTTGCTTTCTCCCTTATCTACTTCATTTTACTGTCCTCAATGTTGTCAGAACAATCATTTTAAAGCACAAATTAGATCATGTTTCTTCTCTTTTCAGAAAACTGCAAAGTCTTCCCATCTCCCTCAGCATCACAGCCAAATGAACTGATTAATCTTACTTCTTCTGCTGCAGTCTTCAGTCCCCTGGCTTAGGCCCATCCATGCTGTTTCTGGAATACATTAAATACATATCCAACTCTGTAATTTTCTCTCTGCCTGGACCACTTTCTTCTAGGTATTATTTCCTTGGTTCCGTCAGGTTTGAGATCAAATGTCACTTAATCACTGTGATCCTCCCTGACCCTAACTTTATATAAAATAAACATGTCCCTCATTCTTGCCACATTCCATTCTTATCTACTGTATCTCATTTGTGATTTTCTTCCCTACATAACAATTAATATTATGTAACTGATATCACTAGCTCCACTATCTAATAGCTGTGTGACTTTGGACAAATTACATAGCAGAACACTTCAGTTTCTGTATTTATAAAATGGAAATAATATTAGTAATCACCTCATAGTATTGCCATAAGGATTAAATAATTTGATATATACAATATTTTTAGATCAGTTCCAGGTATATAAGTAATGTGATAGGTATCATTTTATTATTATTGTTATACCAACATATTTAGTCATGTCTTGCCTACCTCATGGAATATTCCATGAGAACTGGAACTTTTTTTTTTTTTTTTTTTTTTTTGCGGTATGCGGGCCTTTCACTGTTGTGGCCTCTCACTGTTGTGGCCTCTCCCATTGCGGAGCACAGGCTCCGGACGCGCAGGCTCAGCGGCCATGGCTCACGGGCCTAGCGGCTCCGCAGCATGTGGGATCTTCCCAGACCAGGGCACGAACCCATGTCCCCTGAATCGGCAGGCGGACTCTCAATCACTGCGCCACCAGGGAAGCCCTGGAACTTTTTATTTCCACTGTTTTATCCTAATGCCTTAATCAGAATGTGGTACATAACAAGTGGTTAATAAATATCATTTGAATAAATGGTGACTTACATATTAAAAGGTAGCAAGTGAGTTAAGTTTCTGTCAGTCAAAATTAATCAGTACATTTTCTGCCCTTAATCATTTCTTATAACTTTTATTTTTTACAAAAAAAGGTCTCCTCATTAGGTAGATTGATCCTAAAAGTCAAGGATACTGTTTTATTCATATTTTGCATTCTTTAAAACATTAACTCTACTACCTTTGCTTTCTAGGGCTATTTTTAAACTTTCCTTTATGTATCTAAGTACACTGAAAACCCTAAATAACTCAGTTCTATCCAGGAGCCATGTAATAATATTTCCCTTCTTGTAATGCAAACAAGAAAGACTTAACTAAATCACTGAAATATAAATATTCCAATTGCCTAACTCCTAGTCTATTTCTAGGGAACAATTCTTATTCAGTATATTCTTGTGAATCATTAAGCAACTTTCTGTGGGGGAATACAACTCCAAGTATACCAATGGTTACTAATTGATTGCAGTGCTTTTTTTCATAATGAATATTAGGCTGTTCAGTCTAGGTAGATGAAAGAGACATTAAATGGTTTTCTAATTCATGAAAATCTCTGCTGATATTGTAATTCAAATCAAATCAAATAACTTCCTCAAACAGAAAATGAATTACTTCTCATAAGAATTACTTTTCTATGATGATTCCTATAGTTTGTAATTGGATATATATATACACATATATATATATATATATATAAATATGGCATTAAAGTTTCACATAAAATTAGTATAAACTGGTACTTACACAAAACGATTCACTTAAGAACTTACACCCTAGTTCTACCTTACCTCTCAAGTATTTGAGATTTTACTTTACTTCTTAAGTTCTTCAGGTAGGGCATCATGATTCATTAATTACATACTTTTATTTCCCACAACCTACTAAAGTTATGGAAAGGGGAGTTAGTGCACATGGCAAGTTGGCAAGTTGAACACAGTGTTTCCTAAGGGATATTTTAGCAAACAAAACACAGCAGGCGACTTATACACATATGTCAGTACTCTAGTATCATCTTATAATATCTCTGTTTAACAGCAACAATACATAGTTCCTTATAGAGTTCTGTTAAAATACAGACATACTTTTTTTTCTGCCCTTGGGCTAAGAAACGAAGCACATGATTTTTACATGTTTGAACTTGAGGTCACCATTCCTTGGGTGGTAGTAAGATCATTATGGAGTATGAATCACTGTGAGAGATCAAAAGTTTTCATGACAATGATCCTGTATATTGCATAAAGTTGGGCAAAATTACTGCTTATATAGGAGGGGTGACCAAAGAGCAACAGGTTGAGGCTGTGGATGGATATTTGCCATTCCACATCTCACTGCTGCCATTTGGGAGACGTGACAATACTATGTCTTTGGTAAACAGCCAAAACATGGAAGCAACCTAAGGGTCTACTGACAGATGAATGGATAAAGAAGATGTGGTGTATATATACACAATGGAATATTACTCAGCCATAAAAAGAATAAAATAATGCCATTTGCAGCAAAACATGGATGGACCTAGAGATTATCATACCAAGTGAAGTAAGTCAGACAGAAAAAGACAAATATCCTAGGGTATAACTTATACATGGAATCTAAAAAAAAGATAAAAATGAACTCATTTACAAAACAGAAACAGACTCACAGACATAGAAATATGTGAAACCATAGAATATGGCTACCAAAGGGAAAGGTAGGGAGGGATAAAATATACACACTACTATGTATAGAATAGATAATCAACAAGGACCTATGTATAGCACAGGGAACTACATTCAACAGCTTGTAATAACCTATAATGGAAAAGAATCTAAAAAAGAATATATATATATATATATATATGTGTATATATATATATATATATATATATATATATATATATATATATATATATGTGACTTACTTTGCTGTACACCTGAAACTAACACAACATTGTAAATCAACTATATTTCAATAAAAATTAAAAACAAAAAACAAACCCCCAAACGTGCTTGCTTATCTCACTTTATTAACTCTTTGGAACTTTTGAAAGGTTTTACTTTATGTCAAAGTTCACTATTGGTGGAACAGAATTCCATTTCCACATTCCACATGTTTCATGGCAATTAGCCTGTCTTGCTTGTGTTAACAATTACTGAAGTAATCTTTCTTCCTGTAAATTATTGGTAATGTGTAATATAATGCTTGCTTCACTATTTGAGAATTTTAAAAATTCTGCTAATATCAAGTTATGCCTTATTAGACTGGCATTTCTTGATTTTTTAAGCATAATAATTAATCTTAGAAATATCCTGAGCTGTCTAGTATGGGTAATTACCAATAGAGTCATTTCTTACAAAGTCTTTGATTTTTTAAAAATTTCATTCCCAATTACCAATCGACAGTTATAATAAAATCTATTGAAAATCAAGGAATACCTAGCAGGTCATATGAAACTGGCCTTATTTCAGTTGTTTAGGAAAGTAATTCACATTTATGTAAATATTTTATCTTACATTGTTACACTTAAGGTCAAGAGCTGAACATTAAAATCAGTATTATACATCACGTTCTATTAAAGGCATTGGAAAACATTCTTAATTTTAAGTTTTAATCTAGCTACTAAATATTATATTCCAATAAATATTTACAAATTTAGAGATTGTCTGGCCATGGAATGTGTAAATATATAACCAAACCTGTGAAGGATTATAGTTATTTGAGATTTATTGTAGGTTTATTTGTTCATTTGTTTTCCTAGTTCATAATATTTATTGGGCAAAAAACCTCTACTCAATGATTTAATTACTCATGTATACATTTTACATCCTGTGAATGATTTCGATATCAAAATTACCATTTATTCAGTCTCTATGTTTAGAGGAGAACTTGAACTTCTACCCTATTTTGCTGCTGTAAGAAAATGATAGTGTTGTTTATAAGTTTTTTTCCAATATAAGAAAATGGAATGATCTTTATTCAAATACTGTTTGTGCAGTTGAACCACTGTTTTCATTTTGAGGTTCAACAATGTTTAGTATAACAAGTAACACTTCTCTAAGATGATTAGCAAGTTTTGTAAAATCAATTCTGCTGAGCACTTTATTTTTTTAATTTAAATTTTTAGAGTAAGAGGCCCTTTAATTTTTAAATTTTTATACAGTTTTTAAAGGTTACTTTCAACTTGCACTTACTACAAAATATTGGCTATATTCCCTGTGTTGTACAATACATCCTTGAACCTATTTCACACCCAATAGTTTGTACCCCCCACTCCCTCATCCCTATTTTACCCCTTCCCTCCACTGGTAACCATTAGTTTTTCTATATATTTGTGAGTCTGCTTCTTTTATGCTTTATTCATTAGTTTGTTATATTTTTTCGTTCCACATATAAGCCATATCATACAGTATTCATCTTTCTCTGTCTTATATTGCTTAGCATAATGCCCTCCAAGTCCAACCATGTTGTTGCAAATGGCAACATTTTGTTCTTTTTTATGGATGAGTACTATTCCATTTGTGTGTGTGTGTGCGTGCACGTGTGTATACCCCCTCCCCCACACACAGCTTTTTTATCCATTCAGCTGTTGATGGACACTTAGGTTGTTTCTGTGTCTTGGAAATTGTAAATAATGCTGCTATGAACATTGGGGTGTGTGTATCTTTTCCAATTAGTGCTTTTGTTTTTTTGAGTATATACCCAAGAGTGGAATTGCTGGGTTATATGGTAATTCTATTTTTAGATTTTTGAGAAATCTCCATACTGTTTTCCACAGTGGCTGCACCAATTTACATTCCTGCCAATAGTGTACCAGGGTTCCCTTTTCTCTACATCCTCACCAATATTTTTAAATTTGTGTTCTTTTTTGATAATAGCCATTTTGACAGGTGTGAGGTCCTATACCTTTTTTTTTTTTTTTTTTTTTTATAGCTTTTTTTTTGGCTGTATGTGGGCCTCTCACTGTTGTGGCCTCTCCCCCCGTGGAGCACAGGCTCCAGACGCCAGGCTCAGCGGCCATGGCTCACGGGCCCAGCCGCTCCACAGCATGTGGGATCCTCCCGAACCGGGGCACGAACCCGTGTCCCCTGCATCGGCAGGCGGACTCTCAACCACTGCGCCACCAGGGAAGCCCCCATTTTGGTTTTGATTTGCATTTCCCTGATGATTAGCGATAATGAGCATCTTTTCATGTGTCTGTTGGCCATCTGCATTTCCTCTTTGGAAAAATGCCTATTAAGTTCTTCTGCCCATTTTCTAATAGTTTTTTTTTTTTTTTGAGGTCGAGTTGTATTTGCTTTTATATATGTTGGATATTAATCCCTTATCAGGCATATCATTTGCAAATATTTTCTTTCATTCAATATTGTCTTTTCATTTTATCAATGTTTTCCTTTGCTGTGTAAAATCTTCAGGTTTAATTAGGTCCCATTTATTTATTTTTGCTTTTATTTCCTTTGTTAGGAGAAGGATCCAAAAAAATAGTGCTGTGATTTATGTCAGAGTGTTCTGCCTATGTTTTCCTCTAGGAGTTTTATAGTATCTGGTCTTACATTTAGGACTTAAATTCATTTGAGTTTTTGTATATGGTGTTAGAGAATGTTCTAAGATGATTAGCAAGTTTTGTAAAATCAAATCTCTGAGCACTTTATTTTAATATTTTGTTACCAAAGGTCAGGAGTTAACTCTGTGATTCTTTAGTTTAGTGATATCCAGCCATAATTTCTTACTGTTCATGAAAGGTCTATGAACAAAACATAAGGGATCATTTTCAGTACAGCTCCCTCTGTTTTAGTATCTAGAAATCTCACTGTTCATAATATAGAATGACAAGACTATTGTAAGTCTGGCTTACTACTATTTTCTGGTAAACCATTCAGATCATTTCATGGGCAACGTATCTTTAATAATAAAGAGAATACCACCTTTTACAGTTATTTGTTGTTGAAAATATGAACTAGCTCTGTGGTCTGGAGCAAATCACTTACCTCTCTATAACTCAATTTCTTCAACTGTAAAATTACATGTGACAAATAATTTATAACTCACAGGATCAAACACTACAAAATTAAGCACATGGTAAATGTGCTGTAAATATTTGCTCTCAATACCATTATTCCTACAAATCTATGGTATTCAAAGATTCTATTCTACTAAAAGGTATGACATATATTTTGAGTTATCTTCTGAAATTTTAAAAACATATTGACATTTGTATTTCCATATGTTGATCAAAACATTGCTTCTGATCATACTGCAAGTGTATGTTGGTGTAGATATCACTACAGTAATGAGTTTTATTTCTAAATAGAATTTCTTTTGATTATTCCATATGCAAGCAGGACAGTTATTCCTACCATAGAGAACATGTGCAGAGTAGCAGGAAAAGCACTTCTAGGGGAATTAGTAATTCACATTTCAGTCTCTAACTTGCTTTGTAACTTTGGTTAAGCCATTTAATTTCTTCTTCATCACCATTTCCTCATCTATAAAACGGGCCCAGTATGTCTCTATTTCTATCAGCCACAGGATTTCTTTGAGGCTAAACCAGGTTATGTTTGCAAAATTTCTTTGAAAAATAGAAAAAACTATTAATGATAACCAGTATCAGGAATTGATGTAAAGCCTTTTGTTGTATATAAGACAACAGGAAATTTATCTTAGTAAATCTCAATCTTTGACCTCACAGAACTTTAAAGCATTTTATTTATGAAATAAATGCCAGGCCAGATTCATCTTTATGATGGTGATTCTTTATCCACGTTTTTTTTTTTTACTCAAATCTAATTTTTCTTAAATTAAAAAAAAAAAAACCAAAACTATCATTCATGAAATTGTCATCTTGTGTTGGTGAGATAGATCAGCTTCTTCCTGTAGGGTCTGGATCTATTAAAAGTTACTATGACTTCTTAGGCTATGCAAGGACATCTTGACTCATAATATTTCTCACTGAAGAAAAAGGCATAAGATATCTGTATGCAATTGTTCATTCTCCCAGAGGTCAAGAACTAAGAACTATATATCACTCTAATGACACAAAACAACTAATCTACTTTCAGAGCAATATTAGTCTCTAAAAAGCATTGTTTAAATACCACACTCTGGCCTATTTAGTTTACATATGCTTTACCTAAATCTCTATAGTATATATATTCACAATGTTTTCTGTTTGTTTACTTTTTATACTATCTTAGTCTATTATACCAAAGGACAGCACAGCTAATATATTTTTACAGATTTCTGCCTACTTTCAATTGTTGGCAAAATCCTTTTAGAAGTTTGACAATAACATGCTTTTCTCTATTGATTCCTTCTCTTCTATTTGGCAAATATTGATTTTTTTGTGCATTTACAACAAGACTCTATTTTGTTTAATTCTTTCTCTATGAATCAGCATTGCTGACAACAGGAGCTGAAACATCTAAAACTTGAAGAAATGCCTTTGATTGAATGGTTGTCCTAGAGCCAGAGATGAGAATACAAAGAAATAAAATGGGACTTCTCAGTGGGCTCCATCAGATTCATAAAGGTCAACTTTGTTTTAAAGACTAGAAATTGAAAATAATCTATTAAGACTAACATGTGATCTTCAAAGAATGCTTGTATTAGCAGCATTCAGCGTTATTTTATTGGAGTTTTCAATCTTTGCCTGAAAAACCTCTTTAACCTTCTCAATAAGGCAGCTGGTAAAGAAACAGTCAGTGTTGACCTAGGAAGCAATGCTTTGTAGTATACAACACAACCCCCTCCCTAAGCACTATGATTAAGTCAAAGGCACTCATCTGATGCAAAGGAAATCATCTATGGGCAGCCACAGACCTGAGACAAATGCTACAGAACAACAATAACAATGATGTCAGTATTTCCCTCCTCGGAATTTGAAATAGGAAATTAATTGTGGGAGATAAAAGTGATTTGGAACACCAGAGAAGTCATAATCACTATGTAGAAGAAATATTGACACAGCAGAGATAAGCAAAGAGAAAATGAGTTGGTCATGGGAAAGATACAAGTAAAGGCAGATGAACTGGAGTTTCATCATGTTAATGAAATACAACAGTAGCGTCTAGATTTATCCTTCCAGGTACTGAAATTCATAGAGTGGCCAGAATGTCCTAAAACTATCAACTCTGACTTTAGGTATCCCCAGGTTCTTCCGCTCAAGGAGTCTGCTAACTAGTAAAAGAGATATCATTGTGAGTATTTTATAGAAATATGCACAAGCTCAGTGAGTATGGAGAAAGAGAAAGAGGAGTGACCAACTCTACACCAGGAAGTCTGCAGAGACTTTAGGAAGAATTAACAACTTTAGTTAAAGAGGCAGAATGAGATCAAGTTCACTGGGAGCAGGAAAATTGGCAGATAACAATTAAACAACAAGTTTTTTACACTTAAAAATTGACACTTGGGGCTTCCCTGGTGGCGCAGTAGTTGAGAGTCCGCCTGCCTATGCAGGGGACATGGGTTCGTGACCCGGTCCGGGAAGATCCCACATGCCGCAGAGCAGCTGGGCACGTGAGCCATGGCCGCTGAGCCTGAGAGTCCAGAACCTGTGCTCCGCAACAGGAGAGGCCACTACAATGAGAGGCCCGCGTACCGCAAAAAGAAAAAAAAAAAAAATTGACACTTGGCCGAATGACATCTACTGATTTATTTCCTATGTTATAGCACAGGCCAGAAACCAGGGCAAATGCAAACAGGTGGATGGAATATATGTGCCAAGGGTCAAAGAAAAACTTAATTAAAAGCTTTATTAAGAAACAAACTTAATTAATGAGGTGGAGGGGATTTACTGAGAAATGCATAAACCCTGAATTTAAAAAAGTAACATATTATTTAATTTTAAACAATTTCAACAAAGAGCTGGAAATTTATTGGCAACTGTGAAGTGCCCTCACCTTTGCTATCCATGGTGCTATTCTTCTTTGTAACTTTTAACTTCAATGATTTTTACAGCCTGGATTCAAGATTTTTTTCACACCATGCTTGTTCATTAAAGATTAAGTTAAAGATTTTAAAAATTTATTATTAATTCCATTGAACAAGTTTTCTTCTGAATTCAGTTGTTCTTATAAATTAATTGCAAGTGGCACATGGGTAAATGGATATATCTATTTACTTGATAATATATTGACCTCTGTTTTCTTAAGTCTATTCTTTGTTTTGGATCTAAACTGTAGCCCAAGACATTTCTCAAGTTTCCCTTCTGATTTTGAAATATAGGAAATAAGTTACCTTTATTATTTTTAAAATACATTTTGGAGATATTTTTAAGTTTTAAGGTGGTGAATTAACATATTTCAGTATGTATTTTTAGATAACATTAGTAATTGCATTATATAAGTGTTAAATTACTGCCCTCTAACACGATTTTACTGTTTTAATATTAGTAACAATGACAGCATTTTAAACATTTTGTATTCCTCCAAGTCTTATGTGTATGTCTGTGTATATATATACATGTGTGTGTGTGTATAGACACACACAGACAATACACCCCTTTAAAAATAATACACTCCTTTAAAATAATGGATTATTTTTTTAAAACAGGGGATCATATAATGAATGTTAAATTCTGATTGCTTTTCATTTAAAAATATGTCTTGTATAACTTTCCATGTTAGTAAACATAGATCTACTTCATGTTTTTAAGAAAATGTTAAAGGTATAGGGTCTATAGAGCTATATATAAACCTGAGTATATTGTATATAATGCAGAATGTTAGATCTTTCCTGCTTCTACTAATATCACATTATTGGGTTGGTCAAAAAGTGCCTTTGGTTTTTAAGTAAAAATAAAAGACACATTTTTTTCATTTTCATCAAGAACTTTGTTGAACAATGTAGTCCACATTTTGTTCTACTACTTTCTGCCAGTTTTCAGGCAACTTCATAATTCTGTCTTCCCAAACCCCCCTTTTTTTTTAACATCTTTATTGGAGTATAATTGCTTTACATTGGTGTGTTAGTTGCTGCTCTATAACAAAGTGAATCAACTATACATATACAAATAACCCCATATCCCCTCCCTCTTGCCTCTCCCTCCCATGCTCCCTACCCACCTCTCTAGGTGGTCGCAAAGCACCTAGGTGTTCTCCCTGTGCCATGCAGCTCCTTCCCACTAGCTATCTATTTTACATTTGGTAGTGTATATATGTCCATGCCACTTTCTCACTTTGTCTCAGCTTATCCTTCTCCCTCCGTGTCCTCAAGTCCATTCTCTATGTCTGCATCTTTATTGCTGTCCTGTTGTACTTCAAAACCATTTTTTTTAAGATTCCATATATAAGTGTTAGCATATGGTATTTATTTTTCTCTTACTGACTTACTTCACTCTGTATGACAGACTGTAAGTCCATCTACCTCACAACAAATAACTAAATTTTGTTTCTTTTTATGGCTGAGTAATATTCCACTGTATGTATGTGCCACATCTTCTTTATCCATTCATTTGTGGATGGACATTTGGGTTGCTTCCATGTCCTGGCTATTGTAAATAGTGCTGCAATGAACATGGTGTTACATGACTCTTTTTGAATTATGGTTTTCTCAGGGTATATGTCCAGTAGTGGGATTGCTGGGTCATATGGTAGTTCTACTTTTAGTTTTCTAGGGAACCTCCATACTGTTCTCCATAGTGGCTGTATCAATTTACATTCCCACCAGCAGTGCAAGAGAGTTCCCTTTTCTCCACACCCTCTCTAGCATTCACTGTCTGTAGACTTTTTGATGATGGCCATTCTGACCGGTGTGAGGGGATACCTCATTGTAGTTTTGATTTGCATTTCTCTAATGATTAGTGATGTTGAGCATCCTTTCATGTGTTAGTTGGCAATCTGTATACCTTCTTTGGAGAAATGTCTATTTAGGTCGTCTGCCCATTTCTGGATTGGGTTGTTTGTTTTTTTGATATTGAGCTGCATGAGCTGCTTGTAAATTTTGGAGATTAATCCTTTGTCCGTTGATTCATTTGTAAATATTTTCTCCCATTCTGAGGGTTGCCTTTTTGTCTTGTTTATGGTTTCCTTTGCTGTGCAAAAGCTTTTAAGTTTCATTGGGTTCCATTTGTTTATTTTTGATTTTATTTCCATTCCTCCAGGAGGTGGGTCAAAAAGGATCTAGCTGTGATTTATGCCATAGAGTGTTCTATGTTTTCCTCTAAGAGTTTTATAGTGTCTGGCCTTACATTTAGGTCTTTAAACCATTTTGAGTTTATTTCTGTGTATGGTGTTAGGAAGTGTTCTAATTTCATTCTTTTACATGTAGCTGTCCAGTTTTCCCAGCACCACTTATTGAAGAGGCTGTCTTTTCTCCATTATCTGTTATGTCTCCTATAGCAAAGATAAGGTGACCATATGTGCCTGGGCTTATCTCTGGGCTATCTATCCTGTTCCATTGATCTATATTTGTTTTTGTGCCAGTACCATACTCTCTTGATTACAGTATCTTTGAAGTATAGTCTGAAGTCAGGGAGCCTGATTCCTCCAGCTCCGTTTTTCTCTCAAGATGCCTTTGGCTATTTAGGGTCTTTTGTGTTTCCATACAAATTGTGAAATGTTTTGTTCTAGTTCTTTGAAAAATGCCACTGCTAGTTTGATAGGGATTGCACTGAATCTGTAGATTGCTTTGGGTAGTAGAGTTATTTTCACAATGCTGATTCTTCCAACCCAAGAACATGGTGTAGCTCTCCATCTGTTTGTATCATCTTTAATTTCTTTCATCAGTGTCTTATAGTTTTCTGCATACAGGTCTTTTGTCTCCTTAGGTAGGTTTATTCCTAGGTATTTTATTCTTTTTGTTGCAGTGGTAAATGGGAGTGTTTCCTTAATTTGTCTTTTAGATTTTTCATCATTAATGTATAGGAATGCAAGAGATTTCTGTGTATTAATTTTGTATTCTGCTACTTTACCAAATTCATTGATTAACACTTGTAGTTTTCTGGTTGCATCTGTAGGATTCTCTCTGTATAGTATCATGTCATCTGCAAACAGTGACAGTTTTACTTCTTCTTTTCCAATTTGGATTCCTTTTATTTCTTTTTCGTTTCTGATTGCTGTGGCTAAAACTTCTAAAACTATGTTGAATTATAGTGGTGAGAGTGGGCAACCTTGCCTTGTTCCTCATCTTAACGGAAATGGTTTCAGCTTTTCAACATTGAGAACAATGTTGGCTGTGGGTTTGCCATATATGGCCTATATTATGTTGAGGTAGGTTCCTCCATGCCTACTTTGTAGAGGGTTTTTATCATAAATGGGTGTTGAATTTTGTCGAAAGCTATTTCTGCATCTATTGAGATGATCATATGGTTTTTATCCTTCAGTTTGTTAATATGGTTTATCACATTGATTGATTTCATATATTGAAGAATCCTTGCATTCCTGTGACAAACCCCACTTGATCATGGTGTATGATCCTTTTAATGTGCTTCTGGTTTCTATTTGCTAGTATTTTGTTGAAGATTTTTGCAACTATGGTCATCTGTGATATGGGCCTGTAGTTTTCTTTTTTTGTGACATCTTTGTCTGGTTTTGGTATCAGGGTGAGGGTGGCATCACAGAATGAGTTTTGGAGTGTTCCTCCTCTGCTACATTTTGGAAGAGTTTGAGAAGGATAGGTGTTAGCTCTTCTCTAAATGTTTGATAGAATTAGCCTGTGAAGCCCTCTGGTCTTGGGCTTTTGTTTGTTGGAAGATTTTTATCACAGTCTCAATTTGAGTGCTTGTGACTGGTCTGTTTATATTTTCTATTTCTTCCTGGTTCAGTCTCAGAAGGTTGTGCTTTTCTAAGAATTTGTCCATTTCTTTCAGGTTGTCCATTTTATTGGCATAGAGTTGCTTGTAGTAGTCTCTTATGATGCTTTCTATTTCTGCAGTGTCAGTTGTTTCTTCTCCTTTTTCATTTCCAATTCTATTGATTTGAGTCTTCTCCCTGTTTTTCTTGATGAGTCTGGCTAATGGTTTATCAATTTTGTTTATCTTCTCAAAGAACCACCTTTTACTTTTATTGATCTTTGCTATCGTTTCCTTCATTTCTTTTTCATTAATTTCTGATCTGATCTTTATTATTTCTTTCCTTCTGCTAAATCTGGGAGTTTTTTGTTCTTCTTTCTCTAATTGCTTTAAGTGGAAGTTTAGGTTGCCTATTTGAGATTCCTCTTGTTTCTTGAGGTAGGACTGTATTGCTATAAACTTCCCTCTTAGAACTGCTTTTGCTGCATCCAATAGGTTTTGGGTTGTCATGTTTTCATTGTCATTTGTTTCTAGGTATTTTTTTTTTTTTCTTTTTGGCGGTGTGCGGGCCTCTCACTGTTGTGGCCTCTCCCGTAGCGGAGCACAGGCTCCGGACGCGCAGGCTCAGCGGCCATGGCTCACGGGCCCAGCCACTCCGCAGCATGTGGGATCTTCCCAGACCGGGGCACGAACCCGCGTCCCCTGCATCGGCAGGCGGACTCTCAACCACTGTGCCACCAGGGAAGCCCTGTTTCTAGGTATTTTTTGATTTCCTCTTTGATTTCTTCAGTGATCTCTTGGTTATTTAGTTGCATATTCTTTAGCTTCCTTGTGTTTGTATTTTTTACAGTTTTTCTCCTGTAATTGATATCTAGTCTCATAGCATTGTGGTCAGAAAAGATACTTGCTAGGACTTCAATTTTCTTAAATTTACCAAGGCTTGATTTGTGACCCAAGATATGATCTATCCTGGACAATGTTCCATGAGCACTTAAGAAGAAAGTGTTTTCTGTTGTTTTTGGATGGAATGTCCTATAAATATCTATTAAGTCCATTTGTTTAATGTGTCATTTAAAGCTTGTGTTTTTTATTCATTTTCATTTTGGTTGATCTGTCCATTGGTGAAAGTGGGGTGTTAAAGTCCCCTACTATTATTGTGTTACTGTTGATTTCCCCCTTTATGGCTGTGAGCATTTGCCTTGTATACTGAGGTACTCTTATGTTGGGTGCATAAATATTTACAATTGTTATATCTTCTTCTTGGATTGATCTCTTGATCATTATGTAGTGTCCTTCTTTGTCTCTTGTAATTGTCTTTAACATCTATTTTGTCTGATATGAGTAATGCTACTCCAGCTTTCTTTTGATTTTCATTTGCATGGAATATCTTTTTCCATCCCTTTACTTTCAGTCTGTATGTGTCCCTAGGTCTGACGTTGGTCTTTTGTAGACAGCACATATACGGGTCTTGTTTTGGCATTCAGCCAGTCTATTTCTTTTGGTTGGAGCATGATCCATTTATATTTAAGGTAATTATCAATATGTATGTTCCTTTTACCATTTTCTTAATTGTTTTGGGTTTGTTATTGTAGGTCTTTTCCTTCTCTTGTGTTTACTGCCTAGAGAAGTTCCTTTAGCATTTGTTGTAGAGCTGGTTTGGTGGTGCTAAATTCTCTTAGCTTTTGCTTGTCTGTAAAGGATTTAATTTCTCCATCGAATATGAATGAGATCCTTGCTGGCTAGAGTAATCTTGTTTGTACGTTTTTCTCTTTCATCACTTTATATGTCCTGCCACTCCCTTCTGGCTTGCAGAGTTTCTGCTGAAAGATTAGCTGTTAACCTTACATGGATTCCCTTGTATACTATTTGTTGCTTTTCCCTTGCTGCTTTTAATATTTTTTCTTTGTATTTAATTTTTGATAGTTTGATTAATATGTGTCTTGGTGTGTTTTTCCTTGGATTTATCCTGTATGGGAACTTTTGCACTTCCTGGATTTGATTGATTATTTCCTTTCTCATGTTAAGGAAGTTTTCAACTATAATTTCTTCAAATACTTTCTCAGTCTCTTTCTTTTTCTCTTCTTCTTCTGGGACCCCTATAATTTGAATGTTGGTGTGTTTAATGTCCCAGAGATTTCTAAGACTGTCCTCAATTCTTTTCATTCTTTTTTCTTTAGTCTGCTCTGTGGTAATTATTTCCCCTATTTTATCTTCCAGGTCACTTACCTGTTCTTCTGCCTCAGTTATTCTGCTACTCATTCCTTCTAGAGAATTTTAAATTTCATTTATTGTGTTGTTCGTCATTGTTTCTTTGCTCTTTAGTTGTTCTAGTTCCTTGTTAAATGTTTCTTTTATCTTCTCCATTCTATTTCCAAGATTTTGGATACCTTTACTATCATTACTCTGAATTCTTTTTCAGGTAGACTGCCTATTTCCTCTTCATTTGTTTGGTCTGGTGGGTTTTTACCTTGCTCCTTCATCTGCTGTGTGTTTCTCTGTCTTCTCATTTTGCTTAACTTACTGTGTTTGGGGTCTCCTTTTCACAGGCTGTAGGTTCGTAGTTCCCGTTGTTTTTGGTGTCTGCCCACAGTGGGTAAGGTTGGTTCAGTGGGTTGTGTAGGCTACCTGGTGGAGGGGACTGGTGCCTGTGTTCTGATGGATGAGGCTGGATCTTGTCTTTCTACTGGGCAGGACCATGTCTGGTGGTGTGTTTTGGGGCGTCTGTGAACTTATTATGATTTTAGGCAACCTCTCTGCTAATGGGTGGTGTTGTGTTCCTGTCTTGCTAGTTGTTTGGCATGGGATGTCCAGCACTGCAGGTTTCTGGTCGTTGAGTGAAGCTGGGTCTTAGTGTTGAGATGGAGATCTCTGGGAGACCTTTTGTCGATTGATATTTTGTGGGGCCAGGAGGTCTCTGGTGGTCCAATGTCCCGAACCTGGCTCTCCCACCTCAGAGGCTCAGGCCTCTTACCCAGCTGGAGAACCAAGACCGTGTCAGCCACACAGCTGTGGCTGCGGAGAGAGGAAGAGCTGGAGGAGCAATGGTAAAACTGGAGGCTATCTCAGTTGGTAGCCGAGACCATTGAAACAATGGGTTAAACTCAGCAAGTCAGGGCAGGAATGCAATACCTATATAGTGCAGTGAAAGGTTTTAAATCCCAGTCACAGCCTGGGGTTCATTCAGGTTCTTCCTGGAGAGACCTGAGCTGGGAGAATCTGAAGGAGAGCTGGTGGGAGCAGGAGGAGCCACAGTCACAGTTGAGGCTTCACTCCAATGAAGTAAAAACAGCGCAAACCAGTCTTCTCCTGAGCCCTGCACCTACATTTTTTTGTTCCCAAAGCCTTTTATCTTTTTGAGCAAAGAACTGTTCCAGGTGCCTGTTACAATCTTCGAGGGAATTGAAATTTTTTTCCATTAAGAGAATTTTGTAAAGACCACAATAAATGGAAATCTCAAGATGCAACGTATGGTGAATATGGCAGATGAATCAGAACTTCCCAGACAATCTGTAATGGTTTTTGCCTGGTCATCAAAAAACATGCGGTCTTATGTTATCCTGATGGAAGATTATGCATTTTCTGTTGACTAATTTCAGACACTTTTTGTCAAGTGCTGCTTTCAGTTGGTCTAATTGGGAGCAGTATTTGTTGGAATTAATCGTTTGATTTTCTGGAAGGAGTTCATGATAGAGGGAGGACTCCCTTCCAGTCCCATCATATACACATCACCCTCTTTGGATGAAGACCCGCCTTTTGGTGTGGTTGGTGGTGGTTCATTTCACTGCTCCACAATCTCTTCCGTTCCAGGTTATTGTACAGTACCCACTTTTCATCGCCCATCACAATTTGTTTTAAAAATGGAACGTTTTCATTACGTTTTAGTAGAGAATAGCATGCAGAGATATGGTCAAGAAGGTTCTCTTTGCTTAACTTATGTGGAACCCAAACATCAAAGCAATTCACATAACCAAGCTGGTGCAAATTATTTTCAACGCTTGATTTGGATATTTTGAGTATGTCGGCTATCTCCCGCATGATATAACGCTGATTGTTCTCCATTAATACCTCGATTTGATTGCTATGAACTTCAACTGGTCTATCCGACCGTGGAGCATTGTCCAGCAAGAAATATCCAGCAGGAAATTTCGCAAAACACTTTTGGGATGTTTGATCAGTCACAGCACCTTCTCCATAAAATGCATAAATCTTTTCTGGCGTTTCAGTTGTGTTTTTACCTTTCTCAAAATAATAAAGCATAATATGCCAAAAATGTTGCTTTTTTCTCCATCTTCAATATTAAAATGGCTACATAAAAATTCACCAATTTTGATGTTTTTTAAAGTGCATGCTGATATGACAGCTGTCACAATATAATCTAACAATATTGTTTCAAATGTAGTTAAAGACAACTAAGCGCTACTAGAGTGATCTTACGGAAAAGCGGAATACTTTGGCCAACCCAATACATGAATAAGTGTGAAACAGATTGGAATGTAAATAGTAATTAGACAAATCTTCTTCATGATCCTTAAAATCCCTCCCCACATGGAAGATATAAAATGATGATGGGGTTAGAAGAGGATGATAAAGAGATTTATGTAGGGAGAACTACTACTCTGCAGTATCTCACTGAATTTTCTTCTTGTGGGCACAGCAGGATGTTACTTTCTTATCTAATGATTCTCAACTAAAGGGTAATTTTACTCCCTATGGAGACATTTTGGGTGGTCACAACTGAGGGTGTGCTCCTGGAAGCTAGTGGGTAAAAACCAGGGATACTTCTAACCATCCTACAATGCACAGGACAGCCTCCAACAACAAAGAGTTATCCAGCCAAAATATCAATAAGTCTGAGGTTAAGAAACCACAAGTCCATTTGGGACCCCTTGGAAAGCTTTGGAATATAGTTCATGTAGTTGGGAAATACAAAGGACTGGTGCCAGATCCATGCCTAAGAAAGCTAAAATAGACAGAGCTTAGA
Organism: Mesoplodon bidens; assembly: GCF_964165515.1. Lineage (NCBI taxonomy): Eukaryota > Metazoa > Chordata > Mammalia > Artiodactyla > Ziphiidae > Mesoplodon > Mesoplodon bidens. The sequence goes on along the minus strand of NC_138170.1, from coordinate 46,582,612 downwards.
CATGTGTCTTCAGATTCCCAGTGCCTAAGAAAGTTGCTTCAAAACACCATCTATAATAATTATGCCTTTGCTACATAAAGAGAACATCCAAGTGCCGGAGAAAGTTCCCTAGGCGAGCCAGTTAATAGATAGCAGAGAGGGAGTCAGAAGGAGGAGGCATCCCCTATGCTCCACCTTTCCTAACACAGGACTATAGGATTCAGTTTAAATCAAGCTTGAACTGGTGCTGGACATTCTAATTACTGAACTAAAACCATGCCCTTAATCACAATATATGAGTAAAGCTGGGTATTTATCATATACTATATCATATATGTAACTAGTTTCCTATTCATTATTGGTGGATATTTAAGTGGCTTCCAATTCTTGCTATTGTAAAAAAATGGTGTTATGAACATCAGTAGATACCTTCTTTCCTCCCTTTTCTCTTCCTCCCTCCCTTCCTTCCTTCCTCCCTTCATTCCTTCCTCCCTTCTTTCCTGCCTCCCTCCCTCCTTTCTTCCTTCCTTTCTCTTTCCCTCCCACCCTCCCTCCTTCACTTCATTCTTTCTTTTAGAAATTAAAAATGAACAAGATTCAGAAAAAAAGGAAAGGCATTAAAGGTGTACCACTATCTTGTTTTAAATAAAGAGTCTTTCTTTTTAAACAGTTTTCATTTCATATCAGAAATCATGAAAGTCCACCTTTTCCCTCTTCTCTCTGATTCCTTTCCATGAGATGAGATTGCAGAAAGAGCTATCATTAGATACATCTTTTACCCACTCAATTAACAACAATAATAGTGACAAATAATTAGAATGATCACTTATTAAACAGCAATTTTATGCTAGGTAATAGACCATTAACACTATATTTGTTAATTTTAATACTGAAAACATTCCAAGAAGGGTGATATTAGTATTCCTATTGTCAATGCAAATAATTAATAACCAATCTATAATAGGAATAGAAAAGAATTTTATTCAAGCTGAACAGAACTGTAGTCCAGGAGTGCAGTCTCTGCCAAGGAAGAAAGTGCTCTGGGGAAGCATGGTTTTCAGCACAGTTTTATATCTTGTCAAAACAGAACAAAGATCAAACATGACAGAGGCACATTCCTTCAAGGTTTCAAAAGAGACAGATTAGCACATACACAGTGAGTCAGAATGACCTTGGTGTCTGGGAAGGGAATCTTTTCTTCAAAGGAGTACTAGCATCAGCACCATGGGTGGGGGGCATTTATCCCTATCTTCAAATTAGACATTCTAAACAATCTGGTATATGCATTCTTTTCTTTAATGATTAGAGTAGATGTACAATGCATGTTTGACAGGCCATGAAACAGGTCGTTCTAGTTCACATAAAGTACAAGCCAAATTATGTATAAGCCAGAATGGCTTCCCACATCCTAATATATGAAAATTTCTTCTATCACTATTTTACATAAAAAATAATTGAGGGCCAGAGGAGTGATAGACTTTCTTGTCCAAGGTCTCACTACTAGTATGTTATGGTGTCACTATGTGCCTTATTCCCTATGACTCCTTATATTTAGCTATTTTATTTCCTTTAGTGGATTCTGAGATAGACTCATTTCAACACAAGCTCAATTCCTAATAATAGTTATATTTCTATAGTGCATTCTCATAATATCCTCAACAACCCTATATGATAGGTAAAAGTTATTTCGCTAAAGAAGTGAAAGTTAAATACAGTCAGCCCTCCTTATCTTCAGATTTCGCATTCACAGCTTGAACCAACTATGGATTGAAATGAGATCCACATTTGGTTAAATCCTGGGATGTGAAACCTATGGGCAGCAGGGCAGACTGTAATTCATCCAAGGTCACAAAGCCAATAAATGGCAAAAACAGATTTGATCCTAGACAGTGTGGCTTGATACCTTAAACTATTGTGCTCTAGTGTCTCTCTATAAATTATAGAGAGGTTTTTTTGTTTGTTTGTTTTACATCTTTATTGGAATATAATTGCTTCACAGTGGTGTGCTAGTTTCTGCTTTATAACAAAGTGAATCAGTTATACATATACATATGTTCCCATCTCTCTTCCCTCTTGCATCTCCCTCCCTCCCACCCTCCCTATCCCACCCCTCTACGTGGTCACAAAGCACCGAGCTGATCTCCCTGTGCTATGCGGCTGCTTCCCACTAGCTATCTATTTTACATTTGGTAGTGTATATATCCATGCCACTCTCTCGCTTTGTCACAGCTTACCCTTCCTCCTCCCCATATCCTCAAGTCCATTCTCTAGTAGGTCTGTGTCTTTATTCCTGTCTTACGCCTAGGTTCTTCATGATATTTTTTTTCTTAAATTCCATATATATGTGTTACCGTTTGAAATTTAGACATTGTACCTTGTTTCCTTCAATCTTTCATTGCCCCTCTCATATTTCTAAAGATATTTTCTTAAATAATCTTTTACGGGGAATCAATCTACTTCAGCTAAATTTAATTCCTTCCCTTATGACTTAAACTCATAATTGCAATGATAAGCCCAACTGTGGTTGAACTCATAGGTGGCTCAAACACATGAGGATGAGCTAAGGTAAGAAGGAAGAGAATGAAGTGTGAAAGTGCAGCTCATTGTTCCTTAAAAATCAACAGTTCCATTATTTTCTGCAAACTCAGTTAGTGATACAAGTTTTTAAAAGAGAAAAGTATATAATTAGGAAAAACAGGTGGATGAGCCCGAGCAGAATTGTTTTCAACCAAGTCAACAAAATTAAAATCTTAAAAAGTAAGTAATTTTTTTAGTTTTACAAGGGACTTTTAAAAAAGAGACTAAAGTAACAGTTTGATTTTGGAGGACATTTAATAATTAATCTGCCAAATAACTCAATGAGATGTTCTAAAAAGATGGCAGTCTAAAACACATGTGTCTGATGCCTTCTATCATTTTATTGTTTTTTTTTTTTTTCTTTTTTTACGGTACGCGGGCCTCTCACTGTTGTGGCCTCTCCCGTTGCAGAGCACAGGCTCCGGACACGCAGGCTCATCGGCCATGGCTCACGGGCCTAGCCACTCCACGGCATGTGGGATCTTCCCAGACCAGGGCACGAACCCATGTCCCCTGCATCGGCAGGCAGACTCTCAACCACTGCGCCACCAGGGAAGCGCTCTTCTATCATTTTAAATATGATTTATTTTTTTGAGCACCGGTGGGCAGGTCAGAAGACAAAGTCTAAGTCTTTGTGAATTTTAACAATATGTCCCAGGCAAGAAGGAGAGAGCTTGTGTAGTACTTCCTCCAGTTGAGTCTGATGATAACTAGAAGACAGGTTCCGATTGAAGGCAAACTGTCCTTCAAGACCCGTGCGCAAAGAAAAGGCAGAATGTATTAAATTCCTTTTGCTTCAGAGGAACTTTGGTGAAGGTGCACGGGTAGAATGATTTTTTTCCTATTGCCATGAAGAATTCTGGGAGCAGAGGGCTTCCTCTTGGTGTTTCATAATAGAGGAGATATACTGGCCATTGTATATTGAGAGCTCAAAGGGCTACAAACCGTTGCCTATACCACAGCCTGTGGAATTGTTTCTCATGAGATCTTAGCAGCCCTGTCTGCAATACAGGCAATACAGAGTCTATGCAATACGGAGTCTATGCAATACAGAGTCACAGGTTGGCAAAGGACTCAAAATGCCCTTAGGAGAATCTAGGAACCAGAGAGCGAAAACAAGCAGATTATCTAGAACGGCAAGGTTCTAGAGAAAGAAAACTATCAAAGGAGATGGATCTCAACCTAAATAAGACAAAGTGTACAGAAAAGATATAAAAGAAAAAAAAGAAAGAAAGAAAGAGAAAGAGAGAGACCTGGGACTTATGCATGAAGCTTTTGCTGAAATTAAGATTTATGATCAGTGTTTAAAAATTTGAGTCTTCTCAAAAATTTTGGTGGACTAGATGTCCAGAGAAATCTTTCTGAAAAGAACAATTTAAAATGCTATATTAAGTGATTTAAAAAACATTATTTCAGGTCACTGCAGAGATGACAGGAAAGTTAGGAAACTTTAATAAGTCAGAAATATTTTTTTAAAAGCACAAATTCAGCAACATATATAAGACATTAAGCTGCCTTTTGCATTACAGACACATTAAAATCAGACAAGGAATATAAAATAATTGTGCAGTTATTTAAAGAAATAAATGATTGCAATGAAATTCTGGGAAAAAATTAAAATCCTTATAAAAATCCTTCAAATGAAACCAAAAACCACTTCTGGAAATAAAAATAAAATAAGTGCAATTATAAACTTAATACAGTAGTCTCCCTTTATCCATGGTTTTACTTTCTGTGGTTTCAGTTATCTTTGTTTAACCAAGGTCCAAAAAATATTAAATGGAAAATTCTAAAGATAATTCTTAAGTTTTAAATTCCACTCCATTCTGAGTAGCGTGATTAAATCTCAAACTGTCCCTCTCCATCCCACCCGGGACATGAATAATCCCTTTGTCCAGCATATTCATTCTGTATATGCTACCCGCCCATTATTACAGGAAAAAAAGTATATATAGTGTTTAGCACTATCCTTGGTTTCAGGCATCCACTTGGTGTCTTGGAACTCAGGGGAATATGTTCCAAGTTTTCCATCAGAGAACTATCAGTATGACAAGTATGGTTTGGAAGAAAGATCTATAAATATAAATGTCAGAGTTTGATAGTACTATCAACAGATACTCAACAGAAAAAAATAAAAGAACAACAAACAAACAAACTCTTGATAGGCTAAATTCAGATTAAACATCCCTGAAAAGAAAGCACTTGTTTGAAAGATAAAGTTGAAGAAATTATCCTAGAGAAATAAAGAAATGGAAAATAGGAAATTGAAACACAAGGAGGACAGAATAATCTTAAAAACAAAACAAAAAATATAAAACGGTATTCTAGAGAGCCATACAGTAAATGGTGAGAGGCAATATTTTAAGACATTTTGTCTGAGAATTAACCAGAAATGACGAAAGACACCAATCCTCAAAGGCAAGACCTTCAACAAATCCCATCCTTGATGAATAAAAGGAATCTTTTACAACATCATAATGAAAATGCGGACCATCAAAATAAAACCCATAAAATTTACAATAAAGTAAATGTTATTTAGTAATAAATCTATCAAAAATATTTGGAAGACCTGTATGGCTAAGTATATAAACATTATTGAGAGATGGTTTTAGAAGTTTTAAATAAGTAGAGAGACATATAATGTTTATGATATTATTAATTTTATTATCTTGAAAGGCCGATTTTACATAAAATGGTTTATATTTCATGCAATTTCAATGAAAATCCAAACTGGTCTTTTTTAGTGGAATTGACAAACTAATACTAAAATTTATATGGAAAAAAAATCAAGGTTGGTCCACACTATCATTAAGAAGTAAGTGTGGGGACTTGTTCTATTAGACACCACAGTTTACTGAAGCTAGGTTAAAATATTATTACATGATATTGGAATTGGACTAGACAAATAGAACAGAATGATTAAGTCCAAGAATAGATGCATGTGGACATCTGAGATAAGACTAATGTTTCCCTGAATATCAGTGGCATTGGCAGATTTTTAATAAATGCTCCAGGGACTTTTGCTTATTCCTATGGAATGAAAATGAAATTGGATACCTGAATAACATCGTGCAAAAAATCAAATACATTGCTATCAAAAACCCACCAGCCACTGCCGGTGGGAATGTGGGGAAAGGGCATTTACATATATTGCTTTGGGAATGTGAAATGTTGTCATTTTTTAATGAAAATATTCTGATAGTATAAGTTTTAAAAATGTACATTCCCTATAACACAGCAGTCTCACCTTGAGACTCTATCAAAATAAAGACATTAGCACCTAAGAAAATTTGAAAAAGTTGCTTATTGCAACACTTTTATAGTTAAAAAAAATGAATGTAAATCAATAGTCAAATTTTGGAATAAATCATATTACTAAAGAATTTTATTTAGTGTTTATGAAGATTTAGTTAAAACTATCCCCACTGACCCAGAGGGATGCCTGTTATATGTGTTAAATGAGAAAAGCAAAATAAGTTCAAGTATAAGAACTGTGCTCTCATGTCTGCAAAAACAAATTACAAATTCTAAAAATGTAAAAATATGTTTGAAATTTAAAATAATGCAATTAAAATATAGAAAAATACCAACAGATTCCTTAGTATTGGCCACTGAAGATGGGGAATGTGTAAATAGAAAAAAGGGAGGGAAATGGAGAGGTTAGTAAAAAGGAATGAAAAAATATTTTTTAAGTGTTCACTTTAGTAATTATTACCATTTATGTAAAAATGGTATATAAGTGCATATATCTATGGATAGAGAGTTATGCCAGATGTCACCAAATATTTACATTGGTTGTCTTTGAGTGAAACTTCAGGTGATTGTCTTAATACTATTCTCTATCATTTTAATTTTTAAATGATTGGCATAAACTAATACTATCAGTATAAAAAGGTATTGTCATGGTATAAGAGGGGAGTAAGAATTATGCTCCTAAAAGAACATGTGGGGGGCTTCCCTGGTGGCACAGTGGTTGAGAGTCCGCCTGCTGATGCAGGGGACACGGGTTCGTGCCCCGGTCTGGGAAGATCCCACATGCCATGGAGCGGCTAGGCCCGTGAGCCATGGTCGCTGAGCCTGCGCATCCGGAGCCTGTGCTCCGCAACAGGAGAGGCCACAACAGTGAGAGGCCCCCGCAAAGAAAAAAAAAAAAAAAGAACGTGTGATAGCAGAAACAGACTAGAATTTTGAGATTTAAAATATTTAATTATATGCATTAATGAGATTTTGGCCCCAAATTCCAGTCTTGCTATGCAAATAGTAAATGAGAGAATAAGATTATCACTTGATTAAGGTCCTAATAGGAGGTTGTAAACTGTGTTTCTCTTATCAAAAAGTTCTACATCTTAAGAGGGTAAATTGATTTTATCTGGAGAAGTTTCCAAAAGTAACAGTCACTGCTCTAAAATAATAAGAAAAGAGGGAAGACAGATGAGTTGGAAACAATTTAGTGGAAAAGTATGGATTATGTTCCTGCAGGTTAAAAGATTTCTATTGCTTATTTATGTATATCACCATAGGTGTACCTAAGAGAATTACATATCTCAATCATTTAAAAAAATAATAAGCATTCAACTGATGAAATAAGTTGCAATCAATTTATTTTGCTTAATATTCTAAGGACTTAATTTAATTTCAAGCCTATGATCTTGTGGGAGTAAAGCCTAGAAACTCCATATATTTCAAAGCACTCCTACATCAAGACTTCTTCCCCTTTCAACTGAAAATCCCCACTGTATTATAAATCAGTTTTACTCAAGAAGCTTGATAATCCCATCAGCATATCAGGCAAATATTACTGAAAATTTAAAATTATGTGGTGTCCCTTCTTCACTGGGAGAATTTTTTAGGATTGATTTTTAAATGTATTTTCACTTTATTGTGTTTCATGGGTGACTTAATTTTTGTGATTGCTGCTTTAAATCTGCCAGTTTAATCTTGTGAATATCATATCAGTATTGTCTTTTGCAAAGAGGTTTGCAAGGATGTTAGTTTCTTCTTGGAATCATCTATTCTGTTGCACTTTGGTTTAATGTAAAAAATATATTTTTGCTATATATGTCTGGAATATGCCTAAAGAAGGATAGGGGCTTCCCTGGTGGTGCAGTGGTTGGGAGTCCTCCTGCCGATGCAGGGGACACGGGTTCCTGCCCCGGTCTGGGAAGGTCCCACATGCCGCGGAGCGGCTGGGCCCGTGAGCCATGGCCGCTGAGCCTGCACGTCCGGAGACTGTGCTCCGCAACGGGAGAGGCTGCAGCAGTGAGAGCCCCGCGTACCGCAAAAAAAAAAAAAAAAAAAGAAGGATAATATACTTACTGATAGTGTTGAATGGTAACCATGGTTCTTGTCGCTAAGAGCTTCTCCTTTTTGATAACACAGTTCCTTGCATCATTCTTGAATATGAGTTGTTAATGTAGGTGCTTGACATAGGGTTCTTCCTATAAGAATGAAAAAAAATCACTCACATTTGTGTCTGTAACACCCTTTGAATATTGCCTATACATTTTTTTCTCTTCCTATTACTCTATAATTATGGGAGAAAAAAACATGTTCTTTTGGCTTTGGAGAGAAATTAGCCTTTATTTTGAAAAAGTTATAGTTTTCTAGATTTTTTGCTCCAAAGATGGGCAAAGAGGTGTTATAGCAGCTGTGGCAATTTAGCTCAAATGGATAATTTATATGGCAAACATATGTACTATAAGCTATAAAGAAGGCAGTTTACGAACCCATTAAATGGTGAAATTCTACTTCATTGTTTGCTAAAACTTTAGAGACAGTAATTCTTTGAATTAAGCTTTGAAGGATGAATCGATATTTCCAGGTTAAGGGAGGGGGGCCAGTATAATTTATTATAGCCATAATGGTAATGCCATGTCATCAAGACAACAATTACCAGGTATGATACCTTATTCAAGACAAAACTTATGTTTTGCCAATCATTTCTATGATAGAATGTAAGGAAAATTTTGTCTTGGACAGATTTTCATTTTTTAATTTTCTATGCTAATCTGTGGCCTCAGTTATGTTAGGAAATAGATATCTAGTGCCCTTCTTAAAGACATAACTCCTTGGTATAAAAAGCTAGGTATAAGAAAAGAATATCAGTAGATTTACATATTATCCTAGGAACTTTCTCAAAAGAAATGGATTAAAGCACCAATCCTTTCAAAGTGACTCAAACCTCACTGATAGCTTGAGATGTTTCCAGCTGCATTTTAAAGCAGAGAGAGTCACTATTGATCCCAAATGGAAAATTATTATAAAGGAAGGGGTCTGGGCTAGTGACTCTGGCTCAACACCGAATTTGAATATTAGAAGAATGCTAGTACTGGCACAGTTGTGTCCCAGGCGAGAAGCTCCCTCTAACCTCAAACACACTGGCCTAGTGATCTTATCTTGGTCACAGTAGCTGGAAATGAAGTGTATATCAAAAGAATTCTAAAACTTGGGAACCCAGGCATGATGCCCCAATGAAAACTATGCAGGCATGTGCACAACACAGAAGTGACCTGGAACACATCCTGCTATGTGTGAATAACACAAGAAGGAGTTAAAATAAGAAATCAAGGGTCCTTTTGGTAAAAAAGACCCCCTGATTTTCTCTCTTTCCCTCTCTCTCTCTCAACATTTATAATTATGACTAGCCCCTGAGGTCTGAGTAAGGAAGCCCTGAGGATTCATGTACTATGCTAAGACGAAAGGGAGTAATAGTTGAGTCACAAAAAAAGGAAATCTTGGAACACCTATTAATAAATTCATGAAGCGTCTGAGTAAATAGGTTTTGAAATGAGAAATAAAATAGTCTGTGTACTAAAGACTGATTAAGAGTACTCTAAATTTAAGGGTTTTTTAAGCAAACAAAAAAGATATTTTTGGAAAAATATTAATACCCCAAAATAATATATATGTTAAAGCTACTTAAAAGATTAAGTTGTAAATATTTAAGAAACGGGTTTATATATAATACGCCTTTTCCCCACAGAGTCATATAAATATAGTTTTACAGTATTCCACTGTAATAAAAATTCTGAAGTGCTATAAGATTGAAACTTTCTTTAGCAAGGCCCATGTGTCACTTTCAGAGGGAAGAAATTGATCCAACTTCCTGATAGAGTAGTAGTTAGTCTAGGTGCAAGCCACAATCTCTTCATTTTATACATTTATTTTCATAATGTTCTTCATATTATGGTCTTCCTATTAATGTCTTATCAAAAATCAGACGTTACTCTATATGTGTGACTGGTGTTTCTACCAAATAAGTTGTAGTATTATTAGGGAAAGTTGAAAATATGGACCATGTGTTCTAAAATGTAAATAAAATAACTCATCTGTTTTTTTAATGTAAAGGGAAAAGCAAATGTCTTTCAGAAAGGATGACAAATATGGGGCTCCATACCCCACCTGCTCTTCTTGAACAATGGCAGCCACTGTTAATTGACCACATTATCTTTCCTGATTAGCCTCAGATTTATTTTGAAGTCAGTGTACCAGGCAGCCATTATGCATAAATCAGAGTTGGAATTCTAGATATAAATAACCACCTACACCTAGATTAAGGAGATGACAGAGACTGCGCATGGGTTATTTAACAATGTTTTTCTGAATATAAACATATTACATGTTGCAGTAGCATTAAAAAACACAAGCTTAAAAATTGATGTTAAAAATAACAGATGAGTGAAACATCAAGATTTAAGAGCTATTAATACTTTAGCATTAGCTAAGCATTCACATTTAAAAAATATTCTGTGTGTGTAAAATATGTATGTGTTCTATAAAATTGAGACAATACTGTTTGACCCATCCTCATTTTCCTTTTTCCAGTTTACACTAAAAGCAGTTTTCCAAATATTTCTCACCAAATATTCTTCAAAATCATCATCTTTTATGGTGAAATACTTTTCCATTGCATAGATACAATATTCTTGAATTCCACCACTCTCTTTCTCTTGGACATTCATGATGTTTTCAACTTTTCCCTTAAGAAAAATGACAAGCTCTTTACAAACAAATGTTTTTCTTTAGCAAAATTTGGTAGTGATGGTTAAGACAGAGCATTATTACATTTTTGTAATTTTGCTCTGGCAAAGGTTCTGATAGACATTTCAGAATGTGGTGAGGTAATGATGCACACCCAGGGAGTTTTAAAAAAAAAGTATGACTAATCTAAGCTAGCGAACAGCACGGTGTGAACAGATTACATCTGTGACAACTAGGACTGGAAACCTCAGATCTGGCTTTTCCTCCCCAGAAAAGCCAGTATGCAAGAGGCCTCTACATCTTTTCAAACTCAGATTTGTCAGGGTGGAGACCCAAGCACACGGCATGTTAGGGCATGAATCTATGGCACCAATTATACCTTAGAAATATTTATTCCTGGGACTTCCCTGGTGGCATAGTGGTTAAGAATCTGCCTGCCAATGCAAGGGACATGGGTTTGAGCCCTGGTCCGGGAAAATCCCACATGCCGTGGAGCAACTACGCCCGTGCACCACAACTACTAAGCCTGCGCTCTAGAGCCACAACTACTGAGCTCACGTGCCACAACTACTGAAGCCCATGTGCCTAGACCCTGTGCTCCACAACAAGAGAAGCCACTGCAATGAGAAGCCTGCGCACCACAACAAAGAGTAGCCCCGCTCACTGCAACTAGAGAAACCCGTGCAAGCAATGAAGACCCAATGCAGCCAAAAATAAATAAAGTTAAATTCATTAAAAAAATTTATTCCTTTCATTATGAAAAAGTATAAGTTCTCTGTAATGTTTGTAAATTCCACATTTTTTTCTTGTCCTCTCTCTCCCCCTCTGTTCCACTCTCTAGAATCATTTATATACAAGAAGAAAGAAAGAAGAGTAGAAGAAAGTATTGATTTGCTTTGGGCTAGAGACTAGAAAAAATACAATGTGAGTTAAAAAAAATAGATTATAAAGATCAAAACAGAACACAGTACAGTTTCTGAGTGTAAGAATGGGAACGGTTTTAGAAATGATTTTATGAGAACTGAAAAGACCTCATAAAATTGTTGGCCACAATATGATGTTAATTCTTGAAATAACATTTCAAATAGATTATCTAATCATGGATACACTAAATATTTGGGAAGTTAAATTTATTTATATATTTCTGATAATTTGGTGGAGCAGAAGTCTTCCCCATGAATTGTCTGGTGTCCTTCCAAACACACAAAAATGTAAGTTGGAGGAGTTTCTAACTGAGAGACTCTAGGGATATGCATTTCCTCTAGTAAAGAATTTTGTGTTTTCATCTTCCTTTGATCAGAACAATGTTTCATGATTTGGAAGTAGATGTTATTGAATGCCTTATGGAGTTATGGGAACTAAGTTTAACCAGTAAGAGTGAAAACCTATGATTAGTAGGTTAACAAAATGATGCTCCTTTGTATCATGCCATACCTCATGAGTGCTGACTTACAATGTTTTGATTATAAGCCACTGAAGCATATTCATCAACATATAGAAAATGCTGAATACCTCCATTAATCACTTAGTTGCATAATTAAAGTACAGCACACTAAACTCGTTTTCTAATGTGTTTAAATTCAATATTATTCCCAAAATAAGATTTTCAAACCAAAATTATAAACTGTAATTGTAAAAAAATATTATCACATGTTTAAGATTTAATTATAGTCTCAAAATGATTTCCAAATGGAGAGCAAGAACCCAGGGTGACACACAAAGCAATACATTAATACACTGGAAGAAAATGGTAGAGATTCTTTTTATAATTATTTTCTAAGTCATCTGTATTAGTTTGCTCAGGCTGCCATAATAAAATACCATAAATGAGTGGCTTAAACAACAGAAATGTATTTATCATAATTCTGGAAGCTGGGAAAGTCCAAGATCAAAGTGTCAGCCAGGGGCTTCCCTGGTGGTGCAGTGGTTGAGAGTCCGCCTGCCGATGCAGGGGACATGGGTTCGTGCGCCGGTCCGGGAGGATCCCACATGCCGCGGAGTGGCTGGGCCTGTGAGCCATGGCCGCGGAGCCTGCGTGTCCGGAGCCTGTGCTCCGCAACGGGAGAGGCCACAACAGTGAGAGGCCCGCGTACCGCCAAAAAAAAAAAAAAAAAAAAAAAAAAAGTGTCAGCCAATTTAGTTCCTGGTGAGAGCTCTCTTCCTGGCTTGTAGACAGCTGCCTACTTGCTATGTCCTCACATAGCAACACATGGCAGAGAGAAAGAGAGAGAGAGAGAGAGAGAGAGAGAGAGAAAAGGCTCTCTGGTTTCTATTCTTATAAGGACACTAATCCATTCTTACGACCTGACTTACCCTTAATTACTTCCTTAGAGGCCCATCTCCAAATGCAGCCACGTTGGGAGTTAGGGCTTCAATATGCGGAATTGGGGAAACACAAACTTTCAGTCCATAACAGTATTTCTTTTGTATTGTATTTTATGGCATGTTCTATGATGTTTATAATATACTAACACGATAGTATACACACAAACATATATACACACATAAATTTACAAACACACACACATGTATGTGTGTATATATATATATATATATATATATATATATATATATACAGTATGTCTCATTAAACAAGAAACTAATAGAGGCCTGCACACAAGCAGCAAAGTTTGGAGACTGCTAATCTAGGGCATATTTTAATTCTAGTGGTGAGAAACTTACTGTTTCTCTAGATAGCATAGTCCATTTTTAGATAACTATGTTGGAAGTTTTCTAGTATTTTCAGTTAAAATATATTCCCCACTAATTCATTGGTTTCATTTCTACTACTTTACATTAAATAAAACAAACCTATCCCTCCTTTCATGTCAGAGCCAGTTATTTGTATGCAGTTATTAAATTTAATTCAATGCATTTAAATATCAATTGAGTATCTCTTATGACACTGAATGCTGGGTATAAAATCCCCACCCCTAGGGATTTTCTAGTGTACTTCTGGAGATAGTCAATAACAAGGATTATTTTATTGAAGTAGGGTCAGATCAAGGAAAGGATGTAACTATGTGAGGTGATGGATATTAAATAAATTTATTGTGGTAATCATTTTGTAATATATACATATATCAAAGTCTTCTGTTGTACACCTTAAAGTAATACAATATTATATGAAAATAAAAGTTTTTGTAAAATAAGCCCTCTAAATGCTTCAGGGCAAGAAGGAGAGCCTTCCAGAGAGAGAGCAAAGCTGAGGTCTTGAAGGCCCAAAAGTGAAAGAGAACAAGGCATGTTTTGGGAAGTGTCAGCAATTCAATAAACCTCAAGCAGATCAGGTGGTTAATGTTGAAATCTAACATGGAATTAGAACAAGAAAGTCCCTGTCAGTAATGGTAAAAGTTGGGATTTTATATGCAGGATAATAAATAAGTTAAAGGAATTTAAGTCAGGGAGTGATATACCTAGTGCTTTAAGAAGTTCTTTCCAGTTGTACAGTGGGAAAAATGATTGGATATTCATAGGCCAAAAGGGAGGTAAGAATCCATGGTACTCAAAATGTCTACCTAGGCTAGAACAGAATTGATAGTGGCATGGCATTGCAAGAGCTGTCAATTCCATCTCTAGACATTTGTGTGTGTGTGTTGGGGAGGGTGGAATATTGGCACAGTTATTTACTTTTAAGATCTTAAGATGGATCACCTTCCTCCCCACGGATACACCAGAAATACAGCTACACGTGGAACAACTCCTACAGAACACCTACTGAACGCTGGCAGAAGACCCCAGACCTCCCAAAAGGCAAGAAACTCCCCACATACCGGGGTAGGGCAAAGCGGAGAGATTCCCGCACAGAGGATTGGTGCCGAGCGGCACTCACCAGCCCGAGAGGCTTGTCTGCTCGCCCACCAGGGCGGGAGGCACTGGAAGCTGAGGCTCGGGCTACGGTCAGAGCGCAGGGAGAGGACTGGGGCTGGCGGCGAGAACTCAGCCTGAAGGGGGCTAATGTGCCACAGCTAGCCGGCAGGGAGTCCAGGAAAACTCTGGAGCTGCTGAAGAGGCAAGAGACATTTTCTTCCCTCTTGGTTTCCTGGTGCGCGAGGAGAGGGGATTAAGAGCGCTGCTTAAAGGGGCTCCACAGACGGGCGCGAGTCACGACTGAAAGCGCGGAGCCCAGTGACGGGCATGGGACGCTGGGGCTGCTGCTGCCGCCGCCAAGAAGCCTGTGTGCGAGCGCAGGTCACTGTCCACACCGCCCTTCCGGAAGCCTGTGCAGCCCGCCACTGCCGGGGTCGCGGGATCCAGGGGCGGCTTCCCTGGGAGAACGCACGGCGCGCCTCGGGCTGGTGCAACGTCACGCCGACTTCTGCCGCTGCAGGCTCGCCCCGCACACCGTGCCCCTCCCTCCCGCCCGGCCTGAGTGAGCAAGAGTCCCCGAAGCGGTTGCTCCTTTAACCCTGTCCTGTCTGAGCGAAGAACAGACGCCCTCCGGCGACCTACACGCAGAGGCGGGGCCAAATCCAAAGCTGAGACCCAGGAGCTGTGAGAACAAAGAAGAGAAAGGGAAACCTCTCCCAGCAGCCTCAGAAGCAGCGGATTAAAGCTCCACAATCAACTTGATGTACCCTGCATCTGTGGAATACATGAATAGACAACAAATCATCCCAAACTGAGGAGCCAGGAGTCAGTGCTGTGCCTCTGAGGTGGGAGAGCCAACTTCAGGACACTGGTCCACAAGAGACCTCCCAGCTCCACATAATATCAAACGGCGAAAATCTTCCAGAGATCTCCATCTCAACACCAGCACCCAGCTTCACTCAACGACCAGCAAGCTACAGTGCTGGACACCCTATGCCAAACAACTAGCAAGACAGGAACACAACGCCACCCATTAGCAGAGAGGCGGCCTAAAATCATAAAAAGTCCGCAGACACCCCAAAACACACCACCAGACGTGGACCCGCCCACCAGAAAGACAACATCCAGCCTCATCCACCAGAACACAGGCACTAGTCCCCTCCACCAGGAAGAATACACAACCCACTAAACCAACCTTAGCCACTGGGGACAGACACCAAAAACAACGGGAACTACGAACCTGCAGCCTGCAAAAAGGAGACCCCAAACACAGTAACATAAGCAAAATGAGAAGACAGAAAAACACACAGCAGGAGAAGGAGCAAGATAAAAACCCACCAGACCTAACAAATGAAGAGGTAATAGGCAGTCTACCTGAAAAGGAATTCAGAATAATGATGGTAAAGATGATCCAAGATTCTATTTCCCAGACCCAAAATCTTGGAAATAGAATAGACAAAATGCAAGAAACAGTTAACAAGGATCTAGAAGAACTAAACATGAATCAAGCATCGATTAAAAACACAATAAATAAAATAAAAAATACTCTAGATGGGATCAATAGCAGAATAACTGAGGCAGAAGAACGGATAAGTGAGGTGGAAGATAAAATAGTGGAAATAACTGCTGCAGAGCAAAATAAAGAAAAAAGAATGAAAAGAACAGAGGACAGTCTCAGAGACCTCTGGGACAACATTAAACGCACCAACATTCGAATTATAGGGGTTCCAGAAGAAGAAGAGAAAAAGAAAGGGACTGAGAAAATATTTGAAGAGATTATAGTTGAAAACTTCCCTAATATGGGAAAGGAAATAGTTAATCAAGTCCAGGAGGCACAGAGAGTCCCATACAGAATAAATCCAAGGAGAAATACGCCAAGACACATATTAATCAAACTGTCAAAAATTAAACACAAAAAAATCATATTAAAAGCAGCAAGGCTAAAACAACAAATAACACACAAGGGAATCCCCATCAGGATAACAGCTGATCTCTCAGCAGAAACTCTACAAGCCAGAAGGAAGTGGCAGGACATAATTAAAGTGATGAAAGAGAAAAACCTGCAACCAAGATTACTCTACCCAGCAAGGATCTCATTCAGATTTGATGGAGAAATTAAAACCTTTACAGACAAGCAAAAGCTGAGAGAGTTCAGCACCACCAAACCAGCTTTACAACAAATGCTAAAGGAACTTCTCTAGGCAAGAAACACAACAGAAGGAAAAGACCTACAATAACGAACCCAAAACAATTAAGAAAATGGGAATAGGAACATACATATCGATAATTACCTTAAATGTAAATGGACTAAATGCTCCCACCAAAAGACACAGATTGGCTGAATGGATACAAAAACAAGACCCATATATATGCTGTCTACAAGAGACCCACTTCAGACCTAGAGACACATACAGACTGAAAGTAAGGGGATGGAAAAAGATATTCCATGCAAATGGAAACCAAAAGAAAGCTGGAGTAGCAATTCTCATATCAGACAAAATAGACTTTAAAATAAAGACTACTAGAAGAGACAAAGAAGGACACTACATAATGATCAAGGGATCGATCCAAGAAGAAGATATAACAATTGTAAATATTTATGCACCCAACATAGGAGCACCTCAATACATAAGGCAAATACTAACAGCCATAAAAGGAGAAATCGACAGTAACACAATCATAGTAGGGGACTTTAACACCCCACTTTCACCAATGGACAGATCATCCAAAATGAAAATAAATAAGGAAACACAAGCTTTAAATGATACATTAAACAAGATGGACTTAATTGATATTTATAGGACATTCCATCCAAAAACAACAGAATACACATTTTTCTCAAGTGCTCATGGAACATTCTCCAGGATAGATCATATCTTGGGTCACAAATCAAGCCTTGGTAAATTTAAGAAAATTGAAATTGTATCAAGTATCTTTTCTGACCACAATGCTATGAGACTAGAAATCAATTACAGGAAAAGAGCTGTAAAAAATACAAACACATGGAGGCTGAACAATACACTACTTAATAACGAAGTGATCACTGAAGAAATCAAAGAGGAAATTAAAAAATACCTAGAAACAAATGACAATGGAGACACGACGACCCAAAACCTATGGGATGCAGCAAAAGCAGTTTTAAGAGGGAAGTTTATAGCAATACAATCCTACCTTAAGAAACAGGAAACATCTCGAATAAACAACCTAACCTTGCACCTAAAGCAATTAGAGAAAGAAGAACAAAAACATCCCAAAGTTAGCAGAAGGAAAGAAATCATAAAAATCAGATCAGAAATAAATGAAAAAGAAATGAAGGAAACGATAGCAAAGATCAATAAAACTAAAAGCTGGTTCTTTGAGAAGATAAACAAAATTGATAAACCATTAGCCAGACTCATCAAGAAAAAAAGGGAGAAGACTCAAATCAATAGAATTAGAAATGAAAAAGGAGAAGTAATAACTGACACTGCAGAAGTACAAAAGATCATGAGAGATTACTATAAGCAACTCTATGCCAATAAAATGGACAACCTGGAAGAAATGGACAAATTCTTAGAAATGCACAACCTGCCAAGACTGAATCAGGAAGAAATAGAAAATATGAACAGACCAATCACAAGCACTGAAATTGAAACTGTGATAAAAAATCTTCCAACAAACAAAAGCCCAGGACCAGATGGCTTCACAGGCGAATTCTATCAAGCATTTAGAGAAGAGCTAACACCTATCCTTCTCAAACTCTTCCAAAATATAGCAGAGGGAGGAACACTCCCAAACTCATTCTACGAGGCCACCATCACCTTGATACCAAAACCAGACAAGGATGTCACAAAGAAAGAAAACTACAGGCCAATATCACTGATGAACATAGATGCAAAAATCCTCAACAAAATACTAGCAAACAGAATCCAACAGCACATTAAAAGGATCATACACCATGATCAAGTGGGGTTTATTCCAGGAATGCAAGGATTCTTCAATATACACAAATCAATCAATGTGATACACCATATTAACAAGTTGAAGGAGAAAAACCATATGATCATCTCAATAGATGCAGAGAAAGCTTTCGACAAAATTCAACACCCATTTATGATAAAAACCCTGCAGAAAGTAGGCATAGAGGGAACTTTCCTCAACATAATAAAGGCCATATATGACAAACCCACAGCCAACATTGTCCTCAATGGTGAAAAACTGAAACCATTTCCACTAAGATCAGGAACAAGACAAGGCTGCCCACTCTCACCACTCTTATTCAACCTAGTTTTGGAAGTTTTAGCCACAGCAATCAGAGAAGAAAAGGAAATAAAAGGAATCCAAATTGGAAAAGAAGAAGTAAAGCTGTCACTGTTTGCAGATGACATGATACTATACATAGAGAATCCTAAAGATGCTACCGAAAAACTACTAGAGCTAATCAATGAATTTGGTAAAGTAGCAGGATACAAAATTAATGTACAGAAATCTCTGGCATTCCTGTACACTAATGATGAAAAATCTGAAAATGAAATCAAGAAAACACTCCCATTTACCATTGCAACAAAAAGAATAAAATATCTAGGAATAAACCTACCTAAGGAGACAAAAGACCTGTATGCAGAAAATTATAAGACACTGATGAAAGAAATTAAAGATGATACAAATAGATGGAGAGATATACCATGCTCCTGGATTGGAAGAATCAATATTGTGAAAATGACTCTACTACCCAAAGCAATCTACAGATTCAATGCAATCCCTATCAAACTACCACTGGCATTTTTCACAGAACTAGAACAAAAAATTTCAAAATTTGTTTGGAAAAACAAAAGACCCCGAATAGCCAAAGCAATCTTGAGAACGAAAAACGGAGCTGGAGGAATCAGGCTCCCTGACTTCAGACTATACTACAAAGCTACAGTAATCAAGACAGTGTGGTAGTGGCATAAAAACAGAAAGATAGATCAGTGGATCAGGATAGAAAGCCCAGAGATAAACCCACGCACATATGGCCAACTTATCTTTGATAAAGGAGGCAGGAATGTACAGTGGAGAAAGGACAGCCTCTTCAATAAGTGGTGCTGGGAAAACTGGACAGGGACATGTAAAAGTTTGAGATTAGATCATTCCCTAACACCATACACAAAAATAAGCTCAAAATGGATTAAAGACTTAAATGTAAGGCCAGAAACTATCAAACTCTTAGAGGAAAACATAGGTAGAACACTCTATGACATAAATCACAGCAAGGTCCTTTTGGACCCACCTCCTAGAGAAATGGAAATAAAAACAAAGATAAACACATGGGACCTAATGAAACTTCAAAGCTTTTGCACAGCAAAGGAAACCATAAACAAGACCAAAAGACAACCCTCAGAATGGGAGAAAATATTTGCAAATGAAGCAACTGACAAAGGATTAATCTCCAAAATTTATAAACAGCTCATGCAGCTCAATAGCAAAAAAACAAACAACCCAATCCAAAAATGGGCAGAAGACTTAAATAGGCATTTCTCCAAAGAAGATATACAGACTGCCAACAAACACATGAAAGAATGCTCAACATCATTAATCATTAGAGAAATGCAAATCAAAACTACAATGAGATATCATCTCACACCAGTCAGAATGGCCATCATCAAAAAATCTAGAAAGAATAAATGCTGGAGAGGGTGTGGAGAAAAGGGAACACTCTTGCACTGATGGTGGGAATGTGAATTGGTACAGCCCCTATGGAGAACAGTATGGAGGTTCCTTAAAAAACTAAAAATAGAACTACCATATGACCCAGCAATCCCACTACTAGGCATATACCCTGAGAAAACCATAATTCCAAAAGAGACATGTACCAAAATGTTCATTGCAGCTCTATTCACAATAGCCCGGAGCTGGAAACAACCTAAGTGTCCATCATCGGATGAATGGATAAAGAAGATGTGGCACATATATACAATGGAATATTACTCAGCTATAAAAAGAAACGAAACTGAGCTATTTGTAATGATGGATAGACCTAGAGTCTGTCATACAGAGTGAAGTAAGTCAGAAAGAGAAAGACAAATACCGTATGCTAACACATATATATGGAATTAAAAAAAAAATGTCATGAAAAGCCTAGGGGTAAAACGGGAATAAAGACACAGACCTACTTGAGAATGGACTTGTGGATATGGGGAGGGGGAAGGGTAAGCTGTGACAAAGCGAAAGAGAGGCACGGACATATATACACTACCAAACGTAAGGTAGATAGATAGTGGGAAGCAGCCACAGAGCACAGGGAGATCAGCTTTGTGACCGCCTGGAGGGGTGGGATGGGGAGGGTGGGAGCGAGGGAGATGCATGAGGGAAGGGATGTGGGAACAGATGTATATGTATGACTGATTCACTTTGTTATAAAGCAGAAACTAATAAAAAATAATAATATTTACGAAAAAAAAAAGATCTTAAGATGAAGTAGTGAAAGTTCATTGATAAGGTTGAAGATGTGGAAATATTCACTTGTTCGTATTCCAAAAGACACAGTGAATGCACTGGAGAAATAAAATCAAGAAACAGGAGTCCAGAAGAGTATGAGGATAAAGTATGAGTGAATCTATGGAGGAAACTGATAATTAGAAGGACTAACATTTTGCAAGGTAACCAAGTTATAGAGGGATACATAAGCCACGCTGGCAAAACTTGGCCTCAAAATCTCCATCCCCTGGTGGGTGCAGCAATGCAGAACTTTCTAGGAGTCAGCGATGGACCAAACTGATTATTCTTCTGTCCTGTCCCAGTTGACCAATCTAGCTGTATGTTACAAACAGCAGCAGTGTCAAGCAATTTCACTGTCAGGCCCCTCTAGGCTAAAAAGCTCCAATTCCTAACTCTTCTTTGTAGTATCTGATTTTATATCCCTTCATTAACTTGATTAATCTTCAGAAAAGAGATTGCAGTTTGCCTATGACCACAGAGCAGCTTATTAAATTTAATTTCTACCATCTTTGTTCCAAAACATGGCTGAAATAGGTGATATTAAAATATGTTGGTGGGAAAAATGAGACAACAGGACAAAGAGAGTAGATAAAATATAGATCAATAGTGAGGTTAAGAATGTAAAATACATGCTGTAAGGTCCTGCATAAGTGCAAGACAAATTTGGCTATACTATTTTCTACAATATATGGTGTGTGTGTGTACATGTGCGTGCATGTGTATCTGGTCTTGATTTATATTGGGTTAGCCAAAAAGTTCATTTGGGTTTTTCCATAACATCTTACAATAAAAAGAGAATACTCATAGAGCCATAACAGCAGTATTTTTTTGTGACCCTATTAGATGAGAATGTTTAAAGGCTTTAATGCCATGGCCTTTTGTGATGAATCTATCATCTGTGATTTCTGTTCACAGAAAGTTTGCTGAAAGGCAGCCCAAGAGAATGATATACTAAGATTGTCAAAGATCACAGTAATCACTCCAAAATCCATCTCAGAGCACCTAAACTTGTGAAGTTTATGGATATTCTGAAGGGGGTCCTAGCTCCTGAATGTTCTTCTCTGCAGCTAATCATACTAAGTTACATTTGTTAAATGACACTACTGACCCCACACCCTCACCAAGTCAATTACTCTAGATTAAAACAGTTCTGACGTTGCATATGGAATAGATAATCTCACAGGTGCTGTGATCTGAAGTCAGCAGTCCTGCCTGACTTCAGCCAGGGCACCTGAACTGCTAAAGTAAGAAGCAATCTCGGGCAGCTCAGATCTTTTAATGCACCTAGATTAGAGCCATAATGAGCCGAACTAAATAAATAACAGATGTTGATTAAAAAATGAAGTAGGAGGAAAAGACCAATGTTGCTATGATTTCTCCTCATAACATATATCTTGACAGTAAAGAAAAAAAGAAAGAAATACATAATTTTAAATACTACATAAAAGAAAGCAAATTTGTTTTTGATTCTATGCCTAAAAGTTTCATACCACAGAATTCCTCAATGACTATATGCTTATCCTACATACTACAAAGATACATATGGGAACTATATTCAATATACTGTGATAGACCACAATGGAAAAGAATGTGAAAAAGAACTTACATGTATGTATAACTGAATCACTTCACTGCTCAGCAGAAATAACACAACATCGTAAATCAACTATACTTGAATAAAAAAAGATACATAAAACATTGTAGGTGACTCACCAAGACACATAGAATATATTTAATTGATGCCTCCTTACTCACCTTGGTATGTACTTTCTTAAGGAATGTACTTCTACAGGAATGTACTTGGTTTGTACTTCCTAAAAGAATCTCCAATTTATAGGATAAAGGCAATAAAAATGTTTCTGATAAACAGTGTTTGTGGAAAAAACTCTGAAAAGGAAGTATTTTGCATTTAGACTTTGGGAACAAGCATCATTGTCAGCCATCAGAAAAATAATTTCATTATTTAGTTGTTTTTTAAAATTTGCCACCTCTACCTCTCTTTCTTTGGATTCTTCCTGTCTTAATTCTCTAGTTTCCCCACTTTCTACTTATCTCCATCAGTTCAGCCCTTTATCATTCTTTCCTGACCTATACAATAAAGGTATGTTTAGTCATTAATACTGAGTATAAATTAGTTATTATGGAATGCCTCTCAGGATAATGGTAACTTCAGATGATGATAATTTAAATTTTATGGTTGATAGAGATATTTTAAAACTGAGAGATATTATAGAAGAAAAAAATATAAAATTTTACTACTGATAGTAAGATTTATTAAGAGTTACTCTGTGAGGTTCTTAAATATTTTCCAAATATTAACTCATTTAAAATTCACAGCAGCCCTATGAAGTCAGTCCTATTACTATCATCATAATATATATGAGGAAATTATCATATACAGAAATTAAATAATTTTTCCCATCTAGGTTTTAAATAATTTTCTTCTATGTAGGCCCAAGTTCTTCCTCTAGCATTTAAACTTAGTCTACCTTAAAAAATGGCACATTTAAAAAACGTATGTTATACTGTCTGTATAAAAAAGCACAAAGGGAAAAAATATAGTAATACTAGAAAGTAATTATTTTCAAATTATAAATATTTATCAGCAAATTTAAATCATCTTTGTAACAAGGTAATCCTTAAGCAAATATATATATATGTACATAAAGTAAATTTATGTATAGAAACATGTTCATTGTAGATGATTTAGAGAATGTACAAATGTTTAAAACAAAAAGTTTTTCAAATTACTAGTAATTTCAACAACCATAGAAAGCCAACATTTTGGTGAATCCCTTTCCAATCATTTATGCATGCACATATAAGTATTTATTTTCTTTTACTTATTATGCCAATTATGACATTCTGATAATATCAATTCCATTTACCATTCATATTTTGCCATTATACATTACACATGGCCCAAACTTTCCAAAAGCTCTTTCTCCATAAGAACTGTTCAAGTAAGTAAGAATGCTTTCTCCACAGTGTATTATAATTAACACATATAGATATGGTGACCCATAGATAGTTCTGTTTTCTTTACCACTGCCTTAAAGGAGACCTTTGCTGATTCCTCTCCCCAACAAATAGCCAAGTTTTAGACACGGATATTGTCTCTTATCTTTGAATTCCGCTTAGCACCAAAGAACAATGCCTTATATGCTGTAGGCCCTCAGACAATGCAGGTTGAATTAAACTCAGAATACACTGAAGACTGAAGAGCAGATCTTAAGTCCTTCAAACTTTAACATTTAACCAATCCACGATTTTAAGAGTTTGAAACAGCTATGATGGCAAAATGAATTTAGAACCAACTACGACAGTACATTTTTTTTATATTGCCAGGTTTAGTCAGTGGAGTCTCGCTGGGAATATCAACATCATCTGCCAGTCTTGTGCATTTGTTATTATGTGTCCGTTGATATTTACGGAGTATTCTTGGGTGAACTGCTTAAGCTTACCAGAATAAAATCCATTTTTATTGCTTTTATGCCTCACTGAAAGAAATATACTTGTATTATTTTTAAGTATATAATAACTTAATGGGTTTATGGGATATTGAAGCACATCATTATCTATTTTCTACGTCTCTAGGTTCTAAAAGGGTATCCCCCTTGTATCCTCTGAATTTGCAGAACAAGTTAGTTGATTTAATTTGTGAACATTTTAAAAATCAAGAATGCCCTGCCTTCTACCTCTGTTACCTGAGGGAGCATTTCATGCTATTGTTTCTCCATATATCCATTAAAAAATAGATTCTTTAAGTGGTGTATATTAAACATTACTAATGGTGGCAGGGCACTCCTGGGACCTAGTATATAGGAGTGTAAGGTAATAACCTAAACCAGTTCATCACTGGTATGTAACATACTTCTCCCTCCACTAAAATCAGCCTGAGGAAATGAGCAGTGAGGTTTATGTATAATTTTTTTTCTATTTCCAGGTAGTTTACCTCATAGATTACTTTTAAGTTGTTAGAAAGGAAACAGTAGCAGAACTCTTTAATATAGACCCAGAAAACACATTTATGCTTTTATAAAGTGTTTTTTAAAGTAATTCTTAGAAATTATTTTCAATGTAAATTTAGGTTAAACATTAAAAATTGTAAGAACTATAATTTTAATCATTTACTTTATTATTGTTAACCAGTTTTAAGTTTTATTTTTGTGAGAAAATGTTTGATATTTAATATAAAATTTAGTTTAATTTAATAATTTAATATAGAAGATATTTTTATTAGAGTTCTGTTACTCTATGAAATAAATATTAAAGTATATTTTGGTATAAACCTCTCCTACATGCTTGCAAGTGTCATTTGAAATATTTTTTAAACTGTAAGAAATTTCACCTTTATCAAATAAAGAATAGGAACAATTATTTGGATGCCATAGTTTGTCTATTAGGTAATCTTAAAACTAATCTTTCTAAAGGTTACATATTTAACTGGAGAAAGATATTAGAGAATTTTATTTTTTTTTGGCTGTGTCGGGTCTTAGTTGCAAACACGGGATTCTTCGTTGTGGTATGCAGGATCTTTCATTAAGGGGCGGGCTCTTCGTTGCGGCACGCGGGCTTCTCTTTAGTTGAGGTGCGCGGGCTTCCCTCTAGTTGTGGTGTGCAGGTTTTCTCTCTCTAGTTGTGGTGTGCAGGCTCCAGGGCACGTGGGCTCTGAAGTTGTGGAGCGCAGGCTACACAGTGCATGGGCTCTGTAGTTTGTGGCACGTGGACTCTCCAGTTGAGGTGCATGGGCTCAGTAGCTGTGGCGCACGGGCTTAGTTGCCCCGCAGCACGTGGGATCTT
This sequence comes from Mesoplodon bidens, assembly GCF_964165515.1. Taxonomy (NCBI): domain Eukaryota; kingdom Metazoa; phylum Chordata; class Mammalia; order Artiodactyla; family Ziphiidae; genus Mesoplodon; species Mesoplodon bidens. Next base: position 46,557,007 of record NC_138170.1, on the reverse strand, counting down.
TGTTCACTGACCAGGGATGGAACCCGCATCCCCTGCACTGGAAAGTGGACTCTTTACCGCTGGACTACTGGGGAAGTCCTGAGAATTTTATCTTTTGACTTTAAGAAAAAATTTTGGCCTTTCTATAACAAATAGTAGTAAATCAATAAAAGAGTGGGCTAGATTTCGTTATCTCTTTCTCTTCTAGGCCTAAAACGTATGATTATAAATCTGTGAATCAGAGAAACACTGTAGAAATTTCAGTACATTTATTTTTAATATTCTGTCCATTTCTAAAGATTAAACTTTAAATGACTGTTAGTTGGCCATTTCTAAAAGAATGTCAAATGTTTTTTCTCTAACTAGTGTAGCTAATGCAAAAGCAATAAAATACTACCAGTATACAGTCTGCATTTATAAATCACACATTTGCCCATCTAACTAAAAGAAACCCCTGGTCTCCTTCAGCCACAGAGTTCCTGAATAGCTGAGTGTAATTTACAAAGAAAAAGACAAAAGCCTTTTAAATTTTACCTCATGATCTAGAGCTGGTGATGAGAGAAATAGAGAGGTTCCACAACTTTTAAGAAGCTATAAACCATTGTGCCCACTTTAACATTTATCAATTTTTAACCACTGCTACAAGGCTTCCAGCAATCAATTACACCCTGACTCAATGAGGGACTCAAAGCTATACCAGATAAACCAGAAATCAATTTTACTGCCTTGTGGCTTATTTCTAAATGTGTTTCTTTTCACCACATCCAAAATAAACAAGATTAGAATTTTACTGGTTCTGTGACAATTATTTTTAAAACACACACAAAAAGGAAACATTTTTAAATGAGAGGAAAGGATACTTTTAGATTCATACAGCTTCATTCCATTTTTCTTTTCTCAAATTAATAGAGAAAGTTGAGGAGGGAAAGAATTTTTCTTTGCTGCTTTGCATGAAACTGGTTTGTAATGGAAACCTTATTTATTTCAGTTAAGCCACTATGTGTAAATACTGCCTTAAGCATTTTGAAAATACAGCTATTATAGATGTGGTCTCTGGGTTAACCAAAGTTAGAGTATAAAATGTTATTTCTATACATATTATATTTACCTAAGGGTAATTAATTTGCTTTTCAAGAGAATGTTTCTTTCAAAAAGTTATTAGTTGAACTTCAACGTACGAAAAATTTAAAGTATATAATTAGGAAGTTGAATGATTCCAGGAATATTGCAGACCCTGAAAAAGAGAATCTACGGAGGTAGGTGGAAAAAGTGTTAACCTAACTAACTTTGGAAATGAGTGAAAAATCCGTAAGAGTAAAGACAAAATAAACTGAATATAAGCACTGTACTCTAGTTAATGAAATTGCTTCCCACTTGGGTTAACAATTCTGATACCACTATAGATATATACTGAATTGAACTACTACTTAAATAAATAGTGGATGCTGGAAGCCAGGTTTCTCACTGATAGAGCTGGAGGTGACAGAAAGCAAGGCAGAAGGCTAGAATGATCTTTTGGTAATGGATAACCAAAAGTAACTTTGGAGACATCAGTATAAGTTCATGTTTACCCTAATATGGATACAAATGGTTACATATAGAATGTATATGTATGTGTGTATTTATGCATGTGTATTTATAAGGGTTATTATACATACATATATTTCTTTGCTTTGTTAACTGAGAGGGCCTAAAGAAACAATACTCCAGTAGATATGGACATATATAGCATCCATTGTTTGATTTCTAATATCATTCTACAATACGAAGATCTAAGGCTCCTTGAGAAAATGTCTGGTTCTAGTGCTAGGGCAGGAAATATACAAGATGAACACTAAGCATCTTGTAGTGTCAAGAAAGTAAGAAACTACTCAAAAAGAATAAAACTCACACTGATGGTATATGTCAAAGGAGCACAGAGGTCAATGAGAGAGCTCCCAATGGCAGAAGCTGGAACAATTTGAGCAACAAAATAGAGTAGTATTGGATTTATCCATGAGTTTACACTGACATAAATAAATGACTGCATAAAATAAATGTTGGAGAATGGACAAGTTTCCCACACAGAGTTCCAAGTGATTTATGTATATACTTTGCTCTCTAGAAGGGGGAGCATAACTCCCCATTCCTGAGGTGTGGGTTGTGCGTAGTGTTGACTTCCTTCTATAGAGTTTGGTATCACAAGGGGAAAGTTAAAGGATAACTTTACAGGGCACAGCAGTAAACTATGTGATACTAGCAGTTACCTCTGTGAAGATCATTTGGCTCTGACATTTGAAAAGCTTATCCAAAGAGGAATCTTTCTGGGAATTCCTTTCTTTTCTACTTTCTGGTTTCACAGCTTCTGCTCATGTTATAACCTCCTTAATAAAAGGATATGAAGGATTTATTTTCCAGTTAATGTGTAATGGGAAAAGCAATGAATCAGAGTCAGTCAAGGCTCTGTCTTGTCCTAGATAGGTGATTTAGAATAAAGTCTTGCCTTCCACCACAAATGAAAGAAAATGTTCCAAGCTTTATTCTTTTAACCTGACTGCTTTATCTATTTGGTTTAAAAAATTTTTGATCCATAAGTTAGTGACAAAATATGAGTTATGATTATATATCATTATCATTGTTATATGATAGAGTGACTTCACTATTTATGGGTTTGATAGGACAGTACTTAGTATCATAAATTAATGTATAGAATGTCTTTAATTTAGTAGAATAAAAATTGATGTAATTATTGGTGCTCATTTGCAATAATTTTGACACCATACTTGTTGAACTTTCTTGTCGAAACTTTCTTCCAGGTCATAAATGATTTATCCATCCCTAATGTTCATAAACAGATGCTTATTTTTACAAATATAATAAGGTATAATAAGAAATAGAATACACATAAGTACAATTTTACACATAAAAAATTGAGACTTTGACATTAATGTCATTGCTTAGTAACATTATTTAACACAATATTTATTAAATAACAATAAATGTAACATACTGGAGATTTTATAAATTAAGTAAAAGATTAGCAGATAGATTTAAGTTATACTATGGAAAACTTATTTTATTTCTTGAAAGGAAATAAGAGAAAATCTTATATTGCAGATGAAAAAAACTATCCAAAGCAGCACTAGTAATCCAAAGCTATATTAAAAGCCTTTAATATCCAATTATTACTTTGATTTATTGTATAACTTTTTATATTAATATTTTGAGTGACACAACTGTCAATATAGTCCAAGCATCGAAGAATTGTAATGATAAAAACGTATCCACCCTTCAAAGTATTTTTTTCATTAAAATGAGACTAAAGTATATACGACAGTATTATAAAAGGAATCAAAATTGGGCAATTGGCAATAGGCAATTGCTGCAAATGGTAATATGATGTGTCTGAACAGAACTTGTACATAAAGCACGTCAATCTTCATAACCCTCATTTGTCATTGAAAGACATATCCATTGGTTACAATTATGTCGTCACTCAGTAGTTACCAATGAGAGCTCTTTGGACATTTTGGAATATACATATATATTTATGAATCAACATGTTTATTTAGTGTCCTGAGGCTGGTGTTTGTTCACTTACACTTCTAATTAAAAATGACCCCCTGAGATATGCATAAGCAATGCATATAAACTATAATAAGACACTGGCACTTAGTTTTAGTAAATTTACCTAAATTGAATAAGTAAATGAGGTGCTACTGGTTTCATAAGCATTAAACTATTATTATGTCTTGACTAGATCATAAGAGTCATATAGACTTTCATTTAAGAAGTGGCTTAAATATTAAGTGTTCTACAGGGTTCCAATATCCACCTTTTCTTTGCTTACTCTGAACATACTCTCCAGGACTATTCTATCTCCATGGCATTTAGTACTCCCAAATATTTATGTTTAGTATTTATATCTATCAAATATTTAGACATTTCTGACTTTCTGGATAAATTCACCTTGTTTCTTCACTCAAAGCACATAAAAATCAATTTGGACAAAAACAAATTGTTCACTTCCTTACACCAACAGAACCTCACTTATTCTTTAATTATTATTGAAGCTTAGGTGTCTTGGAGAAGTGAATGATTCTAGGTTTGGGCTGGGGAAAATATAATGTGAGCCTCTGGAACATACGGCTGTGCCAGAAAACTAAAAAGTGTTCAAATGCTGATGGGAACTTTTCACAAGAAGACTGGAGGGTTCTGCTTTTAGTTACCAACAGGCAGCTTGGTGCTTATAGTGCTTCTGCAGAAAAAATACTTTAAAAAATTAATTCACAGAGAAAAACATTAGTTTAAAACTTGTAGCCAGCTGATGAAACAATAAGATACAAAGAAGCTAAAGAGGAGAAGGCCTCAAAACTTGAGATGACTTCTGCATTTACTTTTACTTTGGGGGTGTTTGCTGATTCTGGGCAGAAGCAATCATCTGAAAATTCTTACTTAATTCCAGTGAGAGAGGTCCATAGCTAGAGGAACCAAAATAACATGTGTCATAGACTTGGAGGTTATCAAGAATTGACCCACCTCCTAGAGAAATGGAAAAAAAAATAGGACCTAATGAAACTTAAAAGCTTTTGCACAGCAAAGGAAACCATAAATAAGACGAAAAGACAACCCTCAGAATGGGAGAAAATATTTGCAAATGAAGCAACTGACAAAGGATTAATCTCCAAAACATACAAGGAACTCATGCAGCTCAATATCAATAAAACAAATAACCCAATCCAAAGATGGGCAGAAGACCTAAATAGACATTTCTCCAAAGAAGATATACAGATTGCCAACAAACACATGAAAGAATGCTCAACATCATTAATCATTAGAGAAATGCAAATCAAAACTACAGTGAGATATCATCTCACACCAGTCAGAATGGCCATCATCAAAAAATCTACAAACAATAAATTCTGGAGAGGGTGTGGAGAAAAGGGAACCCTCCTGCACTGTAGGTGGGAATATAAATTGATACAGCCACTACGGAGAACAGTATGGAGGTTCCTTAAAAAACTAAAAATAGAACTACCATATGACCCAGCAATCCCACTACTGGGCATATACCCTGAGAAAACCATAATTCAAAAAGAGTCATGTACCAAAATGTTCACTGCAGCTCTATTCAAAATAGCCAGGACATGGAGGCAACCTAAGTGTCCATCAACAGATGAATGGATAAAGAGATGTGGCACATATATACAATGGAATATTACTCAGCCATAAAAAGGAATGAAACTGAGTTATTCGTAGTGAGGTGGATGGACCTAGAGACTGTCATACAGACTGAAGTAAGTCAGAAAGAGAAAAACAGATACCGTATGCTAACACATATATGTGGAATCTAAAAAAAAGAGAAAATGGTCAGAAGAACCTAGGTGCAAGACAGGAATAAAGATGCAGACCTACTAGAGAATGGACTTGAGGATATGGGGAGGGGGAAGGGTAAGCTGGGACAAAGTAAGAGAGTGGCATGGACATATATACACTACCAAATGTAAAATAGATAGCTAGTGGGAAGCAGCCGCATAGCACAGGGAGATCAGCTCTGTGCTTTGTGACCACCTAGAGGGGTGGGATAGGGAGGGTGGGAGGGAGGGAGATGCAAGAGGGAAGAGATATGGGGACATATGTATATGTATAACTGATTCACTTTGTTATAAAGCAGAAACTGACACACCATTGTAAAGCAATTTACTCTAATAAAGATGTTAAAAAAATAAAAGAGTTTAGCTGGAATTTCTTATAGGACAATAGCCAAATTCTGAGTTGGTTCAGAAAAGGAGATGAAAAACATAAGTGAGAAGCCTCTAATGCACAGAGACTGTTTTAAACAATGTCCTGAGTAAAATATTTTAATTGGAATCTGCCAAGAAAATATCGTAAAAGATACTGGTTGAAAACCCTGGGGGAGTGGAGAATGAAACAGAGATAGTCCTATCAAGATGGCAATCAACTTCAAACTAGAAACATCCTTGATTAAAGTAGTAGGATCAGACACTGTTCTATCTGACAAGTACAGGAAATGAAGAACTTCAGGAGGAATATAACATCATTAGGAGTCCCTAAAATTTGTATGCACAGCATCCACTATTCAATAAAAATCTGAGAGGTCTACCCAGGAAATAAAAATACATTCACAAAAATAATTTAAAAAGAAAAGAGAAACTGATCTATACGCAATTTAGAGATTGGAATTAGTTGACAATTGGTGTAAAATAATATAATTAATATATCCAGAAAAATACAAAAAGTTGGACAAAATAGAATGATAAAGAACAAATTAATCTGGGAAAATCAAACGGACATTCAATAACTGATAAATATATGAAATTTAAAACTCACTATAAGGGGATAAAAAGCAGATTATAAACAAGAGAAGACAGGGTTATAGGCCAGCATTACTCTGATTTCAAAACTCAGGCAAAGAAATTACAACTAGAGGGCTTCCCTGGTGGCGCATCTGCCTGCCGATGCAGGGGACACGGGTTTGAGCCCTGGTCTGGGAGGATCCCGCATGCCGCGGAGCAACTGGGCCCGTGAGCCACGATTACTGAGCCTGCGCGTCTGGAGCCTGTGCTCCGCAACAAGAGAGGCCACGATAGTGAGAGGCCCATGCACCGCGATGAAGAGTGGCCCCCGCTTGCCACAAGTAGAGAAAGCCCTCACACAGAAACGAAGACCCAACAAAGCCATAAATAAATTAATTAAATTTAAAAAAACACATATGATAAAAAAAAGGAATTACAAGAAAAGATAATAAAGGACAGAAAATATCCTTTAGGAATATTAAATCCAATCATCTGTAACAGGATAATACATCAAGAAGTAGAATTTGTCTCAAGAATAAAGGTTGGGATAACATTCAAAAATCAATATAACTTTCAATATTAATTGAATGAAAAAAGAAAAAAATCATTGTGATACTATCAAGAGATGCACAAAACATGACAACAAATTTAATATCCATTCCTGTTAAAACTCTCAGAAAATTCGAAATAGAAGGATGCTTCCTAAAATAAAAAAGGTCCCTAAGAAAAACCTATAGCTTACATCATACTTAATAGTGAATGATTAAATGCTTCTTCCCTAAAGTCAGGGAGATAGTTAGGACATCTCACCACTTCCATTCAACATTGTAGTTCTAGCTAGTGTGATAAGGCAAGACAACTAGATAAAGAGTATCAAGATTGAAAACAAAACTATCTCTATTTACAATTGTTAATTGTTCCTATAGAAAATCCTATAAAATATGCAAAAAAACTACTAGAACTAATAAGTGGGTTTAGTTAGGTATTAGGGTATAACATTAATATACACAAATCAACTCCGTTTCTAGGTAGCAACAAGAAACATTTCAAAAATTAAATTTAAAAACTACTACATGCAGTAGCATTCTTAGATATTAACTATGTAGGGATAAAGTTGTAAAAAGATGGACATGGAAAAGTACAAAATATTGCAATGAGAAATGAAAGAAGACCTAAATACTGAGCTATACCTGCAGATGGATCAGAAGATAACAGTATTGTTAAGATGTCAAGACTACTCAAATTGACCAACATAATCTAACCTAAATTTAAACTAAAATTCTCAATATAAATGTAAACTAAAAGCAAAAAACACCCCCAACAGGATGGCTGGGGAAAAAAATAAAATAAAATGCAACTGTTGGTGACAATGTACCTTAATTAGAATTCTTAAATTCTGTTGGAAACACTCTGAAAAATGTTTGGTAGTATCCACTAAAGCAGAAAACATGTATAACATATGGCCCATCATTTCCATTTATAGGTTTTTACCCAACAGAAATGCATATATGTCTTTTAATAAAATTTAATAAAATGTTCATAACAATGCTATTTCTAATACCCCAATGAAAAAATTCACTTGTTCATCAATAATACAATGGGTAAAGTTTTAATTTTAATACATTATAGCAATAAAAATGACTGAACTATGACTGCATGCAGCATTATGAATCTCACAAATACAATATTGTGATTTAAGCCACACATAAGAGTATATTTTGTATAACTGCATCTATGTAAACTTTAAAAAAAAAGGTGAAAGCAAATCTATGACGTTCAAAGTTAGGAAAATACAAAGATAATTGTAGAGTTTTCCTCCAAATCTATATGGTATTAAACAAAATAAGCATTGTTGAAAAGTAATACAATGTAATATTTTTCCTTAAGTACACCTCTGTCTTATTCTCTCAGGACCTCTGTTGTCAGGTCCACTTTACTTAAAAATAGTGTAGGAACAAGGAGTCTAACCAAAGTTAATATCCGTAGCAATATATAGGAAAAGAACATGTCAAGAAATTAGAACTTTTTTCATAAATTAAAAGAAACAATCACTACCTTATTTGTATTAATGATGCAAATTTGGGGTAAAGAGTAAAAATTGCAGCTAAAAAGTTTTTATTTGAGGTTCACAATTTAATTGAGTAGATTTTTATAATTCATAAGACCTTTCCAGTTGGATATAACAAACAAAAATTTAAAGACTTTCATTCTTTAACAGTGATATTTTCCCTTCCATTTGAATGATCAGGGGAAAAGAGACTGTTTCAAGTGGTAAATAAGGCCACCTCTCTATACTATTCCTAGGAAAGTATAAGACACTACTACACATTTCCTATTTGCTTCATGACCATATTTTCAAATAAACATTTGGTTCTTAAAGAAGACCTGCTGTCACAAGAGCTTTGAACAAACATTTACAATAGTTGTGAATACTGAATGTCTTTTCATGTATTTTTCATTTATGAGAGGGGCAATCCATGGTCTGATGTTTCCTCCTGCATTGAAATTATAGTGTGAATTGTCTCCTTTTCTGTTAGCATTTATATTGGACCAATCTCAGCTTAATCATTTGTACGCAATCATTTGCATGTTCCTTTCGCTTTTTCTTCCATCTGAAAGGCCAGCAAGTATTAGTGTCCTGCCTTGACAGTGGAGGTCATTAAAGTACACTAAGAATACGGAAGCTTGTAAATGATCAGCAAGAGACATTAGGTTCAGCAACTCCAACACAGGGAGCATAATTTGCCTGCATACCAACTACATCTTAAGACACTATCCCTTAACACTTTAGCCACCTTCTTTGCTTTTTATTACTCCCAATACTCAATTCAATTCAACTCTGCAAGACTTTGTTGAACATTCACTCAGTGCCAGCAATATCTAACTTATCTGAGAGGCACCATTAGCTCAGTACATGGCACACAGGCTCTCGATTGCTCCATGAATGAATGAGTAAATGAATGAATTCACATGTACATAACTGGATACCTAATCCACTTTCAAAGGGATATGAAATCTAGCTGAGGAGGAAAAGAACAAATATAAAAAAACAATGAATACAAGCTCTAAAGCAACTTACCTGTTAGATTATAACCTCCAAGGAAGTAGAGAGTGTGCGTTTTTACTCGCAATTTTTTACTTGCAGTTTTATCTCTAATGTCCAGCACAATACCTGGCACATTTTAAGTCTCCAGTAAGTATTTGTTGAAAGAATAGTTGCTATAAGCAAATAAAGCAAAGTAGTACTTTCTAGCTAAGAACTGCTTAAATTCAAATCACAGAAGTCATCATTAGATTTTTCAGTTAGGAATCACTTATAGAACTATACCATACATAAAGAACACTCCTAAATTTTTATTACTACTATTCTTACAATATATGTTGGTATAGCCACATAGCTGGTCTCCTTACTTGTGCCCTAGCCCCAAGACTATTCTCAAAACATAAGTCATAGCGATTCTTTAAAAATGTAGGTCAGATTATGGCACTCTGCCCCAAATCTTTCCCTGGCTTCCCATCTCACACAGATCATTAACTTAAAGTACTTACAATGGTTTCAAATCTTTCAGTCTCTGACTCCTGCAGTTCTCCAACTTTCTTTCCCACATACTTACTTTGCTCCAGTCATTCTCGCCTACTGCAGTTTTTTTTTTTTTTTTTTTTTTTTTAAATGCCAAGAAAATTCCTGCTTCAGGGCCTTTGGACTTGTTATTCCCTGGGCCTTATAGTCAAATAATTTCTCCCTCATTTCCTCCTAATTAAGCTCAAATGTCACTATATTAGCAAGACTCTCCTTAGCCACCTTATATTAAATTTGCACATTCCTCCTACTGGGCCACTGCCAATTCCTCTTATCTTATTCTTCTCCATAGCAATGATCACAACTTAAAAATATTTTAACCCACTTACTTACTTATTCTCTCTCTTTCCTGCTGGAAAGCAAGCCCCATGAGGGGAGAGATTTACCTTTTTTGTTTCAGTATTATATACTTTGTATCTCATATATCCTTGGTATATAGTATGTGCTCAACAAATATGAAAATGAAAGATCAGGAATATATTAGACAATAAAGTAAAAACCAAACTAGTAATAAAAGATGCAGAGATAGACACAGAGTACCATAATTAAAGTAGAAATATCATGCCAATAACAACAAAAATATAATTGCACAATGAAGAAAACAATATGATATACTACCAAATGAGATAGTATTCATTTATAAATAAACATGTTTCAAAATAAGTCCCTTTCCAATGGTGTGGGTTGGGGTGTGATGATGCATCACAAAGCACATAGCCTGTCCCAAAAGCCTACCTCATGTCAAGGCATACATTAAGTCTCTGATACTTAAAAAGACCTTGGTGGCTATATTTTTCTCTAAGCAATAAAGAATGAAGGATGCACCAGAAGAAAAACAGTAATACAAGAATCCATAGAAGACATATGTGAGAGAATTTTGAGGATAATATAAGGGAAAGAAAACAAATGAGGCTATACCAAATCAAAATCTTCCATATTAAAATTTAAAAAATTATATTGCTTATTATTTCACTACAAGCTCCAAAAACATAAATAGAAGTTCAATAATATGTAGTATATTTAAAACAACCTTTATATATGAAATTCATGAAATTCCTTATTTTTATGTATCTCCACTGATTTATAACACTTTTTAAAAATCTGTCAAAAGGAGTTTCAAAACTGGCACTGTTATATATTTGCAACTGGCTTTATTGAGTTTATACTAATTCCACTTCTGCACTGAATTTTTTTCAATTAAAGGTTAGAGATGCTATGATACAGCAAAGAGATAGGATGGATACATAGTTCAATTAATTTTAACACAATGTCTCTCATTCTATGAGTTTCCCTATCCAAAATAACATTCTCTAAACTACTGAGCTTTTCATATAACTTCTAATAATGGCTTTTCCAGATTATTATGTTCTATAACCATACCAGTATATATATGTAATGGGTTTAGCCTGTCTGGACATTTGAAGAAAATGAGGCACACAGGACAATTAGCTGTACAAGACTGTAGACATCTAGCACCCTAGGTCCCACTCACAAATTTGATAACAAAAATATCCACGAGGTTATACAAAATGTTCCATATTTGTGAATCACTGGTAGAGAATGGACTAAAAACATGAGAATGAAGATAGGTATAAATCTACTGCAATAATGCAAACAATAAATATGGAGTCTATGTTATGTAGTGAGTATGAGAAGAGGAAGAAGGCATGCAAGTAGCTGAAACTTCTTGGTATTTATCATATACTTGTTTTGCAACGTAGAGACCTGTGTTACCATTCTATTAGAGTGTGAAATTTTTGAAGACGGGTTTTGTCTTATAGGTCCTTGTCCTTGCACAGTACTTGTCTACCACACTGCTCTTCACATGTCATAAATTAAATGTTCTCCTTCTTTTTCTTGTCCTACTTTTCCAGCCTAAGTTCATTCTTCCTTGCCTCATCTAAATTATCGCAATTGATTCTCTCATCATGACCAACAGTCTGTCTTCTTCCCCTATCATTCTCCCTCAAATCAGCACTGTTCAAAATGGCTAAATTCCCCCAATCCTGGTGTCTTTCTCTGTCCTTATCTTCCCTAATCTGCTGGCCAAATTTGACACCTTCATATTTTTATTGCTTCATTTTTACACGATTTTTCTCTTCTCATGTTTACTGTGACACTTTACTTTCATATTATTCAAATTGTCAGAAGGATCTAAGAGACCCTACTCTCTTTATTTCTTGACTTTCTCTTTTTCATACCTGAATTTTTATGTCCTCCAGATTCTTTTCATGTCTTTTGTATCATCACTTCCACTCAGGTCTTCTCATATCCTCCTCTTCCCTTTTTTTCCACGCCCTTTCTTTTTCCTTCTCTTCCCTCCTTTTCTTTCTCTTCCCTTCTACCCATTCCCCTTCTTTCCCCTTCCCTCCTCTTCTTTTGTCTCTCTATACTAAATTATTTGTCTAATCTCCTTCAAGCAATAATTCAATATAGATAATTCCCTAATATTTATTACTATATCTTAACTCCAGTCCTATGGGGCATTTATACCTCCTTAACCACTGACACATACATAACCTAACAAGGACTGAACAAATTATTTTCCTCATAAAACTTCACTGGCCTCCTCCAGTTTTCTTAAAAACACCATCATTGCTCTATCATTGTTAAAATGCTCCAAAATAAAGTCAGAGTCCCTTTTTCCACTGCCTATAACAAACGGCATTTAAGAATTCTATAGTCTACTTTTACTTCCTCCTTTACTTTCCTAACTTGATTTTATCACCTCTAGCTTGGCATATTATAATAACTTCTGAACTAATTTGCCTGTTTCTAGAGATGCCTAATTCAAAATCATTTTACTTCCAACCACTGAGATATATTAGGAAACCTCTCTACATAGAATGATTCACAGCCTCTCCATTGACAAATGAAAGCCACATTCCTACTGTGATATTTAAGGGGTTTTTGCATGCAATTACTATCTCATTGTAGTTCAATTTACGTGAAATGTTATTCCATTTCCTACATGATCCATCAGGCAGTATTTTAAGGGCAAAACCATCTTATTTACTTCATAGCCCACTGATAAACATGGTTCAATCAGACTCCTAGAATCTAGTCAGTCTATTAGTGACCTCTTGCTTCCAAAGAAAATATCCCCCAAGGAGAAGAGCCAATTACTGGTTGAAAATCATCATCATCATCATCATCATCTTTAGCCCAAGATTCATCAGAGAGAACTAAAAGCATGGGAAAATTAGTAAGGGAGAAAACAAAACAAAGTTCCCTACTTTTGTCTCTCTACCTTTTCTTAATTGGCTTTCATTTGCAGCAAGATCCACTGTTCCTATTTCCATGCAAATGGCAATAGCAAAATGGTAAGTAGCATCATTGTACTGTTATCTATTCCAATACTTCTTATCTGGGATGATTTTAAAATGTAGGCTCTGATATAGTAGCTGTGCAGTGGGGACTGGATTCAACATTTTTAAAAAAGTTCCCAGGTGTTGCTAGTACCACTGGTTTATAAGACACACTTTGTGTAACAAAGATCTATTGGAAGGCAGTGAGGTGGGGAAGGAGGAGACAAGGTATGATTGCGAAGTGAAAGCAGAAAAGAATAAAAATGAAAAAAAATGGCTTCAATTTTGCTTGGATGCCCAGTAATCTGTTCCAACTGGTTCACAATATGTGAATATAAAATCAATTACGAGAAACACTTCATCGAAAAATGAACCGTATCACTCTATTTCCACATACTTTGTAGACAATCCACATATATTTATTGCCTCTCTTACTGGAGAAAAAGTCATCTGCAATATCATAGTATTTTTATAACTTTTAATAATTTGCAGTGGTGATCTCTCCACTCTTCATACAGCTCCTGAGATTCTCTTTTTCTCCTTCACGTGTATGATGCATATTTAAAATTTTTTGTAATTTCTTTATCTACTTTACCTCTGCATTTATGTCATCTCAAATTGAATAGGACATTATCCAAAAAGAAAAAACACCAACAACTGCAAATATCAAGGTATTATTTACTATTATCTGAGCTAGTGCCCAAAATCTAGCTGCAAGTCCCTCTGGTTAAACAGGTGACAATAAACGAGTAAACAGTGTCTCCAACCACCCCTAACCTCAAACTCAAAACACAACTCTTATGAGCAGCCAGTCTCAAGTCTGAAGTCATAAGAAAACTCTGGTTCTTAATTTCTTCTGTGAGGAAAGAAGAAACAACAGGGGTGAGAGGGGCAACTGCTCTCCCTGCTTTAGAAAAGAATTCTAAAGAAAGCGTCATAGTTGTGTGCAGAATCTATTAATGCCCAGTCAGTCTCCTGGAATCAGAAACTTCTCACAGAGGGTAGGGATTATATAGAAAAGGAGTAGGGAAAGGGCAGTCTTCTGGAATCAGACACTTCACTCCCAAACCCTGGGTCACTACACCAATGAAAATAGAAAAGAAACTAAATAAAAGACACGGAAGGAATTAAGTATATTAAGTTAGGCCTATGAAATCAAAATAGTTCATGTCAAGCCCTTGGAATATTTGTTTCCATTATTATATTGCACTGCATTGTAGAAGTTACATATATATTATGTAGTTTGTCAAAAATAATCTAATGATACACAATTTCTTCTGTTTATATATAAAGTCTTTTATTTTTTTCACTTGATATAGTTTCACAACTCAGACAAGGAGTTATAACCATAATAAATGAATATGCCACAACACCTGCTCCCATCATAATCATTGCTATGTTGTCACTGTGCAAACAATGGCCCATGGGCATGCTACTTATTAGACTGTCCAGCATTGTAGTGTAAAGCAGACAGAAGCACAGTGGCCACATACAACATCTGTATTTGTATTTGTATTTGTAGGGAACTCAATTTCATTGTAAGAAAAGCAATCTATGATGAGGAATAAGACACACAGTAGAATTTGGTGTGTAGAACAGACCAGACATATAATTTGGAACTGAATTCATGAAGAGATAGTAGCTTCTGGAGGTCATTTGTGAAGTGGGGTCCAGTACTTGCACAATCGTGCTAGATGTGTACATAGTTTAAAGGTAACAATGGAGCTGAACAAATAGAGTATGCTACAAATAATATACACTTAAAAACTGATGGGTCCATATATCATTTAATAAGTTCTTGTAACTAGCATTTTAAAAAGTGGGATTATTTTATACATGATTCCAAAAACCTCAGTTGTTTAGAACATTTTAAATTTTACAATATGTCCTATATTGGAAACATAAAAAGTTGTTTGATGCGCACATTATGTTTATTTATCTGTCCAATCAGTATTCCTAGTAATTAAGATCAAAATCTCATGAGTTCTAACAGGATGATCATTCAGCAATCATATAATAAAATAATTTTCAGTATGAAACTGACTTTAGGGGTAAATTAGTCTTATGATGTCATTTTAGAGGTGAAAAATTTGAAGCCTAAAGACGTAAAGTAATTTGACCCAAAGGCAGGTATTTTTAAGTTAGAATAGTATGACTTCAATTTCTAAGAATCAGAATCCCTTTATTTAACTTATTACTCTACTCTTTCTTATTCAGCAAACTAAAAATGTGCCATAAAATTAAGTCCACTAGCCTCTCATGAGTCGTTGTTTCTTTGTGAATATTTTTTATTCACATAAGAGTCTGACCATTATGATGGTGGTTTGGGAATAAATTACTACTGACATTCAAGCTCTTCAGAGTCCATCAGATGAGATTTGTACACACATAGAGTCATAAACCCAGAATCCCTTTATAGACCTGATAAAAGAATAACCGAAGTAGAAAATTGTGTTCAGGAATATATGTCTCTTTGAAACACTCTTCTTATCACTCTCCAAAGACCACTAAACCAAACTGGTATTCACTTGAAATGTGACCCCAGTCCCATAAGGCTGGGCTACATGAAGAACCAATGCCTTCCACTCTTTCTCCTCCAATGAATCCCTACTTCCATCTCTAGAGACAGTGTTTCATCTGACACTGCCTGTTAGATGGCTGAGCAAAGGAGAGCTACTAGATTATCCAGAGGGACAAAAAAATCAATTTAAGATCACTGTGCATTCTGTTGGTGGGGATGCAAACTGATACAGCCACTATGGAGAACAGTATGGAGGTTCCTTAAAAAATGCAAAATAGAACTACCATATGACCCAGCAATCCCACTACTGGGCATATACCCTGAGAAAACCATAATTCAAAAAGAGTCATGTACCACAATGTTCATTGCAGCTCTATTTACAATAGCCAGGACATAGAAGCAACCTAAATGTCCATCGACAAATGAATGGATATAGAAGATGTGGCACATATATACAATGGAATATTACTCAGTCATAAAAAGAAACGAAATTGAGTTATTTGTAGTGAGGTGGATGGACCTAGAGTCTGTGATACAGAGTGAATTAAGTCAGAAAGAGAAAAACAAATACTGTAGGTTAAAACATATATATGGAATATTAAAAAGAAATGGTTCTAAAGAACCTAGGGGTATGACAGGAATAAAGACGTAGACATAGAGAATGGACTTGAGAACACAGGGAGGGGGAAGGATAAGCTGGGACGAAGTGAGAGAGTGGCATGGACATATATACACTACCAAACGTAAAATAGATAGCTAGTGGGAAGCAGCCACATAGCACAGGGAGATCAGCTCGGTGTTTTGTGTCCAACTAGAGGGGTGGGATAGGGAGGGTGGAAGGGAGACACAAGAGGGAGGAGATATGGGGATATATGTATATGTATAGCTGATTCACTTTGTTATACAGCAGAAACTAACACACCACTGTAAAGCAATTATACTCCAATAAAGATTTTAAAAAAATAAAGAAAAATTTATTTGGGGGAAAAATGTTAATATTTCACAGGTATATTTTAAAAACTTAAAAAGAAAAGATTATTGTGCACTATTTAGAAAATGTATTTGTGGGTGTTAGGAGAGCTTTTCTGGGCAAGTTTTGTAGTAGAAATGAGTCCTTAGATAATTCTGTATTCCTTCACGTCGATGCCCCTTATCTGTAATCAGTGAGGATATTTTTATTTTAATGGCAGTAAAAGAATACCTACATGTGTATGTGTGTGTGTGTGTGTGTGTGTGTGTGTGTGTATATATATATATATATATATATATATATATATGCATGTATATGTTTTTTTTAGAAGCTTAACTCCCTTTTAAGGGAATGTGCAATTTTTTTGGACTCCAAACTGGGACCACCTCCTAAGTTTCCTGTTGTATATCCCATTGTACAAAAGATTTGATCATAAAAATGTAGTCACACTCACACACACATGTACATGCACATACACACATACACACCCTATTCCATACATGTACACACTGCTCAAGATCAGAAGACAGGAAGAGATCAGTTTTACCCAAATAACCAGGCTGGCTGCCTTCTTAAATTATATCTTGCAAAATAAATTATTTAAGTTCTACTAGCTTTGCTTGTGACAAGACAGAGGCAATGCTAACAAATTTAAATGAGGACCCAACATTGTAACTGTATTAAACATTATGGGTTCACTGAATCATTTTCTCTTTTGAATTCTCTAACCCTTTCCTGATTTCTCTCTCTCCCACCTTTCCTGACCATTGTTTTTGCAGTTGAACAGCCATGCTGTATAACCTGAGGAAAATTCTCCTGCCTATCTAAAGAGAGCCACTAGGTTGATATTATTTTGTGTTAAACACATGCTTGGACCTTGTCTCTAGCTTTTCAGGCACATGAATTTAAATTTTCTCAGTGTGTCCAGAGATTTCCAGATTTACTGTAACCATTTATATAAATGAATAATGTAGGAATGAATTTCAAATATTGATTCATCATGAGAATTAATGTTTGCTTGTGTGGGCTGATTATCATTGTCTATAATATAGAAATTCTATGGCGAGATTTAAGGCAATTTGAATTTTGCCTGATATGCTCTAGAATCTAAACCAGAAGAGTGATATTAATCACTATATAATAGTGCAAATCAGCCATCTTTATGATAGGTATAACCTCCTAAATGGGCTAGTCATTCACATAAACAGATTGAAGTAGGTACCCGTTTCATATGGAAGGTGCTAAAAATTTCTTTCAGTTCATTCTTGTTCTCTTTAAAAATACTCTTTCAACTGATTACAGTTATATTGATTAGACTTAAGTTTTCTTAATCTCATTCACAATCTAATCATACCTCCTTGAGAGTCATCCTAGTGTATATTGATTTCATTTCATAACTTTCTCAGGCTCTTCAATCTCACATTTATAAGGCATCCCTTATGTTTCTTATGATGATAAATTATTAACTCTTTCTTAATTACATTTTCAGTGGGTAACCTTGAATTTTAGTTTTAACCTTTATTGCATTGGGAATATCTGTTTAGTTTTTTACCTTGATATGGTAAAGACTAATCTCTAGGTACTGATATGAGGACATGATTTTACCTTTACCCTAGTCCAAGATCCTATTCAATAGAAATCTTGTGGCAGCAAGATAGAGGAACTATGACATAAGACACCAGAATTTTCTCCACTGATGCCAAGCTAGAGGAATAGAAGTATATCTGTTTTCTCAATAATCACTTTTGTGCTATTATTTGTTAGTAGTTCAAAGCATCTCATCACATTTACCTTTTGGCTGACCCAATTTCTAAAAAATTAACTCTGTATGATCTGTTGAGATGTTCTTCCTTCTTTTCTTGCTTTAGTTCTGTAACTGGACTACTAGGTATTGAGGGCTTACAATGAACCGACTTTGTGTTAGGCACAGGATAAAAACACAATGCTAGCCTATGGGTTTCACAGTCTATTGAAGGAGACTGACAAATAGGTAAGCAATTAGAATACAGTGTGATAAGTGTTATCATAAGAATAATAGCAGGGTCCTAAGGAGAACATAGGAAAAGCTTCTTATCTTGAATAAAGTGCAGTTGCAGTTTCTGGGGTCCCCCCAAGCCACCCTCAGTTTCAACAATTCTCTAGAAGGATTCATAGAACTTAGCAAAGTCTTTAAACTCATGGTTAAACTTTAATACAGCAAAAGGATATAATGAAACATCATCTCACAACCGTTAGAATAGCTGTCTTCAAAAAGATAAGAGATAAGTATTGGCGAGCATGTAGAGAAAGGGAACCCTTGTGCACTGTTGGTGGGTATGTGAATTGGTATAAATGCATACGAGTATACTGGATTTCATATAACCATTAGAAAAAGTCAGCATATCTCTATGGGTGTTATATCATTAA
The DNA here is from genome assembly GCF_964165515.1 of Mesoplodon bidens. Lineage (NCBI taxonomy): Eukaryota > Metazoa > Chordata > Mammalia > Artiodactyla > Ziphiidae > Mesoplodon > Mesoplodon bidens. The sequence continues at coordinate 46,537,947 of NC_138170.1, read as the reverse complement.
CCAAAAAGCCCAATTACACATATGTGGGATGATGTGAGGTGCAGGACACAAATGGTTTTCAGGGTCCAATTAGAGGAGAAGTCTGCCTCTTTGTCTTAAGAACACTTGCTGCTCAAGAATTATGACTTTAATAAATGAGCCAAATCCAATTCCCTATTTAGTCAAGCCCTACTAAGCAGCTCTGAGTCTTTCTCATAGCTTTTTTGTCTCTCTTCAAAAAATCCCTAATGAACATTATATCCTCATGGAGATAGCTACTAGAAATGATTGCTTATGGTGCCTGCAAAGCATAATTCTGGTTTTCCCACTGACAGAGGTGGCATTAACCTTGGTCACCCTGGATTTGAAACAAACACAGTACACAGGTATGTGGAGAATCACATACTGACTGCACAAAATAGGGAAATTTCATCTCTTCATGCTTTTAGGAAAGAAAGGTCAAAGTGGTCACTTGAGACCAGAGCTTTTCTGATTTTTCTGTCTGATTAAACTTAAAGTGGAGTGACACTGGGCCAAAGAGCTTAAGGGCAAATGAGAAATTCAGTGTGCCTTGTTATAGAACAGAGCTAAATCCCATCTACAGGAAAGTGGTTTGGGAACTTGCTAATAGAAGAGACTTGGTCAGCTGCAAATATCTCATAAAATACAGAATAAACTCTTTTTAAATTGACAAAGACTGGGCAGTTTTCAATTACTTTTCTGTCTATAAATCACATTTAGGTGAAACAGCAAGAGAGAAGGGAAAAAAAAGAAAATGAGAAGCAATTGCATTAATAAGGATCTTAGGGGATCTTATGACCCCATAAAGATAGAGATCAGAGCTGATTCTTTGACTTCAAACTAGCATTTGGTAGGGAGCTTTGTTAATCTGCAGAACAAGATTAAAAGGATGAAAGAAGAGGGAAGAAATGAAGGAAAGGAGAAGAGGAGGGAAGAAGGGAGGACAGGAAAAATGAAAAGGAAGGAAGGGAGGAAGGGAGGGAGGAAAAGGGAGAGAGGGAGAAAGATTTTTCTCCTTCAACACCTTCTCTTTCCATTCCTCTGTTGAAACTGTGAATTCTAGATAAATTGAATCACTTGCAGTTTAACAAACGTGATGATCTTTCTTTCTCTTGGTTCTTTGCCCAAGCCACCCCCTTTGCCTATGACCCTCTTGTCCTTACCCATTTGATGGAGTATCTTCTACTCCTCCTTCAGAACCTGCCTCAGATGTATCTCTTCCTGGGGAAATCCTCCCTGATGCACCACAAGATGCATTTATAAATCATTAAATGCAGTAATCAAAAACAAACCTTTAGCAGGGCATGCATTTCAATATATTTTATTTACCTTTTACGTCTTATTCAGTTGGCTGGGTAGAGGTATTATCATATATGTTATTAGCACCTAGCACAGTACCTGTAGTCTAGTACATAATAGGTGATCAGTGATGATTTAATGATAAACCTCATAACTATTCTCCTCATGATCATAACCACCACCATCTGAGAGAAATGGCAAAGAATATATGCCTATATATATTGTTATTAGAACAAACCTATTTCTAATAACAGCAAAACAATGTATCCAAAATATGAAGATAGATCCATAAAATCAGGTTCATTCAAACACGATTAAGTAGTACATTAATTTAAGTAAAAAGAAATATAATTGAAACCATGACCCACATTATTTTTCAGTAGTAATCAGACACACTAGATGGCAAAATGTAGGAGGCATTGCATTCCTTCTAAGTCAAGCAAACTTTCAGATGAATCAAATGCCCCCAGCCCCTTTTCTCAAATCTAGATCTTCTCATAAATAGAATCCTTCCCCAACCGGAGAACTCTCCTACCCCCTGCCCAACCCAAATTCATACTCTGACCCTCAATCCTCCTGTGCTTTCCTACCAAGGACTTGTCAATATAAAACTAACTACCACCCCATACTAAATATATTGGATAGAAAATGATTTTAAAATGAGAAGCTTTATGCTTAAAGAACATCAAAGTTACCAGAGAAGAGTTTCTCAAAGTACCATATGCCTCCTCAAATTTGAAAAGCAGCCCTCCTAAAACGTGACAAAGTTACATACTTGGACACATATTACAATACAAGGAGGAAGGAGAAGCTAACTTGCATTTTTTTTTTTTTTTTTACCTACCACATGCCACACATTAAGTGAAAAAATCTAGGTAAATTCTCAGGATTATTTGGTTAGGAGGGTATTATACATCCCATTTAGAGGTAAAAATTTAGACCCAGGATTCTGGAATAAAATGCTAGTATTCACACACAGACTAGTGGAATAGTATAATTTATTTCCTCAGTCGTAAATATGATAGAAGATTAGGTAGGGCAACAACTCTGGTCATTCCATTCTTAAAAAATAAATGCCTCAAGATATTACTACATTTTTCTGGGCAGACAAGCATGTTTTAAATAATGGATATTTAAGAGGGAAGTTCTGCACTAAGGTGGAAAGCAAACATGTCATGAGAGTTTCAAACAAAATCTCTGCTTTGAAACATAGCCATGTTATGTTGAACAAATAAACACAGCAGTGTGTTTTGGTTCTTTGAAGTAGATGTGAATGCTATTTCTATTCTTGGATGTAAAATAATAATATCATTGAGTGTTTGGGAGCCACCTTTTTAAAATTTAAACTTGAAAATCCCGAATAATCCAAACATACAGTCCATTGTCACTTTTCATCATGTGGCCCAGTAACTACTCTAATACTTGAGAATCTAATTCCTGACACTGGAGAGTATATCCCAGTTTTTAATAGGATTTCAGTGGGATAAGAACATGAGACTGTAATTAAAGCTTTAGCATATAAAGTCCCACAAGTCCTTCCTTAATGTTACCAAAGGATGATCACATCATCTACAAATTAATTCCCAAGTTATGATCACTGGTTTTGTGCCTAATTAAGAGTTATAAGAATAGATGTCCAAAAATGGCCTTGGAGTTGTATCTGGCTTGTGATTTATGAAATTTATTGCTAGATAAAGGCTGCAAAACCATCTGTTTCTTACAGCAACTATACACAGCCTCTTAAATATCCAAAGCAGATTTTTTTTTCATATCAATTCTGAAATTTCCTTTCCAGAAACTTTAACACTCCCTCAGTAAGTTTGACAATTTTATTCTAAGCTATGTGTCTATATCTACATATTTCCCCTAACCCTGTATTCCTAGATCACTTCCATGTTATTGGTATACTTCTATATTCCTCTCCTTATATCAAATATTAGTATTGCATAATTTAAGAGCTTGGTGATTTTTCAGTTACCATGGTTAAATTTCTCAGTTAAATTTATACCCATTTGTTTTTTTCTACTTCTGAATGGGCTATTTAGAATTAAATGCTGCATAAATCCCTGAACTTGGGAGTATACTTTTGGAGGATCTAAATTATAGCAATATAGCACTCTGTTCAGTTAATCAGTGGACCATGTCTGTGTCTCTATGGAGATGGATTGAGCTAGGTGTCCACTCAGCCATGGACTGCTGAGTATCATTTGACTACAGCACTACTAATGTGTCTTTATCTAAGGTATGTACTGTCCATGTATGGGATCTTTTCATCGTTATCTAATCCAGGTTTCATCACTCTCTTTTTTCAAATTCCCTTCAGTGCTTGACTTATGTTCTTCTCATAGAAGTAGTGGTAATGTAGTGGTTTCAAACCCGTGTATGTTTAAATGACTTTTACCTACAGGTGATTTAACACCTTCATTCAAAGTTTGTCTTTGCTTAAATAGCTATATCAACCTACACTCTCCCAATCTTACAATCTAACTCATATCCATTATTCAAGGCTAAGCTCCAATGCCTCCTCATTCTTTTACAACATAACTCAAAGTTCTTTCACTTTATTCTGAAATTCCAAATAGTCTTTGTATTTTCCGTGCATTGGAAATTGTTTTTTTATGATATATGTATTTTCTAATTATAGTGCAATCTTTAATACAAACTTAGGTAATAATCTCCACAGTTATTTTGATAACTTCAACATAATAATCACTGAAACAATTTCAGCTTTCACCTGTATGAAGTTTTTCTCCTCCAAAACATCTCCACCACTTAACTGTACAATTTTAGAAGAAACTTCCATTTTCAGAAGATATAAAGCAGTGATTTGTTATTAGTAAAATCAGTACATTTTCTTTTTCTGACAGTCAAGCATTAATTCAAAAGTAGTGAGATGTTTGGCACACTAGGTAGTTTCTCTTATTCTAAGTTCTACAGGTAGAAGATGAACTAAAATGGGACAAAAACTTTTTTTGAAGGAGCAGGTGAGCAAAATCTTCTGCCAGCAAATTTGAGCTTGAGACAATGAAGGTAACAAATTCAAGTGTGTGTGTGGTACACAAAAATTGAACTAAAGTGTCCGCTAAATCAGTGTTTCCAACCTCTTAATCATTTCAATCTAATTTAACCAATATTGAATGTGTCTACCATGTTAATTGAACTGCTTTAGACATTTTGAAGATATAGAATTCAGCTATATATGAGTCCAACTTGCAGCCTTCCTCTATGACAAGTTTGGGAAATAAGACAAGAGTTTAGATAAGTATAAATCAAAAATATATTACAGAATGTGCTCTGGTAAGACTACAATTAAATGGTTCTTATATCCCAAGTGTTTTTGTTTTTTTTTTGTTTGTGTGCTTTTAATGTATCCCACAAGAAAGATTTTAATTCCAACCAGATAAAAGCTTTAGGAGAGAGAGTAGTATTTATATTGAGCTTCAGAGAATGAGTAAAATATTAACAGACATGAACAGGGTAAAGGTCTTCTGAGTCAGATGGACTCTTGCCACTCTATTTCTAGAAAAACCACTTCTATCTTTCGTGGCCATTGTTGTCAAATGGTTCTAAAAGCTTTCTAACCTTTGTCAGATATATCACTCATCACTAACAGTAATGACACAGAAACTGACTCCTGCTCTACAGTATTAACAAGACCATCATCTGTACAGTCTTTCTTGGGAGGCTAAAAGAAGAAATCAAAAGTAAAATACCACAACTCAATCTGCTCTCTCATCCCACATGCCCTCTGTAGCTGACGAATGACTTCTAACGCTAGGGAGTATTTGACATGAAGTTCTATATTGAGAACTAGGAGATTAAATTGAAATATAAAATGTTCTGAAGCGTAAAGACACACATTCCTTATTGTGAAATAATATAATTAGTAAAGATGCTTAAATATCAACATAGGGAAACTTTTAATTGGAGATATTCCTGAAGTATCTGTAAGTAGAGAAATCACATTAATAGTCAACATTTATCCTGCCAAAGGACATACCATTTTGACTAAATGTTATAATTAGGATAGTACTTTGCTATTAATGCTATCATGAGTATACAATTTTGTGCTGGAAAAGGATTCTGAATTGATTTAGTCCCATCATCTCATTTCAGAGTGGTTGAACAACTTTCACTACATTAGAGAGAACCTGTCAATGGAAGACTAGTTACTAGAACTCAGGGATTTTATCCTCTATATTGGTATCCTTTCTAATAGCCCCCAAGCAACTTGTATTTCATCACTTTCCATCTAGAGCAAGCACTGAAAGAAAAGTTTCTAAAGAATCAAGTTAGTTTTCCTAACAGTAGTCCTTTGTTTAAATCCATGAGTAATTAGACATTTATTTCTTCTGTCATCTTTTCTGTGGCAAAAACTAACACAGGTATTGGCCAAATACTGTCCACCATTAGTCTCAGAAAAAGATTGCGTCTACTCCAAAATCAAGAAAAATTTCTAGGACAGCATCTTGTGCCCAGGGATCTCTCAGAAAGTCATATATGCAAACCATAATTGGCAGATTTGGCTTCATATGCAAATGTTTGGTTCATTATTTTTTGGTATATAAATTTTAAAAATGTATTCCTTAAAAATTGTTGGAATTCATCTTTTTAATAAAAAAGGAGTAAATAGAAAGTTCATATATATAGTTTAATATGTGCCCAGTACTATTAATACTTTGACAATGGCATATATTAGTTGTAGTATTAGAAAACTCATGTTTGCTTATAACTAAACCTATGTGAGAACTTACAAAAGGCTTCTTACCCCAAATAAGACAACAGAGGAGTTGGCTTAAGGGCAAGATAGACTCCTATTTGTAGTTTTATTTAGAAGTATCTCTAACACTTTGAAAAATGTGCATTGTCAAAAGGGAGCTAAAATCTAAGATAGTGATAGAGGCCATATGAAAAGAAAAAGAGAAGCAGAAAAGCAGACTATGGAAGGCATGTAGCATAGCAGTTAACCATATGGACCCTGTGGTCAGACTACATGGATTCAAATCCCAGTTCTACTATATGTGGACTTTTTGATCATGGACATAGTATTACCTTACCTTTCTGTGACTCTGTTCATATATGGAGTCTGGGAACAAACAATATGTGTATACTTAAGGAGGGACAGGGTGGAGTTTGCAGAGGCCTGGAAGCAAAGTTTAGGGCCCCAAACTCATTTTTAGCATTTTAGTCATTTCAAGAGCAAGGGACTGAGGAAAGTAGAATGTTTGTATTAAAGGAAAAACACTGAGGTCCTGAGCTAGTTATCAGTGGAGGAACAAGTTAAAGACAGAGTTACTTAATTTGGAGAAAAACACTAGGGTTTAGAAAAAAGCCCTAACTTCTTCAGGTCCTGAAGTAAAAGCAGGAATAGTAGAAAGAATGATGAGTAGTGCTGAATTAGCTGTACTACAAGGTAGATTTCAGAAAAAAGTCTCCTGAAGACAAATTTGATCCCAAGACCTTGGGCATACAAAGTTATAGGTCATAATTATGAAACTACAGGTGGGAAGTAAGTGACTCTCATTCTGTGGATCTTGGGAACCACAGCACAGAACACAAGGACATAGATATGCATGTGCTTGTTAAATACCCTGTAAGGAACAGAGTGATCTTTATTTCCAAATATTTCAAATTTTAGTTCTAGAAGTCTACTCATCATTGTAGTTAGAAGAGCTAAATATCAAAATGTAGCAACATTCTGGCACTGGACTCAGAAAAACAGCCAGATAGCCATTAAAAATGCTTTTTAGTTTATGCACAAAAGTCCTAAAAATAATTTTTATATAACAGCACATTGAATTAACTGAAACAACTAACTAGGGTTCAACAGAAAGTATACAAATTCAGATTCTTCAACTAGTATTTTAGTAGCATTACCAGTGTTATTTCATTAATTATAAAAATATTTAAAATTATAAAACAGAATTTAAATGGACATTATATAACCCTCCTCCCTAGAGCTTTTAATCTGATTGATTAGCTGATGTCTTCCCACTTTTTAAAATGCAAATACTAATAATAAAAATAACAATATTTAAATGTAAATAAAAAAGAAGCAAATGTTAAGCTTCATAATTTGTGTTGGAAAGTAATTATTGCTTTCCTAATAAAAATGTAAATTAGACCTATCGATTTTTATATTTCGCTGAGATTATCTAATACTAGAATGAAATGTACATTTTCAAATATAATTTAAAATCATATAAAGAAAAATTTGAGATCATTTGGATTAATGATATCTAAATAATTCTGTGTCACTTAAACAGGATTCCAAGAAGTAATGATCCATATTTCACTTTGATAGCATGCTTGGGTAAATGAGAGAGTTTGCCTAACATGACAAAGCAACAGTAACAACAACAACGAAAAACTAAAACAATATCATTTATTAAACATTCCCTGTCTGACAGGACCTGTTCTAATATACAACTATCAAAGAACTTCTAAAATTATTCCCATTTCAGAGAGGGGAAACCGAGGCATGTTTCTTTTCAGTAAAATCTCCAGTGTCACATAACAGGTAATATTATAGCCAAGATTTGTCTCTACATGGTCTGGGTCCAGAGTCCAAACTTAACCATTTAATAACATCCAGTACTCCAAAATGCCATTCTATGGGCATAATGAACACAAACATCTACATGTTTAGCCCTAACTTTTGCAAACACTCTCATATTATGAGAATCATAATATCAAATGGCTCTCTTAAAGTCCTAATTTTATTTTGGAGGTAATTCACTAATGAATAGGGTCATCTGTAATAGCATAAAATACATATATTATTTTATTATTTTTTTATTCCCCTATCTTAATATTTTTCCATGGTATAAACTCAATTATTTTTCAACCTGAACTAAGTTGAGTATCATTTAACCATTATTCTTTAGAATACAATAAGTCAAACTCAATAAGAAATTAAGCATACATAGTGAGTTAAATGTATAGTGTGTTAACTGTATAGAAAAATGAAGACAGACTAATAAATGGAATGTGTGTAGTACAGTTAACATGCAGAAGTCAATTCAAAAAAAGCACTAGTATGCTATTATGACTTCAGTCAAAAGTAAAAAAAAAAAAAAGAAAATAGGAAATATTTGAGATTAAATATAGCTATTGAATTGGCTTTTGAAAGAAACCTCTGCATGCGGTTTGCTATCTTTGATTCAAATCTAGAATAATGTAAAGAGAAGTGCCTTATAAACAGTGCCTAAAATTGAAGTCCCATGATGCCTGCTGTAATTATACAAAATTATTGTATTTAGTTTTAAATAGTACTATTCTTAGTGCTATGGAACATGAACAAACGTATTGGAAGCTCTTTCTTTAAAAAGGTCACTTTGTGGGCTTCCCTGGTGGCGCAGTGGTTGAGAGTCCGCCTGCCGATGCAGGGGACACGGGTTCGTGCCCGGGTCCGGGAAGATCCCACATGCCGCGGAGCGGCTGGGCCCGTGAGCCATGGCCTCTGAGTCTGCGCGTCCGGAGCCTGTGCTCTGCAACGGGAGAGGCCACAACAGTGAGAGGCCCGTGTACGGGAAAAAAAAAAAAAAAAAAAAAAAAAAATTGGGTCTTGGGGAAGGACTCATATACTGATGCGCGTGTCCACAAAAAAAAAAAGAAAAGGTCACTTTGTGAGTTGGTCTAATGAGCCAAGTTTCTCTGGTCAATAAGAAAAGCACCCCCAAAACGAGCTCAATCAATTAATTTCACAGAAAATAAGTAGGACATTTCACATTCATCCATATTTAGCCTACTCTACCTTTTAGCACCAGACTCTATTGTTGAGTGCTTTGGGGAAAACATAATTTCTAGGAACTCTGTGTAAAAGTAGGGGAAAATGTAAAATGAAATTGTTTCATAGTTAAATTTTCTTTTTCTTAAAGGTAGGTACATTTTTCCAACAATCTAGGAAAGGAAAAACAAAATTCAGGGGTAGTGATAGTGAAAATATCAAAGCATTCTGGGAAAATTAACCTATTCCCTTATATGGTCTCTTTGCTGACCACGTTTTTAATATAGTATAAGGCTGCAACCTGGAATTCTTATAATCACCTAACTTTTGGGTTCAAGTGTAACAAATATAAAGGAAGAAAAATAAAAACACACTAACAGAATCTCAATCTGAATTTCCTTCTATTATGTACTGCAAAGTTCTTTCAAAAACTTCTGAACTCCTGGGAGTTCTCAAAGGTGACTATCTAAATCAGAATTATTAAAAAATATAATCTATGGGGGATGCTGATGTAACAGCATTTAGAAGAGGGTCATATTGTTTATTTTCCCCTGCTCCCTGGTTTGAGTGAAATTACTTGTCCAGCCAATGGACTTGATACTTACAGGCAGTAGTATAATATTATAAAAATGACAACTCTGAGATAAAGAGCCAGAGTTATCATGAATCCCTAGCCAGAGCCTACACTCCTCACTGCAGATGACAAGACAAAGTTCTGGACAAGGGCCAAGAGAGTGAGCCAGGTTTTGGGGGGCATGAAACTTATACAATTTGGGGTGCTCATTAAATAAAAATACAAATTATAAATACGAAATTAGGAACACTTAGACATGTTTATTTTGAATGATGAAAATATCAAAATAATAACAAATTTTAAAAGTGACTAATACCTGAATAGCACAAATATACTGTTATTAGAACCCATTGCGAAGCTCCTCCCTGAGTGTTGAACAGTCCTGTGTGAGTGAGGAGCACAAAAGTTGTTTCATTATTTCCCAGAAAATCTGTCCACTCTTTGAGAAGAGAGAATTATTTCATCTACATTGTAGAGAAGATGTTAAAACTATACCCTGATGTCACAATTTTGATTTACATCTTGTCAAAATTGAAAAATTCCCTCTGGTTTGAAAAATAAATTTTATTGTAGAGAAAACTAAGAGAGGGAGATGACAGTTTAAGGAATAGGTCAGGGTAACTTCTTAATGACTTAAATACAACTAAATGTCAAATTTCAAGAATTTCACTAGTCTTCACTTTTCATGAAAGACTAAAATGCTTCACATTACTTATTTTCAAAATGATTTTTTTTGGTAGGTGTACTTCTTATTGAAAGGTTACACACAGCAGCTCTGTTTTCCTAACGTCTCTGCATAATGCATATATCAAACAGCTGTCCTTGATGCATATTTATAAGAGGACTTCTTTTTTGCATTCTCTGATCTCAGGAGACATCACAAAAAGAAGCATCTAAATCTTTGAAATGCGTTGGTTTCATGGCGCATACTGTTAGGATGAGACTTGTGAGTGGAGTGTGTGTTTTCTTTACAGTTTCATCAGCTAATAATTTTTGTAATGCTAACTCAACATTCCGCTGAAGGTTTCAAAGAAAAACATGAGGCAACGAAGTTGCAAGCAAGTAGACACACCAGAAGTGAATTATGAAGTCATTCTCTATCAATCATCAGAAATAAAAAATTGTTAATAAAATACATTACAGTAAAATTATGTGTATGATGATAGTTGGAATACAAAACCTACCAGGAAACAATCTGAGAACAATTACAAACAAATATGTTAACCAGTAAAAAATGATATAATATTACTTGGCGGAATAGGTACTCAAGGAACAAATTTTAGACAGAGAGAAATGCCTCAAAAAAGATAAATATTATGTTCCAATTAAATCCAAAGCTTAAATTCATGTGTCTGCTATTGTAAATGCTAGTCAGGTTTGGGCTATTGTATTTTCTTAACCAACTCATTTTATACAATACCTGAGTTACTTGATTATTTCTTTTTCCCTTTTTACTAGGTCTAAATGCAAATCATGAAACATTTAAAATTTAAAAAAAAAACCAAACTTTTACTATATAATTTAATAAGAAGTACAGTTCTAGTGCTGGTTCCCAATATTTATGGCAAAAACTATTGCAGTTCAAAGTGGAAACAAACCAGAAGGGCTTCAGTCATAATTTACCCAGATTTTACTTTTAATGAACAGTTTGGACTTCCTGGGTGGCCAAAACTATTACCAAACTATTCCATTTAATCAGCAGAAAAGTTGGTGAGATCTCATAAAAATCTTCAGCCCTATTTTTCAGGAACTGTAAATAATGCATTTACTGAGTTAATAAATAATAGCCTAAAGTAAAAGAATGCAAGGAAGAAGTTGTTGCAAGGGAGAAAAGATTTATTTCCAACATCAACTGTAAATTAGATAATTAACCATACAATCATAGAATCAAAAAGCTGGAAGGGATTATATTAGAAGAGGCATTTTTATTTTTGAACTGAGTTTTCCCAAAAGGAAATTTTAAAATTTCTCTTACCAAATCTTTGAAATCACAGTTTTTGCTTTTCCTCCAAGATGGAGAAAAACATAAAATCCCAGGGGTCACTATAAGCAAGGTTTCCCTCAGGGAGTAAAAAAGACTGAATTACCCATTAGTTTTTATTAAAATAATCCTTCATGAATTCTTTATATAGCATTTTGTTCGATGTTTAGAGAATAGACAAAGAAACAGAATTTACATTTTCTGCCCTTGAGGAGCTTAAGGTCGCAAGAGATTATAGTCAGAAAAGAAAAGAAAACAAACAAACAAAAAATAAAAACCTAATTAATTATTAAACTATACATTAAAATTGAGTGTCTTTGTTCTGAGGCAATATTGAATGCCTGGATACAATGGAGTGAGGTGAAATCCATAAAGAACTTCCTGAAAAATTCCATTTTCATTTGAAATGATGGCCACATTGATTCAGTATGCAGAATAATACTATATCACGGATAGTTTCCCATTTAATTTCCTGTATCGCATTTTATTTTATAACTTTTTGGAATTAATGATTTTCTGTGTGTTTTTCTGGAATCCCCAATTATACTATCCAATCACTGGAAAGATATCAACTCTTATTTTTTCTAAATGACGCCACCCATGAATAATGCTGAGCACTACTTAAGAAATTAATAAATGCACACTGATTGATCAATTAAATAATTTTTCTGCAAAAAGAAACTTTAATTTTAATTAAAAGCTAAGTTTCAAGGAAATGACATTTCATGCAAGAACCATAAAAAAATTATAAAATGCTATAAAATATCTCTGAACAGAGCAATAATGTATTATGTAATAGTTTAAGGGTAAAATAGCAAATTAACTGTGATACGAATGAATTAAAGGCTACTCTTAGTAACAGATGATTTGCTCTCATGCACCTTTTCAGGCAGTAGAGGACTTGACCTCAGAAAATACACAAGGCATCTAAATGGAGAGGAGAAAATAGCTACCATGTAGTGATTGAGGCTATGTCCCAAGGCACACATTAGACATACCTTGACTATAGTCATAAATAGCTGGGAAGTATAAGGAGGCTGAGGCTCTCATACCATAGGTGATAGTTTGAATCAGATACACAGTCCATTGTTATATAACTTGTTTTCCATGTCACTATTATTTATTATATAGAGGCTATAGTTGTTTTTCAATTCCCACAATTTGTACACACAGTGAGTGTGCATTTATAGCTCAGAACTACTGAGAATCTCTCCAGGAACCAGGCTGGGAATTTAGCTCACAGTCAAAGCAAGCATGAATTACAAGAACATGTCATTTATCAGTTTAGAAATGGATCTGGGGACAAAAGAGGAAATGGAATAGGTCACAGTAAGTTTAGGTAATGCAAAAATTAGGAAAACATTCTTATATAAGCACATAGTTAATTGTTGGCTTACTTTTATGTCCCTATCTTGAAGCTAGTGGTTCCTCGAGAGATGCATGTTCTTTAGTGGGTTCTCAACATGATTTATTATTGTGCTAAGTGAACATTTTTGAATTTCTAATTCTACTGATTTTTACATTAAAAATATCAGTGTTACTAATACTTTATATATGGATTCCCCCCCCCAGTGCTTTAGTCAGTGCATGTATCAAATATCACAAAATTTAAAATAAATGAGATATATCAGCAGGGCATAGTCAAAGTTCCACATGCAGAAATTTTCACAGTGAAGTCATCACAGCTTCACTGGCTTTCAACATATTGTGATTTATAACAGTTTATATTTGCCAGTATAAACTGATCTAGGTATTATTTCATCCTGTTTTAATTTACCTAGCTTCCACTAAAAGGAACAGTGGCTTTAAAATATACAAATAAATGTCAGATTAAAGATAGTACTAATAACAGTAACAAAAGCAAGAAGTAAAAAGTTGGCAAAGGCTACACTACTACCACAATTACAAGTGGTGGTAGCCATATTATGAGTAGAAATAAAATAATGTAATCTCTATTTTCTAAAATTAACAGAGAATTTCAGATAAGAGTACATTATGTCTTGAGATATGAACTAAATATTATGCAACCAATATGATTCTCAGTCCACATATAAGCTAAGCATCAAAACATGAAATCTATACTCAATTTTGTTATAATTAAAATCATGTAGCACTCAATACAGGCTTGGTGAACAAAAATTTAGAGCCATCTTTGAAAGTTTATTTTTTAATAATGAAAGACAAAAAGCTACATGTCATTGATAAGTACTTTAATTCCCGTTCTATATAATGGATGAAAAAATAAAGAGAAAATAATATGCACCAATTAAAATAAATTTATTATTTAAAGTAACATTAAAATCATTGCTGGAGGATGGATCACAAAATATTCTTTGTGTTCCTCTACATTCCCAGCTTGCCTTGTAGTTAGATCAGAGCCATTTGAGAGCGATAGCTGATGGACAGTGAGAAGTGATTAGTTTCATTCCAAGATGAGGCAATTAAAAGCCAGTGTACCTCTCTTTTCCTGCTGTGATTACCTTGTAGGACATATGTTCCAGAAGCATAGATTCAAGAGGGAGGAAAGCTGCTTGACTCTTGTTAGACTTTGCATAAGTTAGAAATATATTCTCTTTATTAAGCCACTGATATTATAGGGTTTGTCTGTAGCAGCACTTAACATAAGTTATTCTGACTAAAACAAATAACTTTATATTTTGCCAGCAAAATCTAAATGTTAGTCATTGTATCTGTCCTTTCTCCTAGCACTAAAAGAACCTTGGAGTTTTCCCTAGAGGTGCCCTCACATATTCCATGTTTTTATGATTACTTGTCAGCATTTTATTTCCAACATATATTATTATATATTATTTAGTTTAATATTTAATACCTAATACTTAAATACTTCCATATGTTTTAAAATCTTTGTTGCTCATCATTACTGCCTTTGTATCAGTCCTAACTGCTAGCCTTATTTTCCTTCTTGCTAACTAAAACTTTTAGCAGTTCTTTCAGCATTATTTACTGAAGTTCAAACTGAAGTCGTGTATTTTAAAACATCTTTGTTGAATTGAACAAGTTAATACGTGCAAAATATTTATACAATTTTTAGAATTAGATCTGTTTTTTAATCTTTTCTGTGTGTTTCCCATATGCCCTGAGTTGTAGAGGTTTATGTATATAGAACAGGTTTTGAGTTTCCTTGGCCAGGGTCCCATAGAATTCATTGGATTGAGATAACTTTTGAATTGATTTCCAGCTCATCCTGCCTTATTACTTTGGTATTAATTACTCTTGAACAAGTAGATACACAAGACTGAAGATATATAGCACACACATTGCTTCACTGTTATTTCCAGGCTCATTTAGTCTGTAAACATTTTTTTTTTTCATTTTTTTCCAAGTTCCCAGAGAGATGACAACAAACTTATCAATGAGTCAAATAAGAAGCTTTAAGAGGTTCCAGTACCTTTTGGCTGAAGATAAATCTGCTAGTGGTTTGTTTGGTCCTTGCTCAGTTTTATTCTTATTACTTACTGTATATCTCTGAGGACCTGGAAACAGTAAAGTTTAGGCCATCAAAACTAGCTCTGAGCCAGCAAAATGGCCCTGTTTTCTTTCTTCTACTTAGTTTGAGCTAAAAGAAAGCTGGATTCTCTTCTCCCTAAGTGATATGACTTTACAAGAGATTCTTTGGCTTAAGGATACAAGGTTCCTGCTTCTGTGCTTGCTCTGAATCTTCACCTTCTCTACTCCTAGCTGAAAAGTGAATACAAGATACCTTCTGTATAGGATTCTATCCACATTTTCCTCCCAACTTATGCAAAGATGGTTATATAAAAAGATGAATGGACAGATAGATAATCTGCTTTACTAGAAGACACTTGTCACATATATAACTATGCTTGTGAGTGTAGATGTAAAGCAGTGGGTGTAACAATGGTAGTTTATGTTCTTCTAGTACCAAAGCTTTAATAAAGAATTAAAGAATTCTCTTTAATCAATTCTATATTTACTATTAAGTTTTTCATTTTATACAGTCTTTCCCCAATTCCTTCATCAGATCCAGTGATAATATGAGCAACTGATACATAATTAGAACTCATAGCTCATAAGAAGTAAAAACTTGCTACTGGCAAATTTTCTCTTATTTACACCAACTCTGTAAGTCTCACAGTTTCACCCATCACTTTATTCCTTCTTTATGTGTCCTTTCATATTTCCCACATATCTTTGCTTGCATTCCTCTTTTACTTTCTTTTCCAGGCAAAAATACAACACATACTCCAAAAAATAACCTCATGGAAAAGGCTGACAAAATCACTATCAGAATTCCATATTACTGCAAAAGTTCAATAGTTTTGTTACTTCCTCTGCTGGAGGTAGTCTGAAATAGGTAGACAGAAATTTTAGTTTGCAATGAACAGCATGTCGTTGTGAGAAGTGAAAAGCAGAATAATTCTGGTTTTATCATTAATCAGTATTTATAATATTTTGACATGTAATGTTTACCTACCTTTGAATGATGTAGAGTATCTTGATTACATTTCACTTCTTGTATACTTTATTTTGTCTTTTCTGGAGTTGATGATTACCTTTTTTCCCCATTTTCTTAGCTTTCTATATATCTCCTAAAAGTATAAATCTCCTTTCCATATATTTAGACCTATCAGGTAATATATCAGTTTCATTGTTTTCTTAGAGGTAGTCGTCTCATGCCTTGGTTCTGATCTAATCTGGACCTTATGCTCTCTAGGGTTTTAGCTACAGCTATATTCCTGAAATCTTCTAACACACTTCTCCTAGGGATTATTCTTTATCACTTTGTGATGTTGGAACTCATTTGTCTTCTTCCTCCCCCTCCTTATCCTTTTTCTAGTATAGCATATCTTGCAAGAATTTTAAAAAACAATGCATGGGACAATCTTTTGGAGAAGGTCTCAATGTTTTTTTCTTCTAACTTTATATCTGAAAGATATCTGTAATGGGAACAGATTTCTAGTTGAAAAATATGAAGGTATTATTCCACTTTGTTCAGCTTCCACTATTATTTATTGCTAAGAAATTTGATACTGTTCAAATTTCTCAACATTTGCATGTGGTATGATTTTTTTCCATGTAAGCTTTAAGAATCTCCTCTGTGTGTCCAGCCTTCTTCTATTTGATGGTGATGTATGTACATGATTTGAGTGTTCTCCACTGTGATGAATATTTATGGGTTATTTCTATCTACAAACTCAAATGGTTTTTTTTTCCTTTTTACCACTTTATAATTACAAAATGCCTTTTTTATCTTTAACACTAATCATTGTCTTGAAATTCATTTCATCTGACATAAATATAGTGATCTTAGTTTTCTTACGATTATTGTTTGCCTAGTATGTTTTCCCATCCCAGTCTTTAACTTCTCTCAGTTTTTGTACTTAAAGTGATTTTTCTTGTAGATAACACTTGTTGGGTTTATCTAGTTTGGCAATCTCTGCCTTTTACTTTGAGTATTAAGCAACTTATTTTTAACGTAATTGTTGATGTAGTTGGGTTTAAATATGATAGTTTGCTATTGTACTCCATTTGTCCCAATTGATCTCTACTACCCTCTTTTGGATTTATCGAGTTTTTTTTTTTTTAATTTCCTTATATCTCTTCTTTTGGCTATTGACTATAGCTCTTTCTTTAATTAACTTATTTTCATAGTGGTTGTTCTAGAGTTCACAATATCCATCTTTAACTAATCACAATCTATAAATTATATACTTTATATCTGTATAAATCTTTCTATTTTGAACATTCCAAAATTATTTCTTTGCTGAGTAACCCCTCTGTTTCCTCAGTTTTTTCTTTATTATTACTAGTCAGATGGTGGAGTTCCTGGGCCTATATTTCAGGTTTCTTATGATTGCTCTTACTTTTCAAGTGGTCTGTGTGTATGCATTCTAATTAGAAGTTTTTCTCATCTTTATCTTTCAACATTTTCCTTTTATATTTTGTCTTATGCTAGCTTACTTTTAATTTCAAAGGCCTTTTTTGTTTTTCTTATATAAATTTGCTTACTTATGTATGCATATATTTTTAATGGTATTTATACAGTGTGTTTATTTTATTGCATTCTGTTTTCTGAATTGTCTGTTTCTTCTAAGAATTTTAGTTCTATGTTGTATTTTCTGTCATTCAGGTTAGGAAACATGGTCAAATGATAGACTATAGAAAATAGGAAAAAATCCACATGTATCACTGGTGTTGGTTATTTTGTTAATTAGTGGGCCTTCTTTGTGTAAGCTGGCTGCCTCATTATGACTTTTCCCATAAGTTGTTTTTTGTAGCATTTTCAAAGCTAAATGTTCTCAAACTAATGTCCTTTCTTCATTGTATTTCATGCTTCTGATGTCTGAGCCTTTAGGGGCTCCATGATGCATACAGGCCTGCTTACGCACTTCCCCCACTGCTGGCATCATTTTTCATTTTCTCTCACTGCTCAGTCTGTTACTATTTAGTTATATGATTTAAAAATTCCAAAATTGTTTTGCTGGCATCTCTTTTTTGTTATGTTTATCCTTAAATATTTTCTTTTTTTATAGTTGTGATAAAGTTATATTTAAAGAAATTATATGTTTTTGCCATTTAAGAAATCAGCTTTCACATCCAGTCTTATGTTTAATCAGTAATTTAATAAGTTTGTGCTAATTGTCTAATAGGTATTTGGCCTTCTGGACCCTGTCCTCAAGCTACTTATATTTTATTTAGAATGACACAGCTAATGCTTATAAAAATGCAGAGCAGTACACTATCTATTAATGGGGTAAAGAATATAATCGAAATTCAGGAAAGGAGGAAATATATGTGGACTGAATATTTAGAGGAGAGAAGAAAATGTTAGGTCATGTACTGATACGAAATGGAACACATTTGGTCTTTGCTAGACTGAAGAAGAACACATCAATAACAATGACAAAGAACATTTCTAGAATGCTTATTCATATGCAGTAAATATACTAAAATTAGTATAGACTACTCATCTAATCCTCCAAACAAATAAATGGGCTAGTTACAATTATTTTTTCCACTTTTATAAATGAAGAAACTGTGGCTTGGAGAAGGATTTGACTTGCCTAATGTCAGAAAGCTAATCAATAGTTGAACAAGGATTCAAGTGCCAAAGTCTGACTTTAAAACCTATGCTCTTAAACAGCAGGCTAAACTGACATTTGTATAAATACAGCTTAAACTTAACAGTGTATTTGAATTCAATGTAAGTATTTTCAGAGATTTTTTAGAAAGTCAAATATAACCTTAATTGTGATAGACAATAACAGGGAAATGTAGACTGGTTTATGATATATCCTAATTAAAGAAGACAGTTAACTTTTTAATTAAAAATTATTCTATTGAAACTGGGGGTAAAGCTGCAGCTTTAAGCTGAAGGTAAATAAGTCAACAAAGCAATGAGCTGACATGGGCTGCAGGGACTTAGAACTCTTGGTTAATGTAATCAATAAGTTTTGAAATAAAAATATCATAGAACATTACTGATATGCCCTCCCCAAAAACAATCTCAGTAAGAACCCAACAAATGTAAACAAACAAAACAGAACACACACAATTAGACATAAATCTGTAGACAAATTCTATTTCCATTAAGATTTTTCCCTAAATATACATGCACTAAGATTCTATAAGACACAACTTGTTACATTGTGCCCCCTTTGAAATACAGCAGCTTAAAATATTAGAAGCTTGATGCAACAAAGCTAGTCAATCAGGTATGTAACGATGACTGCTTACACTAATTAGTAATAAATGGCTTCCACAGTGCTAAGTAGTATTCTTCACTTATATTTACAAAATACAAATTCCAAACACATTTATTAGGTACAGCTCTCCACTGTTTCTGCAGGTCCATTTATTGAATTTTAGCATAAAAATTTTAAAGTGGATAACAAACTTTCAGTGATTAAAGAGGGGAAGTTTGGTGTGGTGGAAAGAAGAGGATTGGAATCAGAAATTTCTGTCCTTGAGTAATGATGAAATTGTCTAAAATAAATTAAGTAATTAAAAAAAATGTCAGAAAGCAAGTCCATTCAAGGACCAAATGAGAAAAAGTAGTGTTCCACATAAATGTCTGCTCCTGGGCCCCTTAAAAGAATTGTAATCTCCTGACCATTCAAGATGATTTCTAATTTTTTGCATTAAGTTTAACTGGAAGGGCAGTAATTTCTGGCATTTTGCATATGTGCTTTAAATATTATTGTTGCTGTTATTGTTATTATTATGACTATATGGTTATATATTTAGTTCATTCAATTTATTTAAAAAAAATCCATTTGGCCAAACAGATCTCCTGGTCAAATGACCAGCCAAATGAGTTTACTTTCCATCAGAAAGAAGTCTGACTTCATTGCATTTTATTTATTACAGTTGCTTTCATTTCAAAATAACTGTTGATACAAGCCCCATGGCATCTCACTTTTGAACTCAAATTCTAAGATAAATAGATAGATAGATGATGGACAGGGTCAGGCAGACAGATATAGCACAGGGAGCTCTGTAGTAAGCTTGATACTAATTCTCCAGTTTTGTGTTTTTCTTTCTTTTTTTTTTTTCTTTGGTAAGGTCATGTTGTTTCGTTACCAATATACCCTCCCTCAGGAGCTATGCATTTTTGGATTATCCTTTTGGTTGGAGCTCAAGAATATGGATGGGACTACATAGGATTCTGGAAAGCTGATCAATTTGCCTTTCCTTAGTAATCTGGATCAAAGGCAATTCTGCAAAGGGTGTGAATGGGAAAGAAGCTTAAGAAACTTCAGAAACTTCAGTAGATCTGAACTTCAGAACTGCAGAACTCTCAATCTGATCAATTTTAGACATAAGTACATCAGGAAGATGAAGATGTATACAATTCTGTTAAAATGATCTGAGCCATGTATTTTCTGGAAAGTCTTTGCATCCCTCAGGAATAAGCACACCTGGGGTTGAAGACATCTGTTATAAAGCATGGTTCATTCTTCATCCTAACAAAATTACTCTGCCTGTTGACAAGGTCAGGAATTATAAAGTGAAGATAATAAAAGAGTTTATTCAGGAAGATCTTACTGCATCAAAGTAGTCCCTTTAGTCTATCATGTCAGGAAAAGGAGATGTGGCATTTGTCTAAGGTGATGTGATTCAGCTGAATTTGATTAACTACTTGAAGGGATCTGTCAGCATCTCTGTGAAACTAATCTGAAATATTCAATTTCCTTAAATGTGTTTAATTGGGTTGGGGCCTCAAGGCATATTTTTATCAGATTTCTAGTGCTTCATAGCTAATGCCCTGTTCTGATGTTTCAAAAATCTGCCTTTCTCCTATTATTTGATGTCTTTTATGTCTCAAAAACAGCAACTCAGAAGTCATGAGCACACATAAAACTAGCAGCCAAAAACCACACCAACATTTCATTAATGTGTCTATATTGATTTAAATTATTATGGAAAGATTTAAATTATTATGGAAAGATTTAAATTCAGAGTTGTGTGTATGTGGAAAGAGAGAGAGACTTTAATTTTCTTAAAAGATAAAAGTAAGATTCAGCAAGCCATCTTATTGATTTATGCCTCCAGAGATATTACAGGGATTTTTTGATCCCTGCCTGATCTATTTACCCTGGTGTTTATTCCCTTACTTTCCACTTTTCTCTCTCTTTTTCATAGACTGATATATAAAAACAAAGAAGCATTATCATATAAACATAAAATATATGCAGAAAGCATTTCAGAAATAATAATTTATATTTTAAATAATAATAAAAAATTTAAACAGAATATTTTGTTTCTCAAACTGGAGATATGCAGAATAAGCCCACCTGGGTCTTAGAATCCATTATGTAATCATATAAGTTGCATTAAGAAATAAAAAGTAGACACTTATTACAACAAAATATATCTAACAGTCAATGCAAGTGGAGATTTATATGCCATGGAAACTTGAAAAGGTACAAAGATACAGAATATGAATTCACAGCTGAAATACTAGCACATGATTTTCAAGGTTTTATGATGAAATGGAAGCAGAAGCTACCTACAAAGGTAGGTATGGAAGTAATGCAGAACAAAGGGATTATACAAACCACATGCAAATGTGTAGTAGTGTGCCATAGGACCTCAGTCTTAAAAGTACATTGATAATGATGGTGAATCTCCTAATTGTTTTATAGTGGCCAGGAAGTCATATTCATGCCTTACTCAGGTAAAGGAATCTATTCTATCCATTCAGAAAGAGAAGAAAAATGCTTGGAGCTCTAGAAAGGCATCCCTTTTCAATTTGTTACTTCAGAACCATCCTTATGTTACAATGCAACATTCACACATCCTCAGTTATGTCAAAGCCTGAGTGTATGGCCAAGGATATCACAGGTAGCTTGCTGTTGTGATCTTTTTTCCTAGAGTATTCCTTTGTTCTACTTATTTCCTTTCTTAAGAAGGAAAAACTATATAGTTAAAATATCCACAGAATTCTCTTTACCTATACAGAACTTCACTGCAAGAAGTAGAAGGTAGTCTTTATAGGTTGCACACCTAGTTACTTTCCTGGCCTATTACTGAGTGAGCCTTTGTAGGTAGTGACATTTCTGGAAGTATGCCATTGAAGAAGAGAGCTCCCCACCACTCTTCTATCATTTAACAGTTGATTTCAGACCTGATTGTCTGAGGATCAGGACACTTTTCCCAGGCCTGCTTGATACCAGGCCACAAGGTGTGTTTCCTTGGGGGGACTTCTAAAATGAGTAAGCAATCTTACTTTATCACAATTTTAATAAAGATACTCATTCCATCTTCACCCTTGCTTGTAAGAGAGCCTTTGCATCCTTCAGAGTTTTATTTGGGAAAAGATTCTGATCTCTATTTTGGAGGGTGAAGGAGGGTTGGAAAGTAGATCTTCTTTTCAACTTTATGCCCTTGGGAACATTAATAGCTTTTTCCAAGGCTAAAAAGTGCAACTGATTGCAAGATTAATTTCTCATTGTACATGACACTACGTAACGCAAACTCAACATTTCTTGCTTTCTAGAACTAATATCTTGACGTGTAGAACACAATCCAGATAGACAGATAGAAAGATAAAGGTAGAAAGAAAGGTGGCAGATATTTCATACATATACATATATATACATACACACATATATACATAAAAATACATTGAGTGGATAATGGCAAATATAGAACTTTTTAACTTTTAATTTCAAAAATATAATGTAATTACCACGACATTAGCACTACAGAAAACATTAAAGTGTTTTATTCCTGAGAGTTGCCTTGTGATTATACTAAAATAGCAATTCAGTGCATTTATTTATTGGAGTAAGTAATTAAAGTAACCAAAACAGTTTGCAAATATCAATTGTTCTGTAAATGCTAATATTTTCATAGAAGAAATACATGGATGTTTAGAAGAATGATGAAATTGACAAATATGAAATTGCATTTCCTTACTGCTTGGATAAGACTCACCCTCATTATGGAGAGCAACCTGTATTACTCAAAGTCCACAGATTTAAATGTAAATCTTAGCCCTAAACACCTTCACAGAAACACCCAGAATAATATTTGATCAACTATATGAGCACCATGGCCCAGACAAGCTGTCACATAAAATTAACCATCACAGCGTATTATCCAGGAACTTGTAATATTAATAGTTTAAATGTTTTCCCTTTAACTTTTTACCTTGTTACCTAAGTTTTTGGTTTTGTTTTTAAACATCTTTATTAGAGTATAATTGCTTTACAATGTTGTGTTAGTTTCTGCTTTATATAAGTTTTTTAAAGAAAGATTTTATATCACTAAAATTAAATGGCAACTCAGTGTCACCTGCTATGAATAAAATAAAACTAAAAATAATATAATGTAAATAAAATAATGTTTTCTGTACTCTGCTAAAAGTTCTGAAACTCAAGTCTTCCCCTAGTATATTAAAAAAAAATGAGAGAAGTTGGAAAATTTTAGAGAGGTACTAAAGGCATTCTGGCACCAAGGTAAGACTTCCTCATTGATTAAATCAATTCATTTTTTTTCACTAGAATTAAAAATTAATTAACCAAAAAACTCCAGATAATGGTGGAGAGAGGAGGTACGATGATTACTCTCTGCATAAAACAAGTATAAAATGACAATATTTCTAGTAACAACCATTTAGAGTCACTGGAAATCAGCCAATGTCAGATCAAAATATTGAGAAGCATTTGTTCTTTACAAACTGCAGAAGTGTTATGAAATGCAGGCTGAATCTATGGCTTTCTTGCCTGAAATTGTTCCTACCACCTTTCTGCCCTCTTCCCTGTTTGGTCACTGGAAACCATATCTTTACTGGTTTGGGGTTTGGGCAAATTAGCAGCTTTACCATTACAGATGCAGACTTGATTTAAGGTGGGAACAGGAGATATGCCCAGGTCTCTGCCAACTAAAATCAGCAGGCTCAGTTTTAAAGATGTGGAAAACCCATAGATATGGTAGTCTAAGATTGAGGTCCCAGTCCTGGAAGGGCAGTAGACAAGGCAGGAATTTAATGGTGATATTCTGGAAGTGACAGATCCATAGAAGAAATGAAAGAAGCTACAAACCCATGCCTGGCTGATGGATAAACTATACACGCATTGGGGGTGGGGAGAGGTTGACCTAAAGAATCATGAAAAATCTAAAATCTATGGGATATTGAAAATTTCCTGGGAATTTAAATGCATTTCTCTACACATACAGGGCTAGCTCAGTAGAAGGCAGAGCCTTATGGGCTTAGGGCAGAGCCTTATGGGCTTAGAGTGTCTAAACACAAACTCCCACACAAACTATGTATTACGTGACCACTGACATACACACACACAGGAAAAATACCCTAAGAAGCCAGGCAAAAAAGATAAAATGTTTTTTTAACTGCATAGTACAGACAAGTCACTGGAAACAACAACAATAAGCCTCAGGATAATAAAATAAAGCCCCAAATTACTACATTAACTACAGTAGTCAATTAACTAAAATCATTAAGCATGAAAATAAACAGAAAAGTGTGACAAAACAGTAGCAACATAGCAAAATGGTAGCCAATAAAAACTAACTCTGAGTGAGCCCAGATATTTAATTTAGCAGGTAATGATTTTAAACCTGCTATAATAAAAATGTTCAAAGTAAAACAGGATCATATTTTCAAAGAACTAAAGGTAAATGTGCTAACAATGAGGAACAAACACGATTTTTCAAGAGTGAAATGGATATTATAGCAAAGAAACAAAAGGGAAAGTTGCAATGAGAAGCCAATAATTTAAATGAAAATATAACAGGTAGACTCTTGAACAGATTTGAGATGGCAAGAAAAACAAACAACAAATAATAAAACAAGTAGACAGAAAATTAGTAAAGATATAGAAGACTTGAACAAGTTCATTTGAGCAGCATTAAAAAGTAAAATATTTTGTAATAAATGTAACAAAAGTGATACAAGTCCTGTAAAATGAAACTTAACAAAACACCACTAAAGAAATTAAAGGCTTAAATGAATAGAGTGATATACCATGTCCATGGGCTGGAAGACTTACTATTTTTAAGATGGCAGATCATCCCAAACTTATCTACAGGTCAACGTAATCCCTATCAAAGCCCCAGTGGGTTTCTGAGATGGACCAGCTGACTCTAAATTTACATGTGAAAAAAAATACCCAGAAGTGCTACTATTTTTTACTGTTATTTCAAAAATAATTTTAGATTTACAGAAGAGTTGCAAAGACTGTACACAGAGTTCTCATAGTCCCATCCCCCTACTTCTCCTAAAGTTAGCAACTTGCATAACAATGTTACTTCTATCAAATTTCAGAAATTAACCTTGGTAAAATATAATTACCTGAAGTATATGCTTTATTCATATTTCTCCAGTTTTTCTACTGATGTTTTTTGTCTGTAGCCTTATAGTGTCTAGAGACTTTCCCACTGCCTTTTCCCCCCACTGCCTTTTCCCCCCACTGCCTTCAATAAGAATATGTCATGAATTTTAATTCAGTTAGATTTATTATTCACTGTCCACTTTCTACCCTTGGTTCCTACCACATCCTTATTTAAGATGAAAAAAATCTTCATATAGTAAAATTCACTGTTTGCACCATACAGTTTTATAGGTTTTGAAAAATGCATAGTATAATACATCCACCACCACAGAACCATACAGAATTGTTGCATCACCATAAAAATTCCTATGTGCAACCTCTTTATAGTCTATCTCTCCTCCCTCCTCAAACATCTTGGAAAGTACAGACCTGTTTTTCTGTTCCAAAAAATTAGTCTTTTCCAAAATATTAT
The DNA here is from genome assembly GCF_964165515.1 of Mesoplodon bidens. NCBI lineage: Eukaryota > Metazoa > Chordata > Mammalia > Artiodactyla > Ziphiidae > Mesoplodon > Mesoplodon bidens. The sequence continues at coordinate 46,512,111 of NC_138170.1, read as the reverse complement.
ATAAATGCAATCACAAAATATGTAGCTTTTTGAGTCTGATTTCTTTCCCTTAGTAAAATTCATGAGACTCATTCTTTTTGTGTAAATCAACAGTTCATTCCAGTGTATGGATTTACCACAAAATTTTTATCCATTCACCTGTTAAAGGACATATGGCATGTTTCTAAATTTTAGAGTTTATGAATAAAGCTGATTCAAATATCTACACAGGTTACCATATGAGCATAAATTTTCAATGCACTTGGGTACTAATTAATACATCAATGCTGGATTGTATTTTAAAAGTATGTTTAACTTTATGATAAACCACCAGATTGTTTTTCCAGAGTTGCTGTATCATTTTCACAAGCAGTGGAAATGTTTTCTTTGTTCAGCAACCTTGACAACACTTGATATTGTCATTTTATATTTCTTAGCCATTTTAGCAGTTGTTTAAAAGTTTCTCAGTATGATTTTAATACACATGTCCTTAATGATATGATTTTGAGTGACTTTTCATATGCATATTTTATATATATATATATATATATATACACACATATCATCTTTGAGAAAGTGTCTGTTCAAATTTTATGTCCATTTTCTAATTGGGTTTTTTGGTTGAATTTTTAGAGTTCTTTTTATATTCTGGATAAAAGTTAGTACATAATATAAGAATATTTTCCCCAGACTTTGGCTTGTCTTTTCATTACCTTAAAATTTCACAGAGTAAAAAGTTTTAAGTGTGATAAAGTCCAATTCACCAATTAAATTTGTTACTTTTTATATGTCATGCTTTTGATGTCATATATAAAAACTCATAAAATTCAAGGTCATGAGATTTTCTACTATTTTCTAGAAATTGTGTAATTTTCCATCTTATATTTAAATCTACAATCCATTTTGAGCCAATTTTGGTATGAAGAGAGAGGTATGTGTCAAGACTCATTTTTTATTTTAATGTGGAAGTACAATAGCTACAGCACCATTTATTGAAAAGATAATTCATCAACTGAATTTGAGTATAACTGAAAAAAGCCAGTTGACTATATCTGTGGGGATCTATCATTGGGTTCTCTATTCTATTCTAATGATCAATCTCTCTTTCTTTGATCAATTGGGTACTATCTTGATTAGTGCAGCTTTATAGTAAGGCTTGAAATAAATTAGTATGAGTCTTCCAAACTTGTCTTACTTTTTGAGAAATAAATAAATAAATAAACATAGAATCCGAGTCTACCTTCAAATAATATTATGTTGTTTCATTTGTAATATGGGTATCTATAACAGTATAGTTCCAATTCCTCCCTTCCATCCCTTTTATTCTTATATATTTTACACATACATGTACTATAACACAACATATTTTTGCTTTAATTACTAAGTTATCTTTTAGGGCAAATAAAAATAAGAAAAGTAGATTTTAGTTACCTTCATTGTTTCTATTTTCAACACTACTCTTTCCTATATGTAGATTGAAAAATATGTCTTACCTATATCACATTCCTCTGCCTGAAAACCTTCTTTAGAATATCTTACAGCATAAGATATGCCGGCAATAAATTCTTATTCTTGTTTTTCTGAGAAAGTCTTCACTTCTCCTACTTTATTTGATGTGCATTTTTGCTGGGTATATAATTCTGGCTTGACAGTTATTTTTCCTTTCTTTTTTTAAATCAGCACTTTAAAAATATCAATCCATTGTATTCTTAATTGCATGGTTTCTTATGAGAAGACTGCTATAAAATCTTACCCTTGGTTCCTTTGTGGGTAATGTGCCTTTCTACTCTTCAAGATTTTCTCTTTGTTTTTATTTTCAGTAATTGGAATATGATATGAATAACAAATGAGTTTTTCTGTGTTGATTTGTTTTGCTTTGTTTTGTTATTTATCTTGCATGGTGTTCTGTAAGCTACTTATATCTATGGTTTGGTGTCTATCACTAATTTTGGAAATTTCTTAACCATTACTTTTTTACATGTTTTTTCCCCCCATTCTTTTTTGTTTTTTTCCTTCTGAGATTACAATTATGTGTCTATTAGATCATTTGATATTATTCCACAAGTGTTAATACTCTGCTCTATGATTTTCTTTTTGTTTCAGTTTGGATAATTTCTATTGATTTATCTTGGAATTCACTGATTCTTTCCTTGATGGTGTTGAATCTAACTGATAAGTCCATCTTAGGCATTCATTCTCACCTTTCTTTTTTTGTTTTTCCCCAGCATTTCCATTTGGTTCTTTCTTATTATTTCTATTTCTATGCTGAAATTACTTATCTGATCATGATGTGTGTTTTCTACATTTTTATTAGAGCCATTAACATACTATGCATAATTATTTTAAATTTCCTGTATGTTAGCTCCAACATCTGTGATACATCTGAATTTAGTTCTGATATCTTTGCCTCTTCAGACTACGATTTTCTTGCCTTTTTGTAATGCCTTGTAATTTTTGTTTGAAAGCTGGACATAAACATAGGCATTGATATATATATATATATGTTATATTTATATTTATAGTTATAAAATATATATTTACACTCTGGCATGTGCATGCCTTTCTTTCCAAAGAGACAAAAATAATGGGGTTGTGTGTTAATAAAGTTAGGAGTTGGGGATTAACGTTTCCTGCTACTATGGTTTCTTTCCATATACCACAGGCTTCATATCCCTTTATTGACTGGGTTTATGGTGTGGGCTAATTTGCCAGAGGGCTTTCCTCAGTATCTGGTTTCCTGGGAGAATCATTCTCTTGTAGCACTATCAATTGTAATCCATTGTTGTTTTTTATCTTGATAGACTGGAGGTGAGTGGAGTGGGAAGATGACATTCTCTGATGTTCTAATTAATCCTAAATTTTAGGCAGGCTCTGTTTCCCTTTGTCTCAGGGCTTCCATCTTCATAAGTACTCCTTCCCTTCCTCTAGCTATCATGGCAAGCCTCTCATGCTTCCCTGCCCATATCATGGGGGTAATACTAACCCATCTCTCTGCCTGCTCCCCTCCTCAGCTTCAACAGATTTCCAACATTGCCAATACAGTTTTTGTTGTTCTTCCTTATGCAGATTAAGGTCATTTCTCTATAATAGAGATGGCAGAGATGGCTATAGCATCTCTCCCTAAGAGAGACACTAGTGGCTATTGTTTGTCTCCTGCCAGCACCACAAGAAAAGTTTTCTCAGGATTCTATCCAATCTTGTGAGTAGCTTCAGAAAATCCTGGAGGAAAATCTCAAAGAAGAGTGTGACCCTGCCTATATCTATACCTCTATGGACTTCACATTCTTGTGCTTTCCCATACTCACATCTTAGCAATTCATTAAAATGTATTAGCTGTATCTTCTTATTGGCATATATGGCATCCTGCGGTGTCTGTCCTAGGTAAGCAAATGCTTAGATTGTGTTTCTCCTTGCAGACATCTGTCTTTCCCAATATTTTAGGTTACTTGATTGTCCTGGGAACTCTTTTCATTGATGGGTTGATGGGTTCAAGAAAAGTTATTAATTTCATTGACTTGCAATTTGTATACCTAAATCTTAGTTGTAAAAGTTGGAGTAACACTTCTGGTATTCTGTATCTCTGAACTAAAACTACTGTTTGTTGAAAACAACAAAATTAGTTTTAGATTGGTATCAAGTTGCCTCTACATTTGCTTTTCATTTCCACAGCTAAAACTAGTTATGCAAATAAAAAATATTAAAGGATTGATTCAGATTTTACAAATACTGTCTAATATGCTAGAAATACTAAAAAAACTATTTTCAAAAATATATATTTAAATTAAACAATCAAATAAATTGATTTTACTAAAACTTTGGTCTTTCACATTTAAATTATGCTAAGGTTTTCTAACTGGCTCATTAATATTGTTCCTCTGCATGTGAAACTAACTTGGGTTGAAGGTTGGGGTGTGAAGAGGAGAAGACTGGAAGAAGAATGATAAATGGTGTACCTGAGTATGAGAAAAAAGACACCAAAAAGAGATAACTACAGTTATCAAAATAGTGATGTTTGATCTTAAAGTGACCTTTTCAAATTGTATTCTGCTTAAGTATTTCCGCAACACTGACCAAAAAACCCTCATTTTTATCCATAGTAAAGATATACATCTGCTGTCTCCAAAGTAAACAAAAATCCAGTAAGAATTATTGCCAACTTTCTCTTCTCATCTATTCCTGCAAAATATTTTTTCACCACAGTAATAAAGTAATAATAATAATAATAATAATAATAATACTACAAATGCATTCTTGCTAACGTATAACTTCCACCCAACCAAATCAGTTCATTTCAGGAAGGGAAATACAGATTAATACAGAGGAGTTTTGAGTAATCCACCCCTCCAAATTAGCATATAAAAGAAAGCAATAGACAAATGAATGGTCATAAATATGTGTAAAATATTTAAAAATTTAGTGTAACTGGAGGTTGAATGCTTGTGTGTGGCTGGAGATGAAGCTGAGAATGTGAGCCAGACCAGGTATTTTACAAAGGCTTTGTAAGCCAGGCTAAATAATTTGTGCTTCTGTAATAGGCAAAAAAGAGCTAGAAAACAGCTTGAATTGTCAGGATAATTATATTTTTAGAAAGGCAACACTGGAGGTGACATAAAGACCTAGACTAAGGGGCAGACCCACAATTAGAGGGCTGTCACAGTGTTATTGGCAAGAGGGGATAAGAGCCAAAAGTAGGAATCATCAGTGTGTATGAGTAAGTAGAACCAGATTCAGAAGGTAATTTTTAGATATGACTAATAAGATTTGGTTCCTGATTAAACATAGAAGGGAGAGCTTTGAAATAATGTTGATGATGAAACCTAAAATTAACTAATATCAAGAAAGGCTGAAGTTTGACGAATAGAGTTTTTGAACTTTAAGTCGATTTATTTCTAGTTACACTGGCAGCTCTTATAAATCATCATCTTACTTTATTTTCAGGGACATTTCTTTGACTTTATCTTGCAAATCTCTTTCATTTTGTTGTTGCTATTGTTGTTGTGTATGCTATATCTCATTTATTTTTAAAAGCTATTTATAATACATTGATTGAGCCTTTCCCATGACATTTTATGCTTGCTTATGTCTATACAAACTTTCTTATCTTCCTGTGGATAATAAATGTGGTAATCTGAAACTTCTTCTGCACCTAACAGTATATCTTTTTCTTCGGGAATTCTTTTTCACTCTTTATTTTTTCTTATTCAAATCGGATCATTTTCTCAAAAGTCTGCTGATTCTCAGCTATATCTTTATATTTGCGAATCAAATATTCAATGGTGATTAGATTTCCTGGTTCATACCACTTTGGATAACTCACTGGCTTCACTATAAAGGGATAAAACAGACAGTGGTCACTTTTTTTAGGGTCTACAAAATATTACTATTTGGAGATATTTTCTCTGATTTAGTTTTCTTTATTCAGTTTCTCTGAACAAGAATTCTTCAAGCATAAGCCTGAAGGCACAGTTCCTGACTGTAGAAGTTCTCAGACAAGTCAGAAGGGGCTGTGGCTCACAGTATCTAGATTTTTACTTGGTCTTTCTTCATAGTCATGCAGTTCCACTCCCTTCTTGATATACTTGATAAACCAAAATTCTGAGATTGATTAGGGATCTTGAGGACAAGTCAACTCACTTCTTACCATTAGTTCCATTAGCAAAGGCTTTAAATTGGAGGCTACTATTTTCTGATAAATCATTTATCCTTCCTCCTCCAGTTACTCTCATTTTTTTCAAACATTTTCTTGTTAATTTATCAACTTATACTGTCTACTCCTTTGTTATCAATGTCCTTGTGGGTCTTTATATTTCCTATTTATTTTATATAATTTGAATGGAATCTAGGGAGGGAGAAAATATAAATATACGTGGTTGAATTGTGTTCACTTATTCCAAATATGCTATTTAATTTTTAAAATTTATTTATTTTCCAATTAAGACCTCAATTCAGCCTTTAACAATTGGAGATTAGAGCATCTACCCTACCTACTTCAGAGGGCATCATATAATTCTGACAATTAAAAAAATATACAAATACGAAGGTATTATTAGACACTCAAGTTAGTATTATTATGAAAATAACCTATAAGCAAACCCTTCATTTTTCAGCAGATGTGATTTAAGCTGCATTCTTAATTTATGAAAAAAAAGTATAAATCATATCACCATGAGATGTTTAAGGGTTTTCACAGAAGATGTGTGGTCTACATAGTAACCACAGAAAGTTTTCCAGTGGATATATATTACTGTGACTATCCCCACAGCTTATGCAGAAAATTCCCCAGAGTCTTGTGCATAGCAAGGATAAAAACAAAGGGTATCTATGATTTCATTACTTGACTGTCACTATCCAATTCTGTAGCTTTCCTTTCTCTCATAATTCATATTCAGATTTTCCAAAAAAATTAGGATTCTAAATTTGACCAAGGCTTAGTCTATTTTATATATATGTGTATATATATATATATATATATATATATATATATATATATATATATATATATTAGGAGGAGTGTATACACACACATATACATAAATGGGAGATTATATAAGTATATTATGTATACAGATATATGTCTATGTATACATATATACATCTCCTATTTATCTACCTACCTTCCTCTCAATGTGCATTGGAGGAAAGAAAGTAAGGAAAGACACTGATATTTAACAGGGTTGACCTCAAATAATGGACTACTGTATGGGAGTTTATATTTCTATACTTCATATTTTCTAAGTTTTCAAGTTTCTAATTGAATATAAGAACATATTTTATATTCAGAACATAATTATTTATTTTTAAATTGTACTTCAGCAGATATAGGATTGTCATGTCACAGAGATGAAAAGCTCTAGGTATTGCTGCTTTAGGACATAATTTAACAAAATTTGAAAGACCTGCCCTCATAATTTAATAAATATTGACTTTAATAAATTAACACCTGTTTATAAGATTTTGGTTTCAAGTAGGTAGAAACAACCTTGCAAAGAATTAATCAGTCTTCTCTCAATTCCAGAGTGAATTGCAAGAAATGCTAAATGGTGAGCAGAAGGATTGCTTTTATTCATTCTACCAAGGATATACAGCATATAACATGAAAAAGGTTAGAAATTATTTTTGATTGCTCAGTTTGGGGGACCCAATATTCCTAAGAATAGGTAACAGTGAGTAATGGGGGAAAAGACTTCTGCTTTCTTTAATGTTTTAACATAATTTTTTCAAATTTATTATAGGGACTGGAGAAAAAGAAATTTGTACAAGCATAAGTAAAATAAAGAAAATGTCATTATTTTACCAAGTGTCTCTTAATAATTATAATTAATCTGTGGAACTCATCTATTTCTTCATATGTGAATGGTCATTTAGCACTAGACTTATTTTCAAGCATTTTGTATATATAAAGTCACCACATCAAGGTCAAGCACAGCGATTCTATGAATCAAATTGAGCAACCAGTGGTGACTACTTAACTTACATAATTGAAAATGAAAACTACTAATATTGTTCCTACTTTGAAATCCATGAAATCAAAGACAATAGACAGAAAAATAAACTAACATCTCCAGATTTGAAACCAGAATAATGACAAATCCACAATACTTTGGTATTGTGTTACTTTATGTATTACTGTGAGGCAAGATTCCTATTAAATAAGTTAATACATTTAAAGCATTAGAACTATACCTATTTCATGGAAATCATTCAATAAAAATGACCTATTTCCACTATCTATTAACACTTTTTGTCACTACTAATTTATTTTTTGATTTGTCAAATGTGTTAGCATTTTCTTCATTGTATCCTGAAAGCTAAAAATAATTATGTATCCCTAACTCTACTACGGTAAGAGACAGTTAGATGGTGTGTAATAAAGAATTTGGTTGAACTTTGTTCCAGGTTCCTGGGAGGTAACATCTAAACCTTTGGAATTTTCCAAGTGATAGGAGTGCCTTTGTTACTTATAGTGGGCTCCTAAGACCACACCTGATAATTTATACTAATGAGGTGAATCAGGAAGGGGCCCGTTTCCCGTGAATGACTAACCATGTGATTAGAGGGTTGGGGATATGAGTCCCATAATATTAGTCTGTAGGGAGGGAAGGGAGACGGAAGATTAATCCAAACCACATGGCTTCTTTGGAGAAACGTCTATTTAGATCTTCTATTTTTTGATTGGGTTGTTTGTTTTTTTTGATATTGAGCTGTATGAGCTGTTAGTATATTTTGGAAGTTAACCCCTTGTCAGTCGCATCAATTGCAAATATTTTCTCCCATTCTATAGACTGTATGTTTGGTTTGTTCATGCTTTCCTTTCCTGTGCAAAAGCTTTTAAATTTAATTAGGTCCCATTTGTTTATTTTTGCTTTCGTTTCCATTACTCTAGGAGACAGATCCAAAAGTATGTTGCTTTGATTTATGTTAAAGAGGATTCAGCCTATGTTTTCCTTGAAGAGTTTTATAGTATCTGGTCTTATACTTACGTCTTCAATCCATTTTGAGTTTATTTTTGTATATGGTGCTACAGAACGTTCTAATTTCATTCTTTTACAGGTAGCTGTCCTGTTTTCCCAGCCCCACTTATTGAAAGTACTGTCTTTTCTCCATTGTATATTCTTGCCTCCTTTGTTGTAGATTAATTGACCATAAATGCATGGGTTTATTTCTGGACTTTCTATCATGTTCCATTGACCTATAGGTTTCTTTTGTGCCAGTACCATACTATTTTGATGACTGTAGCTTTGTAATATAGTCTGAAGTCAGGGAGCATGATTCCTCCAGCTCCATTTTTCTTTCTCAAGATTGCTTTGGCTATTCAGGGTCTTTTCTGTTACCATACAAATTTATTTTTTTTTTTTATTCTACTTCTGTGAAAAACACCACTGGCTGTTTGACAGGGATTACACTAAATCTATAGATTGCCTTGGGTAGTATGGTCATTTTAACAATATTTTTTCTTTCAATCCACCAACATAATGTTTCTTTCCATCTGTTTGCATTGTCTTCAATTTCTTTCATCATCATCTTATATTTTTTGGAGTACAGGTGTTTTGCTTTTAGGTTTACTCCTAAAGATGCTCAACATTGCTAATTATTAGATAAATGCAAATCAAAACTACAATGACCTATCACCTAACACTGGTCAGAATTGCCATCATCAAAAAGTCTACAAATAATAAATGCTGGAGAGGGTGTGTAGGAAAAGGAACCCTCCTACACTGTTGGTGGGAATGTAAATTGGTGCAGCAACTATGGAGAACAGTATGGAGGTTCATTAAGAAACTAAAAATTGAACTACCATATGATGCAGCAATCCCACTCTTGGGAATATATCTGGAGAAAACTCTAATTCGAAAAGATGCATGCACCCCAAGGTTCATAGAAGCAGTATTTACAATAGCCAAGACATGGAAGCAACCTAAATGTCCAATGATGGATGAAAAACTAAACAAGATGTGGTACATATATACAATGGAATACTACTAAGCCATAAAAGATAAGGAAATAATGCCATTTGCCACAACATGGATGGACCTAGAGATCATCATACTAAGTGAAGTCAGACAGAGAAATACAAATATATGATATTGCTTATATGTGGAATCTTAAAAAATGATACAAATGTATTTACAAAACAGAACCACACTCACAGACACAGAAAACAAACTTATAGTTATCAAAGAGGAGCTGTGGGGAGGGATAAATTAGGAGTTTGGAATTAAAATATACACACTATTATATATAAAACAGATAACCAAAAAAGACCTACTCTATTGCACAGGGAACTGTAGTCAATGTCTTGTCTTTCCAGTGGAAAAGAATATATATATATACACATATACTTTTATTTTATATAAATGTGTGTGTGTGTGTGTGTGTATAGCTAAATCACTGTACACAACATTGTAAATCAACTATTTTTCAATAAAAATTAAACAAACAAACAAAACACATGGCCAATGACTCCATCAATGGTGCTTACGTACTGAAGTCTCAGTAAAATCTCTGGACACAGAGATTTGGGTGAGACTTTTTGGTTGAAAATAATCTGCATATTGTCACACATCTACATGCTGAAAGGGTAATACATCCCTGAGGACAGTGAAAGCTTCACTTTTGGGACCTTCCTATACCTCTTCATTTGTATCCCTTTGTTATAATAAAACTGTAATTATAAGTATAGTACTTGACTAAATTTTCTGAGTCATTCTAGTGAATTATCAAATCTGAGGAGGTAAAAGGAACCCCTAAATTTTTATCCAGCTGGTGAGAAGTGAAGGTGGCTTGGTGACCTCCAAACTGGTGGCTGATGTCTAGAGTAAGGGCAATCTCATAGAGGATTATTCCCTCAACCTGTGAAGTTTGGCCTACCTCTTCGTAATTAAGGTCAGAAGTCACTGCAGATGGAGATTCCATAAGTGTTTGAGATACCAGGAACTACAACATCTCTCAAATTCTCCTTTTTGCCAATTTAGGCTTCAGTTTACCCACTGGTATTAGAGGAATGTCTATTTTCTTTCTTTCTTTAATAACTGCCTAATCTCATTTACTAATGGCTATAATCTTTATTCTAGAGAAGAGCTAAGATAGAAAATTCTGTCTATCTGTTTCTAAGGCGTCCCAGATAAGGATTTCCTTAGTATCTAGCCTCAAAATGACTCTAAAATTAGTCTGTTTTTAATCTAATAACTTTTTTCAATCACAAGTCAGTATTAACAGAAAACAAAAATGAAGGAAAGGTAGAGGTGACATGTTGAAAAGAAAACAGGAGAAAGGAAGAAAAATAAATAAATGACATAAATATTTGTGTGTGACTAGTAAATTATCTCTGAAAATGACTCCAAAAGTAAGCTTCAAAACTGTTTGAGACAATGCAGCAGCATTTGAAAAAAATTTCATTGTTTTCTAATGATTATATTTTGCATAGTATTTATTTTGATATTTAAATGCAAATGTGAGTAAGCTCATTCTCAATGTTCCATTATCAAACATGATTTCAGTCTTTAAAAATCATCAGTAGATGAAAGATGCAGAACCTGGGTGGTGGTTACAAGTTACTGTAATACGATGAAAAATTCAGGCTTGAATATATTTCATATAATGAACCTAGGATCAAATCCAGGCTATTTTCAATTATCTTTGGCCATCATTAAAGCCAAACTCTGAGATACTGTTAACTTTTATATCAACAATGTAGAATTTAAATAGAAAAAATTATGGTATAAAAAGTATTGGTTGCATGTTAATGAAAGAATAATGATTTCTGTGTGTGTGTGTTGAAATGTAGCTCAAAAAACAGAAAGATGTTCTAAACGAAATTAATAATTTCATCTTTGATGCCAAAGCCATATAGACAAATTGGCCTTGAATATTAGGCAGCAAAATGGAATTGCCTAAGTCATTCTTTCAAGAGATCATCTTAACATTTCTCAAAGTTATCTATTCAAAGGAGCTCACATATTTCCAGGTGTTTTATGCAAACCATCATGTAATGTATTAAAATATTAACAGAGTAAAATTTTTGAAGTGTATGGTATCATTCCATCATTTAATAAAACTTCAAATGTATTTTAAGTGACTGTTGAGTTTTTTTGTTTGTTTGTTTTATCAATTTCTAGATATATTTGTAAGTTTCATACTTATATTAGTTTGCTTGGGCTGTTACAACAAGACTGGATACCTTATACCACAGACTGATAGCTTAAACAACAGAAATTAATTTTCTGCCCTCAAGTTCTGGAGGGCAGAAGTCCCAGGTTCAGGTGCCATTTGGTTGCTTTCTGGTGAGTGCTCTCTTCCTAGCTTATAGAGAGCCACCTTATTGTTGTGTCCTCACACGGCCTTTCCTCTGTTGTGTGCCAGTGGAGAAAGAAAATGGTAGGGTGTCTTTTCCTCTTCTTATTAGGACACCAATCCCATCAGATTTGGGACCCGTACTTATGCCTTCATTTAACCTTAATTACTGTCTCAAAGGCCTTAACTACAAATACCATCACACTGGGGGGCTACAGCTTTGACATATGAGTTCTGGGGAACAAAATACAGCCCATAACAACACTACACAATTAAGTGATTTACTGTTTACTAATCATAGGACTTGATTAAGAATGTTTTAAATTAGAAGTAGAACTGAGTAAGTTGTTTGCACGTAGATAAATTTTGGAACAAACAGTATTCAACAGTCATTTTTAAACTTGAAAGAGTGCAAAATAAATGTTAATTTTCTGTAGTATAGTCTGAAGTCAGGGAGCATGATTCTTCCAGCTCTGTTCTTCTTTCTCAAGATTGTTTTGGTCATTCAGGGTATTTTGTGTTTCCACACAAATTTTAAAATTATTTGTTCTAGTTCTGTGAAAAATGATATTGGTATTTTGATAGGAATTGCACTGAATCTGTAGATTGCCTTGGGTAGTTTGGCCATTTTAATGATATTAGTTATTCCAATCCAAGAACATGGTCTATCTTTCTATCTGTTTGTGTCATCTTCAATTTCTTTCATCAGCATCTTACATTTTCAGAGTACAGATCTTTTACCTCCTTAGGCAGGTTTATTCCTAGGTATTTTATTCTTTTGATGCAATGGTAAATGGGATTGTTTCCTTAACTTCTCTTTCTGATAGTTTGTTGTTAGTGTAGAGAAATGCAACAGATTTCTGTATATTAATTTTGTATCCTGCAACTTCACTGAAGTCACTGATGAGCTCTATTAGTTTTCTTGTGATGTCTTCAGGATTTCCTATGTATAGTACCCTGTCATCTGCAAACAGTGACAGTTATACTTCTTCTTTTCCCTCTCGGATTCCCTTTATTTCTTTTTCTTCTCTGTTTGTTGTGGCCAGGACTTCCAAAATTATGCTGAAAAAAGGTGGCAAGAGTGGACAGCCTTGCCTTGTTCTTGATCCTAGAGGAAATGCTTTCAGCTTTTCACCACTGGGCATGAAGTTAGCTGTGGGTTTGTCATATATGGCCTTTATCATGTTGAGGTATGTTCCCTCTATGACTACTTTCAGGAGAATTTTTTAATCATAAATGGATGTTGAACATTATCAAAAGCTTTTACTGCATCTGTTGAGATGATCATATGGTTTTTATTCTTCAATTTGTTAATGTGATGTATCATATTGACTTCAGACTTTACTACAAAGCTATAGTCATCAAAACAACATGGTACTGGCACAAAAACAGACACATAGACCAATGGAACAGGATAGAAGCCCAGAAATAATGCACTTATGGTCACCTAATCTATGACAAAGGAGGCAATAATATACAATGGAGAAAAATCAGGCCCTTCAATAACTGGTGCTCAGAAAACTAGACAGCTACATGCAAAAGAATGAAAATAAAACATTCTCTAACACTATATACAAAAAAAAACTCAAAATGGATTAAAGACCTAAATGTAAGACTGGATACAATAAAACTCTCAGAGGAAAACATAGGCAGAATGTTCTTTGACACAAATTGCACCAGTATTCTTTTGGGTCCGTCTCTTAAAGCAAAGGAAACAAAAGCAAAAATAAACAAATGGGACCTAATTAAACTTAAAAGCTCTGCACATCAAAGGAAACCATGGAAAAAACAAAAAGACAATACTGAATGGGAGAAAATATTTGCAATGATATGACAGATGAGGTATTAATATCCAACACATATAAACAACTCACACAACTCAACATCAAAAAAAAAAAAAACAAGATTAAAAACGTGCAGAAGTTAATAGACATTTTTCCAAAGAGGAAATGCAAATGGCCAACAGGCACACGAAAAGACGCTCAACATCACTAATCATCAGGGAAATACAAATCAAATCACAGTAAGTTATCATCTCACACCTATCAGAATAGCTATCATCAAAAAGAAAACAGGGCTTCCCTGGTGGCGCAGTGGTTGAGAGTCTGCCTGCCAATGCAGGGGACACGGGTTCGAGCCCTGGTCTGGGAAGATCCCGCATGCCGCGGAGCGACTGGGCCCGTGAGCCACAACTACTGAGCCTGCGCGTCTGGAGCCTGTGCTCCGCAACAAGAGAGGCCGCGATAGTGAGAGGCCCACGCACCGCAATGAAGAGTGGCCCCCGCTCGCCGCAACTACAGAAAGCCCTCGCACAGAAACGAAGACCCAACACAGCTAAAAATAAATTAATAAATAAATTTAAAAAAAAAAAAGAAAAAAGAAAACAAAGAACGAATGTTGGTGAGGATGTGGAGAAAAGGGAACCCTCATACACTTTTGGTAGGAATGTAAATTGCTGCAGCCACTGTGGAAAACAGTATGCAGTTTATCAAAAAACTAAAAACAGAACTACCATATGATCCAGCAATTCCAATCCTGGGTATATATCTGAAAAAAACAAAAACACTAATTGGAGATACATGTACCCCAATGTTCACAGCAGCATTATTTATAATTGCCAAGGTATGTAAGTAACCTAAGTGTCCATCAACAGATGAATAGATAAAGAAGCTGTGGTATACACATACAGTGGATTACTACTCAGCCATAAAAAGAATATAATTTTGCCATTTGCAGCAACATGGATAAACTTGGAGGGCATTATGCTAAATGAAATAAACCAGAAAGAAAAAGACAAATACTATATGATACCACTCATATGTGGAATCTAAAAACTACAACAAACTAGTGAATAAAACAAAAAAGCAGCAGACTCACAGATATAGAGAACAAACTACTGGTACCAGTGGGGAGAGGAAAGGAAAGATAGGTAATACAGGGGTAGGGGAAAAAAAGAGTTATTATGGGATTATATGAAATCAGGTGTTTAAAACTTTTGAAAATTGTAAAGCACTATAGAATTTAAAGAATCTTTCATTCAATAACAAAATAAATGTTAATTTTTAAGAATAATCTGAAGATTTGGGTTTCTATTACACTCACATCCCTATGTGAAATGGGTTATGAACATTACTTCCATTTCCAACAGTGAATAAATTATGCTCATCCATAACATTTATGTAATTTAACTAAAATCACAAGGCAGATAGAAGTAAAGCCAGAATCCCAGCTACCTAACTTATAACTGTTAATAAGAACAATAGGCAATTGTGCCCCAAATTTTCAACAAGGTAGGGTTGTAGAATTAAATGGAATTCAACTTAATTAGAACAGTTGGAAGAAAGAAATATGGTGAATAACTGATCTTATTAGTAAGTGTTAATGATGTTGGGAGAATACTATTATCCCCATAAGTAACAGTTCACCCCTCTCAATTAGAAAACTGTAAGAGACTTTTCAACAGCCTCTTTTCTCAGATTCATAACAGGGGAAGAAGTGAACATCTTAGCTGGGAGGATAAAAAGTAGGAATGGGATAATACATAGCCTTAACTGTTTTTAAATAATGCATCAATAAATAAATCTGATTGGTCCTAAAGCAGAAGTCAGTATTGAGTAAGAAGAACTATATAGAGAAAAATAAGGTGCCAGAGGATAAGCTGTCCTTGACTTTATATCACTAAGTAACTGTAACTGCTTAAGTCCACATATGTTAATGAATGACTAAAAATAATTTGCATTTTGCAGAATAAAATTTCAAAGCCAGGGACAGAGTGCTTTGGATTTCAGTCTTCCTCATGAGAGGCCATTATACTAACTTAGAAATCAAACATTTCCATGAAAATCCTCTGCAGAAAACAACGTGATGATTGGATTACCATTTATTTTCAGCACAGCCTAGAAACTGAACAGATGGCAAACTTATCACCACTGTGAGTCTGATAGTTTCATTGACTTTCAGTAATTTAAGACAGGATAATACAGTTTAATGGAGGTTTTATCACATAGAAGAGTTTCTGTACAACACAGGTATGGTGTGTGTATTTTGCAGAAAATCAAGAAATATGACCACAAAAGTCAATGTTCCATCATTTGGAAATTCTTACAAGATGTACAAATGTTTGGAGTACCAGCGACATGTTTGGCCCAGCAAGTGGCAGATTAGGTTTTAGGGCCTTCTACTTCTATTTCTTTGCACCAAAGCCCACACTTGGATAAAGTAGGTATCGCTTTGGATTTTTCACCTAGGACACTTTAAACCCTTTAAATCAGCAACTTCAAGTATTAAGGAGTTATCTCCAAACATTCATACCCTGGTGTCTATAATCTATACTGCGCAGTTCTCAGATTTTCAATATCACTTTCTTGGTAAAGCTAACTGCTGGTTTATAATCTATGTTACTGACATAATCATCATGCCTCGGGAGTAATCAAAATGCTAATTGTAACATTAGGACTCTGATGCTTCTGAAATGTAGTCATTTTAGATAGCTGGTTGTTGTAGACAGGGTATTTAGTAATTAATGTTTTTCATTGTTTCCGAGTGGTAAAAAATATTAGAATTTTAACTTCTGATTATAGCATACTTTTTCTTTAGATATTTTTTAAGGCTAAAATAAAGTTCCTAAATCTATTTTTGTGAAAAAAAAACTTTGGATTAAGTTATTTTATAGACACTCTTTATACATTTTGAAGTAGTTTTTGCACAGTGATGCCCAATATAATGTCTCCTAATGAGCTTCTTTTAATGTATCACATAAATGTAGAGAACTCCTGTTAACACATCTATTATTTTTTTATAATAATAGCCTACACTGGTGAAACTTTTTTTTTTTAAACCAATATCCCAATGTGTTTGTGTGAATACGTGTGTATTAATTAATTTATTTATTTTTGCTGTGTTGGGTCTTCGTTTCTCTGCGAAGGCCTTCTCTAGTTGTGGCAAGCGGGGGCCACTCTTCATCGCGGTGCGCGGGCCTCTCACTATCGCGGCCTCTCCCGTTCCGGAGCACAGGCTCCAGACGCGCAGGCTCAGTAGCTGTGGGTCACGGGCCCAGTCGCTCCGCGGCATGTGGGATCCAGACCAGGGCACGAACCCGCGTCCCCTGCATCGGCAGGCGGACTCCCAACCGCTGCGCCACCAGGGAAGCCCAACACATCTATTGTTAACTGTACGTAGATGTCCATGCACTGAAACATTAGTAGGGTTCCACCGTAAGCTCAGTAATTATTCACTCCTTAGTCTCTTTGTTTCAGCTACTTGTGTACTGTTGTATAAACCATTTTGCCACCTCACTGATCAACCTACAAGAACCATAATTCCCAGAAAATTGTATTGTTTGCAGATGAAAATAAATTACAAAAAAGGAGTGTATTTGGGTGAATCATAGAAAGTACAAGATATTATAATCATCTCATCTTCTCTTTACTTCTCCCTTCTATGTCTTGCTCTTTCTACTTATTGGCTCCAGGGTTTTTTTCTGACTAGGAAATTTCTTTTCTTTATTTATTTTTATCTTTTGTTTTCCTTCCACAGCCTATAACAAGTAATGATTTAATGTGTACTCACAAACTCCTTTTTTCCTCTCATTAAAATTCTAATTTATATTAGGCAGCCCAGTTGGATTCAAATAAATAGGCTTCTGTATAAAACCACCTTTGTTGAACCACTAGCTCTACTACTTAGTACCAACTTGTTCTCAATCTAGTTAAAATTTCTTTGCCTCAGCGTCCTCAACTTTAAAATGAAAGGGTCTGTTATAATTAATGACTAAAATAATATCTATAAAGTACTTAATATAGGGTATCCACATATAGTAAGCACTGAGTAAAATTAGCTATTTTATTGTACTTTCAATATGAAGATAACCTCTACCTTATAGGTCTGTGATGATTTTGTGAACAGCATTTGTATAGAATGTAGCACTCAATATATATTCTAGCAATGATGACAATACTTCATTCTTTTAAAAAATTGTCACAGAGTTTTTACACATATATAATGTCAAACTGTCTTCTTAACAGTTTAATAAGATAGCTCTTAATTTGTATTCTGAGAGCTTGGAAGTCAAAAAGAAAACATGCTCTTAGCTCTTCTGTACTATTGAAAGATGTTCCTGAGACTTTAGAATGATGCTAAGAAACATTAGACTATAGATTTTAATGAAATTATAAACATAGACTTGGTTGACATGGCAATGAAGTCAGGAATAAAAGTGAGTCAGTTTCCACCTTGGTTAGCACTGTGTTTCAAGACATCTCTAACTGGCTTAACCAGACTCTATCTGTAGTAATCCTTTAAAAATACATACTCTTTATTTCCCTACTCTTTATCACTTTTATATATAGGGTAACTGTATAATATTTCTGTGAAAAATCAAGCCCACTATCAACAATATTATTGGAAACATCTAAACATCTAAATGAGTCTAGTCTCCTCAATTTGTAGTTAAGAAAATGAGACTTAAAGAGATTTTTAAAAAATCTTGACTAAAGAAGATATAGAGAAACTATCCAGAAACAACAACTGTAATTAATTTAGTGTTTGTGCTGTCAGGGTTTCTCCCATTCCTTGCATACACAGGAGGATGGGCTTAACTGGGCTTTCAATTTATGTTTGTTTTTTCTCAGTCCTGAATGTCTTTGAAAAGATAATTTTGTTCCCTTATAGCAGGTGTTTCATCCTAAGAATTACTGATATTTTGGGTAGGATAATTCTGTGTTGTGTTTAGGAGGCAGTAGGGGCTCTGTCTTGTGTGTTGTAAGATATTGAGAAGCATCCCTGGTCTCTCTACCAATAGATGCCAGGTACATTTCCCAAAACCAGTTGTGATAACCAAAACTATCTCCAGATATTTGTTTCCCTGGAAATCAAAATTACCCAATAGGGAGCCACTTATTTATGGATTAGTTTTAAGCAGTCCACAACTTAGCCATACTGCTTTATTCCATGTCCCACCTTATTTCAAGATGATCTTCTCTCCATTTTAAGCTCAAGCTGAGTTTTAACAAAATTTTAGTAATACTTTCCTGAAACTTCCCTATATTCAAAATATTTTTAAAATTTTCCACCTCTAATATGAACAAGATAATAATGAGCAAGAAAATCACATTTATTTGTTAAAATGATTAAAATAAGAGTATACACATTGACTGATGCCCCACAAGGTTTACTAAATAATATAGGATTTTAATCAAAATATCAACAGGTTTGGTGGTCTTGGTCATATTGCTATAGTGTTGGAGGTAATGGGGGGAGTAAGAGATATCCCTTATAGTTGTCTGGCAATTACACTTGGTCTTGGAAGTGGCCAGAACTTAATGATTCAGCAGGTACTAGGCAAACCCTATAACAAGAAGGCAAGATGTATTGGTCATGGTACAGACAGGATAACAGATACCACTCTAAAGATTTCAAGAGAAAGGTGTTTAATATAGGTAATTGGTAACAAAGTACTGGAGGAGTACTGGAGGAGTACTTTGATAGACCTTTTCAACATTTGATAAAACCAGGGCTTCTGGGTTAATCAATTATTTGGTTAGACTAGTATGTCCCATGTCAGTGAGCCCAAGGCTACAGTTACTTTGCTCTGAAATGAAGTATTTGCCCAGAAGAAAAGATTTGTAAGGTATATATAATTCATTGAAATTATTTCACAAGTCCTTGGATGGTGGTGCTGTCAGAAGTGTCTGTGGCAGAAAAAGGCAAATCCATATCAAGAATTAGTGTCTATACCAGTAAGAACAAATTGCCACCCAATGCAGGATCCAAGGAGCCTGATATAATAAGCTGCCTTCAAATGCTTGACTGGTTCCTACTGAGACTGTTGACATATTGGTGGTGGCTCATGATTGTTTTTTGCAGTTGGTAGGGTGGATACTCAGCAGTGGCAAGAAACAGATTAGCTTAATGAGGGGAAGCCCATGTTGTTTAGCTCAGCATAATCTCTTCATCCTCACTTCCATGGAGATTTTGTAGATGAGCTCACTGAGCAAAAACCTAGGTGTTTAAGAAACAGGCTAACTGATACAAACAGGGTAGGTCATCTTGTCTACTGCCTTTTGAGACCTCCTCACTAATGGTACTGTGTAAACATGGGTAGAACACAGATATCCTACATTTTATGCCTATTGTGAAAGATCCATCCATGTGTCTCTTCAAACTTCTTTAGCATCTTCTAATCATGTTCTCTTTTTTACATATTTTTGACCACACAGACAAACCATGAGCCACTTTCCAAAATTTAACATATACCTATTACCTCTGATCATTTTTTTCATCAAAGCAAAGTGAACAAGACACATTGTTTGAATATCTGCCCACTTGAAGGATTTCCTTTCATCATCTTTCAGTATCATCTAAAACCGCTGTGGTAATGAGAAAATAAGGTCCTTCCATATTGTGTCAGACTATGGACAACCATGTAAAAACTATGTCCAAGTATCTTCTTCCTCAGTGCTATAGTTATAGGGAATGCAGTATGAAACCACAGATGTGCGTTAAGAGAAATAAATCAATGTAGCAAGAATGGATGCCTTAGAACTCTGATCTTCCGGTTCACGCAATTCACAGTTTCTTCATCATTTGTCCAACTGCAATTTAATATGTGCTTCTTCCATTTGTTTAGGGATTCTGATAATGCACATTTGATTTTTATGCCTTGTCTGATCAGATAACATCAGGTTTATAGTGTGATACCTGGAATGCATAGTCCTTGATGTTTTGTGGTGAAGCATTCCATCTCTACAAGAACCCAAGAGCAAGTTCTCAAAACATAAATAGTATCTGGGGATATAACTTTCCTAAAATGCCTTAGGGTTGGCAATGTGATTATATTTTGGGGCTCCATAAATCATTCCTGTCTGCTAAAAACTCTTCAATGCCATTGGATTTACTGTATCTCAAGACCTAAGGAACAGAATAGTTTGCATGTAGACTGAATCTGTTGCAGAGCATTGGTTTGTTTTGATCCTCATTTAAACTGGTATTCCAACAGATAACTTGGAGCATAATACTCAAAGGGTAAACACTGCCTCCCAAACAAACAAGGAAGAACACGGTACGGAGCGTTGCATGTGTAAATCCGTGTGTGTGCGGAATACATTGTAGTAAAAGATGCATTAACTTTTCTCTCTCTTTTAAGGAAATATTCTGACAAGACTTAGACCATTGGAATATAACAATTCACAGAGAGTAACCTAGAAATTTACAGGATTCTTCTTCAAAGGGACATAGCTTCTTTTCATTAAATGACTTTGGATATGTAACTAGTGCTGTTTGGAAATGAGATCCAGACCAGATCCAGAGTCTTCCTGATTATACAGCCATGTAATATTTTTTACTAGATGCCCATCTATTTCACTGCTATGATCACTTAGACACCACCAAAAATCTTCACATATTGACATTTATTTATTGCTCCAGCCCTACTCTCATTAGAATAACCACGCCCACCTCTTTGCTTCTGCCAATCCAAGATCCCATTATGCCATTTGAAACTGGGGAGAGGATTTTAATGGCCACATTTCCTACCTTCAGATATGCAGAGGGCAGTCAACACAATGATACTGGTGTGCATTTTATAACGCTGGATTGAAGGCAGAGAGTCTAGGCACTCTTGGGGTATATTTTTGTGGTGGTGGTGTTAAACATTCTTATATCCTTATAATCATCTATTTAATACTAGAGAGTTTCTGTTATTTTAGCCTCAATGAATATAGGACAATTGTGGATCCAGGCTTCTACCAATCAATTGAGCTACTCTAGTAAACACATTACTTCTGGATTTGGGTAAAAACACCAGTATCAACAAATTTAACCTGATTGAATGTGACACTCTATCTTCCTTGGTCTAGATCAGGGGTCAGCAAACTTCTTCTCAAAGGACACAGTGATAAATATATAAATATATTAGGCTTGATGGCCCTAAGGTTTATGTTATAACCACTCAATTCTGCCATGGTAGCACAAAAGCAGCTGTTGACATATATACATAAATGTGTTTCAATAAAACTTTGTTTATAAAAATAGGTGGGCCTACATAATTCTGTTTTCTGACCCCCGGTCTAGAACCCTAGAAATTCACTTCCTAATATATTTGCCAGCTTTTTGCTGAAATAAAATAGCAATTAAAAATATTTAGGGGTATGAGTTATCTCTTCCTGGTTCTGACTCTACATTTGTCTCCTTAGAACAAACATGATGGGATATTACTCTAATTTTGAGCCTGATTCAATGAGAGGTAGTAAAGGGGGGGGAGGGAAAACTAATGCTAATGTGTATCCCTTTGAAAGGTGAATCTACAGCTGATGTTATTATAGGTTCTTCAAACAAAGGAAGGCCAGTCTCCTCACACAGGGAAGGACCTGTGGAGGTTCAAGGGAATTTGGGTGTTCAAGTTTCTGTGATTTATTTGAGTCTTCACACAAGCCCTCATTACAATTCTCAGGGTCCCATTTCTTTACCATCAATTTCCCAATTCTCAGTAAGAGCAATAAGTTCATGAATCAACTTACATTTTAATTTTCCCTCATGCAAAGTCAAATTTGGGGTTTGGATTTTAGGTGCAACATTCTTTTTTTTTATTATTAGTTTCTGCTTTATAACAAAGTGAATCAGTTATACATATACATCTGTTCCCATATCCCTTCCTTCTTGCGTCTCCCTCCCTCCAACCCTCCCTATCCCACCCCTCAAGGCGGTCACAAATAGGTGCAACATTCTTATAATAAGATAAGATATGCTTGTAGCATAATCATGGAAAATTAGTGGTTTTCATTCTGTAACTTGTGTTGAAATTTTGAAGCCTGTGCTTGTCCTTTTCCTCCCTAAACTTACATTGCTAGAAATTGCTAGCAAGCCTGTATCTTTTTTATTATCTTTCTCACCAAAAAAGTCAATTGTAGCAAACATCCAGTGTTTCAAAGTCTTGTCTTAAATTGGCACTCCATCTCAAACAAAAGTAAGTAATGAATTAAATAACTTCAGTTACCACATACATTTACATTATCCCATTTTCTTCTGGCAATGATGTTATTATCACTTTCAAGCCTAGACAAGTCAGAAAACCCACCCCAGACTGCCACCTTTAAAGATCAGTTTCCTGGGACTACTTCCTATAGTAAGTGCAATATCAGAGTCAACTTGAGAAAATAGAAAGATTTATAGATATTCCAAACAGAGAAGGATTTAGTGCAGGGAACTGGCTACAAATATGTCATAAATGAGTGAAGAGAGGTTGGTTCTTGAAGAACATGTGAGAGGAGAAATGAAATTTAGGGACAAGGAGGTCATTCCAACCCTTGGACTGGAACCAACATATCTGAACTAACTACAGTGTAACTGAAGTTGCATGGCCAGTGCTAAAACCACTGGAGTGGTGCTGAGCAGCAAGTGTTTGAATCCTGAAATGAAACTGCTGCCTAACGAAAAAAAATAGATTATTATTATTTTTGTTTTGGACATGTCTTACCTTAATAAATCCCATAGTTAGACCAGCTGGTAATGGTTTTGGGAATGCAATCTGCAGTCTTCTAGTACCTGTAATACAGAGCAGAGAACAAATAAGTGAAAGAGGGGCTGTAGTCAATGATAAATATCTCACAAATAGGTAGATAGTCAAGTCACAAGGATCATCTAGACATAAGCATCACATGTATGTTTTAGTGAAAAAGACACGTTTCCTGGAAGGTCAACAGGTCATCATTCAGAAGTTCTGCCTTAGGCAAACAGATAATGATGGCAATGGTGTGTGGGGATCATGCATAATGATAAGCAATGTGTGATTACCTTGTTGTCCCCAACAGAAAATTATCCCCATAAAGAGGACAGAATTTTGGTTTAAATAAAGAGCTGGAGAAGCAAAAGAATTTCTATGGGGAGCATGTCATGAATTCTTTATTTTTTAAATCTGTCATAAAGAAATATCTTTGTCATTCATAAATTTATTGACTTGTGAATAAAGATAAGCATGCAAAAACCCTGTAATCAACTTAGAACTTTGTTTCTAGTACTAAGCTCTGTGACGTGTGTGTGTCTGTACAGAGGGGAAGACACCTTATAATGTCTTAATTAGATTGCATCTGTTTGAATTAAGCTCCTCATGTACTACTTGTAAGTGAACACAGCTGTCTCTCCCCATGAAGGAACAATTGGTGAGGATATTGCTATTGACTACACCATCAAATTCCCATAAAGAGGAAAAAGTATGGATCAAGAGAATTTCAACACAGTGAAAAGGTGATGAGAAATTTTAAAAAATATAGCAGTAATACTAAATTCCAATCTGTCACATCATCACCTGAGTTGAAGTTTATCTGACAAAATATATCTAAAAAGTTAATTTTAATTTGTTAAGCTCTGCATGAGAGAGTAAAGATCCATGAGATTAAAAATTATACCCAGCTATTACTCTCTGATACTTGAAAGCACCTCCTTCCTTTAATTCCCCTCTGGCTGCAGCTTCTAACAAGGTTATTCCTATGGGTAGGAAGTTGTTTATGTGATATAAAAGTAAGGCAAGGTTCCCTATATACCAATATGTGGTTCACAATAGAACTGTGTTTATACTAAGTTCTGAGATGTGTGGCAAAATGATAAACTTCTCAGAATTCATCATTATTTGGATTACGTGTCCATATATATAGTTTTTACAGTTATTCTTTAAAACAGGATTCTAGAATGAAAATGTCATGTCATAAAAGTCTTTAAAACATATATTTACTTATATTTACCAGTATTAGTGTGTTTTTAGGTAGGCCAAGATGTCAGGAAATGGGATCAAAATTGTTACAAATTGAGTAATTTGAAAACCACATATAACTTTTGTTCCTTTCATAGCTTGGAATATACCTTAACTTGAAGTTAAAAATAAATAATTTATTTGAAGTTCATTAGAAGTTGGTTAACAGGGGATAAGAAAGGAATATTGGGCCCATACAGATCATACTACAACTTTATCACTAATTCTTCAATATTCTTGGTGTTATTTTTGATAGACATGTGATCAACTGAATGGTCCATTTAAATATGGTGATAAAAAGAGTAGTACACATAATTAGTAATATCTTAGTACAATGATTCTAGCCCTAAGGGGAAAAAAAGATACATGACATAGAAAATAAACAAGCTTAAATGAATTTATCTTCTTTTGTGGGCCTCAAAATTGCTCAAATATCATTTGTTTTCCAACATCTCTTTGAGATAGCATACAGAAACAACTACATACAAGACACAATACCATTATTTTCTGGAAGATTATAATAAGCCAAGGACTGCAACAAATCATTACAGAAATAGATAAGAGCTAGTAGTCAAGAGAATTAGTTTCTGCCAGTAAAGTTAAATAATTCATTTAATCTTTATGGGTTTAAGTGTTATCATATGTAAAAGGGGATGGTCATATTTATTTCATCTGCCTCATTAGGTATTCTGAGAATCAAATGATTAGCATAACAGCTAAAAAGTTCTAGAGAAAGTTCAAAGGGTGATGATAAAAGTTAGGATGACATGGTACAGTCAGGACATGATGAAGCTGTCACTAGAGACTGAGTTTTCTATTCAGTGCAGAGAGGATCGCAGAAGTTATGAGTCATACCTAGGCAAGCACAATAAGAACACTAGATGGAGAGCCCTTTAAAAATTACCCACCCTCCAAGACTAGTAATATGTTTTTTTATTAGTGATGAAATCTGACAAATAAAATTGTAGGTAATTAACTAGTGTCTGTTGCTTACTCCAAAGGTAGAGCAGAATGAACTATAATAGCACTGTGTGGAGTAATTACCAAGAATATTAAAGAGGTAAGAATGGCTTGGCTCATAGCCTAACAAAAATTCGGTCAAGGAATCTGAAGGAAAATATTCCCTCATAGCCCACTTAAAACCATTTACTTAAAAGCAAGGAGATAAATATCTGTTTATTATGATTTGTAAGACAGGGAAAAAAAAATCACAGAATAACCTTGATCCCAGAGTAAATAAAAATTCAGTTAAAATATAAGTTCTTTTTAATGATCTTTTAAAAAGGAGCCATATTTTAGTCTCAAGGGATGCAAATGCTTATGTAGATTTTCATGAAATCACAGTCAGTTGATCTATAAACACAGGTTCCATTTTGAAAAAAGTAAAAAGAGCAATTGCTATATTTTCCATCTTATTTTGGATGGTTGATCATTGGGGAGTTGCTTTGGCATTTCAATATAGAAAATAATTTATTTAACACTTCCCTAAAATAACTGTCAATTGCCTCTCTTTTGTAACAAGATAGCAATAGTTAGGGATATTCATGATTATAAGAACATATGGTCTGCACATATATGAAACATGATCTATTTAATGACGACCTGTTGCCAACTTTTGATAAGCAATTTACATTAGAGCTTTAATTCAATTCAACAGATAGTTGTTGAGTGGCAAATTTATGCAAAACACTTAGAAAGTTAATGCATAGATACAAAGATGAAAAGACAAATTTCTGCTTTTCAGGGAAGTGAAATGGGTGCCTAGGATTAAGTTTTTTGTTTTGTTTTGTTTTGTTTTCCCACACTGAGCGGCTTGTGGGATCTTAGTTTCCCGACCAGGGATGGAATGCAGGCCCGTGGCAGTGAAAGCACTGAGTCTTAAGCACTGGACCACTAGGAAATTCCCAAGTATTGTTAGTAAAAATATTCAGTGTACAGGTAAAAAGGTCTTGTGTAACAGTTAAAACTCCTCTAAAGAAGTGGTATTTATAATTAGATGAAGATAGAAATATTTTAGATTAGTGAAGACTGTACATGAGGTAGACATACAAGCATACACAATATTTTAAAAACAACAAATAATTTTATTTTGTTGCCTATTTTGTTTGGGTAATATGACAATAAGTTAAAAGAGAGAAAATTTTACTTTTGGAGCCTTAGGTGGAGAAGAGTTTGGAGGAAGAATCTTTAGCTAGGAAGCTTCTACAGTAAATTTTTCCAGAGAATAAGAATCTAAGGCAGGATGCTGGTATTTAGAAATGGGGTCCTGAGAATATACTGACAATCTGTGAACTAGAAAATATAAAGAGAATGCAAAACTGATGCCAATGTTTTCAGCCTCATATTATAACAGAAATGGGAAACATGGGGACAGGGTTGAGGTGAAGAAATATTAAGAACATATTGAAGTTCAGCTTCCAGCAAGATTAGTCATGTTTTAATAATATTAAATATGTATTTAATAATATTAAATATGTAAATATGTATTGGAATATGTGCTATATTCAGATACATCTTTGTCTGAAACATTTTGCGTACTGATGCCAAAGCATACTTACTTAGACTCTGAATTTCTGATTTCAGTTTCTTTACTTAAAAAATAGATTCAGTAGATAATCCCAACTACTTCTACATTTTAAAACGTTCTGACTCTGGGTATCAGTGAAACTGGCAGAATAAGGAATTCCAAAAAAATCTATCACTCCATAGAAGTAACAAATAAACTGGCAAAAACTGTTGGGATCAACTTTTTTGGAATTCTAGAAACTAAGGAAAATCTTACAACAACCATAGGAATGCATAATCAAGAAAAACTGGCTGATTCTCAGTAAGAATAAAGAGTTTTGTGGTATTTAACCTACACTGGCCCCATCCCTCTTCCCAGCTCAGTGATTGCTTTGAAGATAACAATCACATTTCTGGTACAGGTACCAGTACCTAAAGTTGCAGAATGAACCTCATTTGCAAAGAATTGTGCTTGTGTGTTTTGACCTATATGTTGGCTTCATGGAAGATGTCCAAAGGGCTTGTCTTGGCCTATCTCAGAACACTTCCAATGATGAGGCAGATACTTGGGAGGCATCTGTCTAAAACATTTACAGGCAAATGTGTTAGCCTTTGGAGATGAGTTCTGAAAAGCTCCAACATATCCCTTGGAAACTAGAAATTAATGAGCACATGTATGTATGCACATGTTCAAGAAAGACCTGAAAATGCCCTAAGCTCTTACCTACGGCTCACACTTAGAATTCGTGCAAATAGGAAGTGGAAGTGAATACAGAGTTCTAAACTGTCCAACTGTGTGTAGAAGGGCATGTCCCAGAGCCTGTTTTCAAAGACTTGAAGATATTTTTTGGATGCAGGTACTTAAGGACATCTATGCCTAACCCCTAACTGAACACTAAGCTAAAGGAACAAAGACTTGACTGGCCACACATAACAAAGAAAACAGAAATTACAAAATTAGTTCAATAAAGCTACTAAACAAATCCTGGAGATAAGGGAGACTCTTTTTACCCAATTTTCTTATAGTTTTCAAAACGTCCAGTTTTCAACAAAACTTATGAAAAATGCAAAGAAACAATGAAGCATGATTTATACACAGGAAAATAGAAGCAATTAATAAAAATTGTTCTGAGGAAGCACAAACATTGTACTTACTAGACTGAGGCTTTAAATCAATTGTTTTAAGTATGTTCAAAAGCTGAAGGAAAACATATGCAAAGAACCAAGGGAAACAATAAGAAAACTATCTCATCAAATAGAGAAAATCAACAAAGAGGCAGAAGTTACAAAAAGGAACCAAACCAAAATTCTGGAAGTAAAAACTGCAACAAGTAAAATGAAAAAAATAAAATCACCATAGGGTTTTCAGTAGCAGATTTGAGCAGGCAAAAGAAGGAATAAAACAACCCACAAGAAAGGTGAATTGATATTTGATCTGATAATAGAAATAAACAAGAATGAAGCAAAATAAACAAAGCTTAAGAATATTATGGAACACCATCAAGTGTACCAACATATACATAATGGGAGTCCCAGTAGGTTAGGAGAGAAAGAAAAGAGCAGAAAGAATATTTATATAATAATGGCCCAAAACAACCTAAATTTGATAAAAAGAAAAACATAAATCTACACATTCAAAACTCTCAGTAAGGTCCAAGTAGGAGAAACTCAGAGATTCACACCAGATACATTATAATGACACTGCTGAAAGACAAAGACAGAGAACCTTAAAGGTACTAAGAGAGAACCAACTTGTCAAATACGAGATTCTCATTAAGAACAGCTGCTAACTTCTCATCAGAAAATATAAGTGCAGAAGGCAGTATAAGGATACATTCTAAGTGTTCTAAGACAAACAAAACTCTTAGCCAAGAATTCTATATCTGGAAAAACTCTCCTTCAAAACTGAAGCAGAAATTAAGACATTTAAATAAAATAAAAGCTGTGATAGTTTGTCACTATTAGACCTGCCCTACAAGAAATGTTAGAGGGAGCTCATCAAGCTGAAATAAAGGAAATTAGGCAGTAATCTGAATCCACACAAACAAAAGAAACCCATAAAAGTAATTACATAAGTAAATATGAAAGTAAGTATTGATGTACTTTTTGTTTGCAACTCTTTCCCCCCCCCCTATGATTTAAAAGGCAAGTGCATAAAACAGTATAGCACAGGGAGATCAGCTTGGTGCTTTGTGACCACCTAGAGGGGTGGGATAGGGAGGGTGGGATGGAGGGAGATGCAAGAGGGAAGAGATATGGGAACATATGTATATGTATAACTGATTCACTTTGTTATAAAGCAGAAACTAACACACCATTGTAAAGCAATTATACTCCAATGATGTAAAAATAAATAAATAAATAAAATAAAAATAAAACAGTATTCTAAATCTGTGGATGAACACCAAGTGTTTAATGTTTCTTTCAGAAACAATGTATATCCCCTAATATGATCATATGAGCACCACAGACTTGTTCTGCTTGAGTTTCTTCCTTCACACAGCAAGTCTTAAGTGTCTAAGTCACATATCTCCTCTCAACTTGCATGCCTTGGTTTCTCACTGATTTTATTCTCATAGCATTTAGATCTGATCTTAGATTTTAAAGTCCTTCAGGAGGAAGACACTATTAAAACCAATAGGGGATTATCTGGGTTTATTAGCATCCTATTTTTTTTTTTGGTTCATACATAGAGAAAGAAATGAGCCCTAGAGCAAAATGTATTTTCATCTATAATTTGCCTATTATTTCCTATAACAAAATATAAATACAATAGAACATAGAAAATAATTGGCATCTATAATTCTGATTTTTCTGAAAACAGCTCCAATATTATTCCTGATAATTAATCAAGAAAATGGATAGTACCATAGATTAAATGACTTAAGCAACAGATATTTAGTTTCTCATAGTTCTAGGGGCTTAAAGCACAAAATCAAAGTTCTGGCCAATTTTGTTTCTTGTGAGAGCTCTCTTCCTGGCTTTCAGATGGCCACCGTCTTGCTATGTCCTCACATGGTCTATCCTGAGTGAATGTGCATGGAAAGAAATAGAGAGAGCAAGCTCTCCAGTGTCTCTTTTTATAAGAACAGTATTCTTATCAGATCACAACCCTACCCTTATGATCTAATTTAACCTCATTTACTTCCTTAGGGGTCTCAACTACAAACATAGTCACACTAGGGGTGAGGGCTTAAACGTGAATGGGTGGGGAGACAAACATTCAGTCCATAACAAAGTATAAGATTAGAGTGCTGATTTTGCTTCATTTTGTTCTATTTAGAAATGTAATGAAATGAGGAAAATAAAAAGTGAGGGCAACTTCTACAAACATCCAAAAATTAAACCTCATAGCTCTGTCTTCATTGATTATGCAGTGGGCTTCTAGTGCATCAGAGGTTTAAACCAGTGCAGATTAAAAATAATTCTCTGTATTCTATGTGAGTTTTGTCTTCTAATGAAGAAATATTACTATTTGAATGTCTTTAATTTCTCTATAAACATTATTCAAGTTTCCTTAACACAAGGTCATTTTCCATAAGAAACAAATTTTTTATAACCTCATGATAATTATTTAATACCTAAAGACAAATAGTTTATATAATTTATCACCACAATCATCTGAAATAATTATTATCATTATTATTTTATAGTTGATAAAGTTGAGACTTGTACAATTTAAGTAATATCGACAGGGGACAGGGCTAACAATTGTTCTGGAGAGATATTAAGCCAAGAAGATTTATTTTAAGAACCTCACTTGGTATATTTTTTGATAGCTCAAATCCATAAAAGTTAGCTAACTGTATGGAGTCATATAAAGTCAATAAAAGTGTTAAATTAATCATAGCCATGTTCCAGCCCTAGATAAGTTATTACTCCTAAGAGTTACTTTATTTTCAACTGTGTTTCTTTTAGAAAGCATATAGTCTGGCTGGTCGTATTTTCAATCTGACAATATATTGTTTTGACTGGAGTTTTAAACCATTTATATGTATATATTTTACGTCTATTGATGTTACAAAGTTTATAAGACATTATATTTTCTTGTTATCATTTAAATATCAAAATAATGCTTATATATTCATATATATATTCATTTCTGGTGATATTCATTCCTTTGTGTAGTTACAGGTTTCCTTTTGGTATCATTTTCCTCTTGGCTACATTTCTTATAGAGTAGGTGTGCTAGTAGTTAATTCATTCAGCTTTTATGTGTTTGAAAATGTATTTTTTCCACGCTTGTTCTTCAAAGTCATTTTTCCTGGTCATAAAACTTTAGGTTGACAGTTTTTGTCTTTGACACTTTAAACAGTCTGTTCACTATTCTTTCTGATGAAACATCTTTGGTCATTCTTATCTTTAACCCTCTTTCTATGTCTATCTTTCTGCTTTTCAAGATCTCTCTTCATAATTGGTTTTAACAATTTTTATTATGATGTTATCATGATGTAATTTATTTCATCTTTCATATGCTAGATTTTAACTTTATTGTGAAATTATAACTTTCAACTTATTTGGAACATTTTCAGCCATTATTTCTTCAAATATATTTTCTACCACCACCTTCCTTTGAAGATTCCGGTTACATATACATTGGGTTATTTGAAGTTTTCTATAGCTCACTAATGCTGTGTTAACATTTTTTCTTTTCTTTTGGTGTAGTTTGTTTTCCTGTATCTTCAGGTTTACTAGTCTTATCTCCTGTGGTATCTAATTTGCAATTTATTTCCTGTTAGAAATCATTTTTGTTTCATTTTTTAATCACAGAACTTGTGTTTTTGATCTCTAGAAGTTTGGTTTAGGTCTTTTAAAATATATCTTCCCTGTCTTTCCTTCACATATTTATGCTTTCCTCTTTATTTGTGAAAATATGAAGTATTACTTAGAAGACCTGTTTAGTGTATTATTCTACTAATTCTGTCATCTGTGTAATACTGGGGTACAGTTCTATTGATTGATTTTTCCCCCACATTATGGATTGTATTTACCTGTTTTTTTGGATGTTTAGTAATTGTTTATTGGATACAAAACATTGTGACTTTAAACGTTTAGGTGCTGTTTTTCTTTTGTGTGTGTTTCTTTAAATATTTTTGAGTTTTGTTCTGGGAGGATGCTAAATTCCTTGAAAACATATTTTGTCTCCCCCGTATCACCTTTATGTTTGGTTAGGTATGACCAAGGTAGCCTTTAGTACATGGCTAATCTGTCCCCACAATGAAACAATACCTTACTTAGTACTGAACCCAGTACCTCATGATTTCAAGTTTACCACATTTGGTTGTTGAATCGTGAATATTTCCAGTATTGTGTACCCCTATTCATGTTCTGCATTCTCCTTTCTGATGATTTTTTTTCCCAGACTCAGGTAGTTTCCTCATACACATGTACCTATCAGTATGCAGCTAAAGACGTAGAGGATTCCTATGAAAGTATCTAAAATCAATAAATCAATCTCTCCAGTCACCTTTCTCTCTCTCCCCACTACCCCACCACTGGCCTTCTCATCTCTGTTACTCTCTCCTGCAAATTCTTGGCCTCCCTGGATACTGAGCTCTTTCTTCTCAATTCAGAAAACATGAAATGTTTTGTTTAGATCCCCTATACCTGTGCCACATATTCTGAATCCTGGAAACTCTCTCAAGACAGTAAGCTGGGATAATTCAAAATTTACCTCATTTGTTTCCCATCTCCCAGAAATTACTCTCTTATACTGTCCCCTGCCCACTGTCTGAAAACCACTGTTTCAAGCATGTGGGTTTCTTTTTTGTTCTAGGTCCGAAGGTACATCCAGTGTCGGTCACTCTGTTATGCTCACAAGTAGAAGTCTATGCCATATACTTTGCATATTCTATTTATCATCCTTTCCTTAAATAAGTTTCCCCCTTCTCTCCAGGATTCTATTAGATTGAGCAAGGTTTTTCCTCCTTTATATACGAAGCATAAAGAATTGAGTTAATCATAATTTCAGGTCACAGCAAAACATTATGCTCTAAATTCATGCTTTATCATTATTTTATTTCATTTACCTTTCCCTCTTCCTGTCCAATTCCAACTGCCTTTGTTCTCTCTCTCTCTCAAAGCCATAATCTCTAATAAAGTCTAATACAGGTCCTTATACATGCTTGTATAGATTTTTTGTGTGTGAATGTAATTTTTGTGTGTGAATGTATGTGTGTGTATAATTTTAATAATGACATTATCTTAACTTCATTCTGTTCTTTACTTCTTTTTACTCAAATTAATGTTTATGGTTTGCTCATTTTGCTGCATTTCACTGTTCTAACTAAATGTACTGTATATTCAGACCTTAATTTTTCTACATGTATTAGATACATTTCCCTTATCATGAACCATGACTTGCCACCAGTTCCCTGTGAAGACAAATAAGACCAAGATTAACAACATATTGATGTTCTTTTTGGATATGTGAAAATTTTTTCACTGGTAAATATGCCAGCAAATGTTATCATAGGATATATATGTATATGATAGGATATACAAAATCAATATCCTTTAGTCAGACCAGATTGCTTTCATTAATGGCTTCTAACACTGGGTTCTTTGCCAGCAGTATCCAGTAATGTTTTTCTCTGTATATCTTTATGCATCCACCCAATAACTGACTTCTAATGGTACAAAGAAATATCTTATTACATAATTTGCCTTTCTTGGATTTCTATCATATCTTATGTAATCTTTAAATCTTAATTTTTATTATTGGTTATCCACATGTTTTGACCATACACTATTTCCTTTTTCTTTGTCTTCTGTTGTTGGTGTGCACAAGTCCAGGGGGAACTTTGTTAAACACAAATCTTTAATTTTAATGTAGTTAAACTATCCAAATTTAACCTTATGGTTTATTTTGGGGTGTCTTTTTAAAGGGATATTTAACAATCACTAATTCAAAAATATATCCTTTGAAGTGCTTTACAATCGTACTATGTTGCATCTAGTTATGTATTTATTTTGACTTATCCTTTTGGGGATTCTTTTTGTGACATTATTCTGATAATTCTTGATTGTATTTAATCCAGACATTTGTCAGTAATTTTCTCTTCTCACATTGACTTCTTCCATTTTCCATTGTGATACTATTTCATTCCATCCTCCCAAAAACTTCTCATCCTATTTTCCATGTTTTATTTCTCTCTGCTGCAGAGTTAATAACTTTTCCAGTTGTGTCTCCCAACCACTAGTTCCCCATTTAGTTGTCACTAGTTGACCATTATTCTTGCCCGTTTTTTCAATTTCATTCATTTAAAAAATAAATTCTCCCATTTTCTTTCATGCAATCCTGTTATTGTTAGATTATTTCTATTCTTTAATTTATCTCTGAACTTTTTAAGCACACACTTTAATGTCTCTAAGGCCACTTTCCTTTATATTTCTTGAAGAGCAAATTTTCACATTTCTTGAATCTGCAGACATTCTATTGTTTGAAGTGAAAGTGGAAAATTTTCCATTAAAATGCTTAGTTCACCATGTTAACTGGAATTCCCAGAATATCTAAATAAAGAGAAGGCTTTTTTCAATTCATTTGCCTTAAAGTTGTTTTTCCTGTGTAGAGGCTTTTGTTGCCATTTATTCCTTGAAAAATATACTAAACTTCAAATAAACAGAAAACTTTAAAAATAAGGGTTTTCCTAAATTACTTGAAAAATTTTGTATTTCCTATCATCATTTCCCTATCATACTTTCCTTGAATATCCCTTTCAGATGTGTTCTATGAAAATAAACAGACATAAAAACACACAGGGAAGGCCAATCCAACCCTTCTTCTTTAGGTATATGAATCATATTGTAAAAATATCTGCAAGCTCCTCTTTCAACTTATTACAAATATTAGAATTCTGCCCTCACAATTACACAAATTTACGTGCTCACCACTCACCACTGTTGCATGATAATACTTATTTCTCTATATCCTTATCGTTGTTCTGTTGAATTCTCCACACCCAATACAATTTTTAAAATATTGCCTATAAAGTAGGAGTCAAGAGTATGCTTTTCCATTAATCAAGGTTTTCTGACATATTTCTATTTACAGTTTCAAGCCTTCCTCCATCTAGTTTCAAAGCTGGTAATTAAACTGGAGATAGTATTTTATCAAAAATTAAAGGCCATAGAGTTCAGTGCTAGAGGAGAGACTCAGCGAATTTCTGATATATCTTTCAAGACCTATACTGTCAAGTATGGTTCTAATTTGACTTTTTAATTTTTCAACCTCTAATTATTTTAGGTTTTCTCTCCAAACCAGAATTGCAAAGATGGAGATAAATCACTCTACATTTTCTCCCTTATTATCTACATAACAACCTGTACAACCACCTTTCAATCAGTGATCTAAGAAATTATCCTGGATTATTTCTGGTCTCTTTTGCTTCACTATTAGCCCTTTTCTTTTTTTACAACCTCTTGTATTGAATACACTTCCCTAGTCAGTGGCACCTCAGTGTGCCTTAAAGTTATCTCTGCTTTGAGGCCTTTGCTCTCCTTCATCCCTACAAAATGCATTAAACAGATAAAAGTGAAGGTATTCCTAAATGAATATTCTTTGATGTGCTATCTCTGGTGGCTCTGTGGGAAAGGAGATAGTACCAAGTACCATTAGTCAGGGTGAGAAATCAAACTGAATTAACGTCTGGCTTGATGAAACACTGATTTTAAAAGCTAGTATATTCTACATCCTAATCTGACCAGAACCCCATGATACTATAAGGGTCAACACTTCTGATCACCATGGAGACAGAGAATTCCTGATGGCTAGGAAAGAGCCAGTGCACTTTGTATATTTCAAGGAATCTCAGTAAGTTAAAATGAGCTTTGTGTTAACCCAAGGAATCTGAAGGAAATATAAAGCCATCCAAAATAAAATTATTTTCTATTAGGAAAGTTCTGTATGTGATGATTAATATAAGGGCAAATATTTGTAGCTTTTTCCATGTATGGAACATTCTTCCTTGACTGGAAGGAAAACTACTCACGCAAAGAACATTTTCATTGAATTTATGATTCATCCTTTTCCAGGTATTTTGCTAATCAATTATAAATGCTGTCTTGGATAATCCTCAAAAAATACTATGAGGTAAGTGTTATTTATTCCCATTTTGCAGATGGGGAAATTGAACCACATTGAGAAAAATATAACTTGTCAAAATGGCATAGCTGGACTTCAGTATGTGATAAAAGAACATATGACAAAATTTTAATGACAGTATCTAAATGGTGGGCACTTGGATGTTTGGTGTAACTCTTCTTCAATACTTTCATTAAAAAATGCTGGGGGAAATATTGCATAGCTAATAATTAGAAGTCTGCAAATTTCAATCAGGCCTGACTGCTTCTAAAAATAACTCCCCTAACCTACCAGTGCTCACTAGTTTTGTAGGGCTATTACTATAAATAACTTCTGTCATATCATGGAAGGAACCTGCAATTTGCAAATAGAACAGCTAAGTTTAAGTCTCACCTCTCCCCACCTTTTAGCTGATCTTGATTGCTAATAAATAAAGCCAAGCTTACAGTGCTTTTAAGTTTACTATAATACCATTTGTGAACTAGTGTAATAATTATGTTCGAGTACCATAAAAACCAAGTCATAGGACAAAAATGATGGTGAATTTGTTTCTTAGTCCCATTACTATTTAAAGAGCACTAGACTATCAAAGTAGATAAATAACAATTCTTTTTTCCAGTAGGACACTGGACACTGTAGGTCTTCTTTCTAATGGTGGAAAAAAAAATTGGAATTTAAAAGATATGGGAAAAAAGGCAAAAGTCTCTATTAAGGAGGTCAGGAAACTAGGGGAAAAGAAGTAATAATTAGGGACCTCAACCTGAGAAAAGAGAAAATTGTGCCATCTGGGCTCTGTTTTGGAAAATTGCTTTGTGGACATTGGGAAGGGCCATTCTGAACACTGAACTGGTAGATGCCCCATGAACATTCTTTGTAGTAGGGAAATGCAAGAATAGACTCAGGCAGGCATAAAGCCTGGACTCAATTGCAATGTGATACACATAGGAAGGTGACTTTGGAAAACTAACATTTATTCAAACTTTTGGCAAACACTCAGGAACATGTCCAGATTAATCTAATACCACACCCTGTGGCAGGTAGTCATATAGGTAAGATTCCTCAGAAAAATCAGAAGAGGATGAAAATACAGGAAATCTGCTATAAGAATGGCAAAGGTTGCCCTTTGAAAAATTTGATGATTCTTGCCCCAGTCAACCAGCTTTATTGGCAGCAGAAATGTCAAATGAGGAGTCCTGAAGGTTAGAAAAGCTTATCCCTTCATAGGAAGTGCTGTTCTATAACCTCTACATGTAGCTTGATGTTAGAAAGTTGAAATTTTAACCCACATTATTTTTTACTGACACTCTACCCTTTAATAGTCTCTACTACGGTTTTTTTGCCAATCCCATTCTTCTTCCTTTGTGATGATCATAGAGACGACTCCCATAAAAAGGTCCCATGCCCACAGCCAACCTCTTAGAATAACTTGTTCCTTAACCATCAGTCTCAAGTCTCTGCTCTCAGGCAGAGCTAAGCAGACCAGAAATCAGGGCCAAGACAAAACAAAAATTCCCCAGAACAATAAATCTATCTAAAATGGGTGCTTCCTATGATGGTTAATGATCAAACCATTTTATATATCTTAGGAGGTTTGAATATGAAATTAACAGATAAAATAGTTATTGGCAATGAAGGAGAATGAAATAAGTAGGAAGAGCTACAGAGGCAGAGGAAATGAGTAATGATATTAGGAGACTGCTAGAGTTTCTATGCTTTAGTGTCACCAACATTACGTATTTCCCTGAGGCCTAGTTATTTAACATCTGAGGTAGTTGCTATAGAGAAGACTTACCTTCTTGTTCCTTGACTCTAGTAAGCACAGTCTGTGTTTGCTACTCTAAACATGAAGTAGCTATGCAAACACATTCTGTTATGTCACTCCTAGAGAAATATCCTAAATTCCAAAGTGAGGAATTCTCCACATTGAGAGAATTAGGACACCAATGAGAAGTCAACACAATTTATAACAAGTCAACACAATTTATAACCACTGTATGGGAGAAGCAAATTGTGAGAAGTTTAGAAGAAGCAAAACCAGTTGCAAGAGTGTAGGGACAATAGGTAAGGTAAACAAGGAGAGCAGAAATGTCAGTAGTGTAAACCTCTGCAAAAGGGGAGCCACAGAAGCATCTGACAGATCATCCTGAGGCCTCCAGATAGCAAGGCAGATGGTGTGGCAAGTAGAAACCCCAATAGCTGCTTGTACTCATCATTAAGGAAAGAACAGTAGCCATCAAGTAGCCAAGAGGAAAGGAAGATGAATGAAGGCCTTGGGATCTCAACAGCTCCATAGTCTTAAAGATTATTACGCTTTTCCCCTCAGCCTTAGTCATTCCCTCAAGTTTATATGGCCTTGGTAAAGCATATTATAACTATTACAGAGACAGACACTTTGGGCTTAGAATGAAGTAAAAACATACATTTCCCAAATCAAAATTAAGTTACATAAAGCTAGATACAATGAACACAAGTTGTTTTAATAGATATTTCAAAAAAAGTTGTGCTAAAATATTTTCACAATAATCTATAACATTGAATTATGTAACAATTTTCAAACAGAATCCAGAGATTATATGCTCATTAATGACATCTAATAGCTATCTTTATTTGAGTGCAGTCTATGATCTTGGATTATAACAGCTTTAGATATATGTTCATTTAATCCCAGTGACAACCAACCCTGTGAGTATACTATTATCCCTCTTCTTAACAGTTAAGTAAACTTTTACTACTTAAAAAGGCCATTGTTTATACCAGTAGAGTCAATGGCACATATTCTATTACAGAAACTTAAATATATTTTTCTTATAAAAGTGAAATGCACATAAGAGTCCCTTCAATTATTACTGAGTACTAGAGAATACATTCCAATTTCTGTATTTCACTGCTGACCAAGACAGTCTTAACATTCTCCTCAGCTTGACTAAACTTTAGGCAAGTTTTTTCCTAACTACTGGCCCCTGACCTCTCTTTTCTTAGAGCATTTACTTTAGAAAACTTTCAAATGTAAATTCGGTCTTTGTTCTGTTGAGGTGTGAATATTCTCTCAGTTTCTTGCCAGGTTTACAACCCAGGAATATCTTTCTCAAGCACTTGGGAGCCATCCCTTTGAAATGCAATCTTCAAGTAAGACACTGCCCTTCTCCTAGATACACACCTGGTGTGTGTGTGTGTGTGTGTGTGTGTGTTGGAGGGAGGAATCTAACTCCAACAAATATCAATTAGCAAGCACAGAAGACAATCCCATTGACCAACCTCTGCCCATCCCCTCAACATCCTTCAGTACTTCTGCACTAGCTCAACTCAGTGCTTAAAAACACTCCAGTTTTTTGTTTCAGGAGTTAAGTTTAATCTCTCTTCCTTATTGCAACAGTCTTGAATGAAGACTTGCTTGTTTAACTTGCGTTTAACTTGTCTGGTTCAATTTTTCTTTGGCATGTCACACACAGAACTTAAAATTGAATGAAACCTCAAGATGTCTGATAAAAATATAATAAACAAGGGTAAAGCTGATCTTCATTTCCTAATTATTCATTTTATTTCCACTAGAATTTGAATTTTGAATATACAATTTAATTCTGTATGATGCATTCAAGTAAGCTTTAAAAAGAAATATTAATATTAAAATTAGCGTTTTCAGACATTTTATACATCTTTTGTAAAATGAGAAGTGGTGCACTTTCTCAAGATTAGTGGTCTGATTTAAAAGTGTAACCAAGTAAGATCCTATGAGGCCTTCCTTGGGAAAGACCCCTTCCCCAATGTCCCCTGCCTGCCTCTTGTTTGCAGAAAAGCTGTAGTCTCCCAAGCCCCCACTGAGTCACAAAAGCCTGGCTCAAGAATTAATAACTGAAAGGATGTGAACATATAGTGACAAAAATAGCAGTTGGGCCAGGAGAACTGGTAAGAATGTAAACAGTAAGTCAGCCATATGGTAGTCACAGAATCTTTAGCTCCTCTGTGAAGTACCTAGATAACAGTATCTCATGCACATTTCCTAAGTTGTTTTACAGACGCTAACCCCTCCCCCCAAATCACCATGAACACATAGCCCCAAGAACTACTGGAGCCTGAGGATTGATAATATTAACCCCTGTGACACTGCCCTGTTACTTTACCATCAACAAATGAGAAAATTGTGCATGAACTGATCACACACCCTGAGACTCCCCTCTCTCACCTTGCCTTTAAAAATGCTTTCCTGAAACCAATCAGGGAGTTCAAGCTTTTTGAGCATTAACAGCCCTGGACTCTTTGTCTGGTGTCTTACAATAAACACTGCACTCTTCTTCACCACAACCCACTGTCAGTAGAGTGGACCCAAGTTTGGTTCTGTAACAAAAGAAGCTACACTGTATCACAAAAGTTAAGGGAGTTTATTGAGTGTGTTCGGAGGAGAATTTAACCCTTTCAGGGTCTGTTTGATTAGTGTGGGTCAAGATTTACATTATCCATTGTTTTCTTACTTTTTCATCCATTTCTTCTATTGATATATTGCATCTGTATTTGCACAATGCCAAATATGTAGTAAATAAGCAGGATAGGTCCATGCATAGATTTTTCTAAATGTCTAACTGCTCCATGCTACATAAGTAACTATCTTGCTTTTAAATTTAATCTTTCAACTCTAATCCAGTTATTTTTCAATGTCTTGACAATTTTATGAGGAAAAGAAAATGATGGCTTGGTTTTTAAAAATACTGAACTAGAGTGGAGAAAAATCATACCACCAAATATAAGAAATATCACACCACCACATATCCAACTGACAGTAAAATGGGGAAAACCTAGTTCCATCTTATAACATGTCTTTTGCTGCACAGAGGCACTTACTTCAGCTGAATATTTTGTCTATTATTGGTACCGTAAAATTTGTATATGGTCAGTGCTGTGTAACGGCATTCCTGGGGGGATTTATCAAAATGTTCTGTTGAGGCTGTTCTCTTGAGGCTCTTTTAGGGATGATGTCTTAAAATTAAACTTAAGATCAACAAAAATGCCCATATATGCTTGGATTTCTGGAGTCAAAGGAAAGCAAATAACATTTTAAGTGATGAGATAAGCACGCATTTGATGTGTGTATTTGGATTAAACTCTGGTTTAGCTTAGTGTGTATCTATAAACTTATTTTAAATTTTAGATTATCTAGTTGTCCGCATTTCTCAATCAAAACCAAGTAAATTAGCAACTGTTTTGATATATCAGTCAAAAGCCAATGTTTCCTGTATTTGTTTCATGTCTTCTTTTTAATAAAAGAAATGTAGTATATTCTATCATGGTACTAATATTGTATCATCATGTAGTTTGATTTAAAATTGTAATGATACAACAAGATCTCTCCTGGGGCACCCTTAATTCACAGATGTTCCTACTGCTTGTGAAAGCAGCTTTGGATTTGATAAGCCTGGCAAAGCTAGAGCTGCTATAACGTGATGATGACTTCAAAATGGCAGTGGAAAGAATGAAAATGTAAAATTAATTATTTTACATTCAGAAACTTTGTTTATAATTGAATCATGTTATTTTCCAGGTAAATGTTGTTGCCTTGGGTTTCCAGGGAATCTGTGTCTAATGATTATTACTGTTTCTTAAAAATAACAACTCTTTAGGGCTTCCCTGATGGCGCAGTAGTTGAGAGTCTGCCTGCCGATGCAGGGGACACGGGGTCGTGCCCCGGTCCGGGAAGATCCCACATGCCGCTGAGCGGCTGGGCCAGAAAGCCATGGCCACTGAGCCTGCACGTCCGGAGCCTGTGCTCCGCAATGGGAGAGGCCACAACAGTGAGAGGCCTGCGTACCGCAAAAAACAAAAAACAAAAAACAAAAATAACAACTCATTAAGATGACTATCTTCTGGCAGCCTTACCTTATAAGGCATTTCTTCATGTCATGGAGCAGATTGAAAAAGAAAAGAAATTTTATGGCTTGATTTATTCATGTAAAATATTAATAAAGTAAAAGAGTCACACTGAAATACCTTGTTTACAAGAGACACTGGAGATGGAATATGACAAATACATATTAAAAGCATTTGGAAAAATAGAATTTATTAAAATGTAGCATCATCCAAGCATACAAACAAGTAATAACAGACATGCAAAATAATATAAAGTAGCAAAGCACAAGAATGAAGATTTAGGTATATTTAGATTTGTGGTAGAAACTGGCAGAAAACTGCTATTAAAAATTTGTGGTAGAAGCTGCTATTAAAGACATATTTTTGTATTTGAATGTGTTATGACATGATTGAACATTAGATTGGATCCATTTTAACATTTGTTACAGCTTTGTGATCTGTAGTGGTACTTCTACACATAATGATAAGGGAAAAGTAATAACAATGAATATGTTTCAAAAGTAGAGATTACTAATATTTTTCACACTGGTAATGAGATCATCTATAATGTAGAGGGGCACATTTTCAGTCATTCAGTATACTACTTTACAGCTTTGTATCTTTCTGAAATAGAATTTTTGGGTACTTTTATTTGAAAATACTGCCATGCCTTTTGAACTTAAAATACAGCATACTTATTGCAAACACACACACACACACACACACACACACACACACACACACACACCTTTTTGAAAATAGCAGTTAATTGTTCCTATCCACAATTGGGGAAAAGTCAGATATAATTCGTAATGTTGTAATTTTAAAACAGCATAACTGCTGGTTCAAAATCCCCATATTAATTTTCCAACTTAAAATACTATCTAATCCTATTGTTTCCTTAATGACTTGGCAAGTTCTCTGAGCATCAAATTTATTGACATATATATCATTCAACTTAAGTTCAATATAGTTGTCCATTTAAGACTTTAAGTTGCACTAAAAATTCTGTTACTTTAAATTTTTAAAAGTCAAAAATTATTAATGAAACCAAAATCATCCTGTTGTCTACTGTCAAAATCTCCCTTCCTCACGTTCCATTCATTCCACCTTTATTCCTTTACTTGACTAAATAACAAATACATATCAAAAGCATGAGAAAGAACAGAATGTATAAAAATGCAGTAGCATTTGAGCATACTAGCAAGTAATAATAGACATGCAAATTAATATAAAGTAGCAAAGCAGTAAAGGTTACCATCCATGATCTCCACGTGGATTGGTTTATTGTCGCCCTCACCCACCACCCACCCCATAACAATGTAAGTCTCATGAGAGAAGAGGGTTTTTCTATCGAGTTTACAACTATTTACAGAATGCCCCAAACTGCATGTAACACAGTAAGCAATCAATAAATACTTGTTCAATGAATAAAGGTTGAAAAAGAATGAACAGAGTTGTTAATAAAAATGCACTTTACTGAAGAATTAAAGAGATCCTTTGTGCAAGTCATACATTTCCAAATTAAGTTAGTTATTGACATATAGATAACCTCTCTTAAGGGCTCCCCATATCTCTAAAGGCTGCCAACATCCTTGGTGATTCTCAACCAGCCTCCAGTTTATGCAACCATTTTTGATCCTTAAAATTGCAGGAATCCCCAGCTGTGGCCAAGGCTCCACTGGTAGCTGAACATGTCTTCCACGATGTTCCCTTGAATCCCTCCATGTGTATACTATAAGCCACTTGTTTGTTTTTTTCCTTTTTTTTTTTTTTTTTTGGCGGTATGCGGGCCTCTCACTGTTGTGGCCTCTCCCGTTGCGGATCACAGGCTCCGGACGCGCAGGTTCAGAGGCCATGGCTCACGGGCCCAGCCGCGCCGCAGCATGGGGGATCTTCCCGGACCAGGGCACGAACCGTGTCCCCTGCATCGGCAGGCGGACTCTCAACCACTGCGCCACCAGGGAAGCCCTTGTTTGTTTTTTTGCCAGCACATTTGTGAACTTGATCATGTGCAAGCAATTCAATTAACTCAGATATGTACATACATATTACCAACTTAAAAAAAAGTCCTCCTAGATATTATGTTAAGTGAAATATGTCAGACAAAGACAAATACTGTATGATCTCAATCATATGTAGAATCTAAAAGAGCCGAACTTACAGAAAGAGAGTAGCATGGTGGTTTCCAAGGGCTGGGGGATGGGGGAAATGGGGAGTTGTTGGTCAAAGGGTTCAAACTTCTAGAAATAAGTGGGATAAATTCTAGGGATCTAATGCACAGTATAGTGACTAGTTAAATTATTGTATTATATACTTCAGAGTTGCTAAGAGAGTAGATTTTAAATGCTCTTACAACACACAAATACACAAATGGTAGTGGTAATCATTTCATACTATTTACATGTATCAAATTGTCATATCTCATACTTTAAATTTACACAATGTTATATGTCAATTGTATCTCAATAAAGTTGGGGAAAAAGCCCTTCTTTTCCAATGTACCCTTCCTTCAAACATTTCCACTGGTTTCCCACTATTTATAGTACTAAATATAAGATCCTTTTGTTAGCAACTGAAATCTTCAATAAATGTTCTCAAACTTATCCTTGACAACTAACACAGATAATTCTAAAGGATTAGTGAGCCCTTCACATGAATTTCAAATAAAAAACCATATTTTTATAATTTTAAAAATGACAAAATTAGAAGTAGAAATGATATTGTCTATATATAGGCTGGGTAAACAATTCGGTTAAGAATAAGTGATCAATAAATTTAATCATTATAAGCTACACAATGATCTGTGGTTTATTTAGTATGATTAATGTCTGAATTTGGTCAATGTCTTGATACAACCCATTAATTCTTGTGATACGCTGCCCTTCCCTTTCAACCAAAAAAAAAAAAAAAAAACAAATTAAGTGTATCATGGTTAATTCAAAATGCATAAAATGACTTGTTCACTTAGTAGTTGATTCCAAGTCCCAAATACTCATTT
Source organism: Mesoplodon bidens (assembly GCF_964165515.1). Lineage (NCBI taxonomy): Eukaryota > Metazoa > Chordata > Mammalia > Artiodactyla > Ziphiidae > Mesoplodon > Mesoplodon bidens. The sequence goes on along the minus strand of NC_138170.1, from coordinate 46,467,180 downwards.
TAAATGATTTACTCATTTTTAATCTGAGCAATTAATATATACATAAGATCGACCTCAGCCAAATTCAGCTATAAGTAAAGTAATGAATCGCCAGATTGTGAATGAGAGATATGTTCCCAAGCTGTTAATAAAATTGTTAAGTAAGCAAGTATTATTCTATCAAATATACGAGATGTATGATTTCTCTTAGAGCTAGTTGGAAAATTAAGAAGAATAAGCAATGCAGAAACCATGACCATTTTCACTATTATAATCCCTCCACTTGGAAGAAAAGAAAACTTAAAACATCAAGTCCAAACCCACAGCTTTGAAATGTGCCCAGGGACTCGACTTCTGCTCCCCATGTACAGAAATGCAGAAGGAGTTAGATCTAAGCCGACAGCTCACACTGACCAAATGGATTCCAACTGAGAAGAAGAAGAAAATACACTGACAGAACTGTCCATCTATGACTCATGGTTCTGGTGCAGGTGCTTTTAGAAAGAGGAAGTATCAGGTTTTCTTAAGAAACTCTAATAACTGGAGGGTAACTGAAGATTATCGCATTTAACAAGCCTCAGTGAACTTCCCTACACCTATCTCATAGGCAGTATGTAGTATCTGGATTCAGGAATGGATCTCTTTCAGCCAGAGCAACAACTCTATGCTTTATGAAGAACAGAAGGTTTGGTTTGACATGCAATAAAATACTCTACAAACCAAAAAGTGTTAGATAACTATGTAACATCAAAATAATTTATCTGGGGATTCACCTACTATATCAGAAATATTATTTTAGACCTAATTCAACACACCTCTCATTCATGGCTGTTTCATTACAAGTATCTTTGTACTGTTACAGATGCCAGCATGAAAATGGAATTATGAAATTGAACTTGACATTCACCTGAGAATTTAATGTCATCTGACTGCCTGATAAGTTAAAGATAGATGCTGATGGATTTTAGAAGTTCTTTTTTCCAATCTTACCTGTTTATAGAACATGACATGGCTAAAAACAATTATAATAAATCACTATTTTTTTATTTATAAATAACCAATCAAAGGGAAGCACAACATACTCCCCTTTAAGCTGAAAAATGTAGTCTTAAAAATGCTTGAAATATTTTAAAGTGTTTTCTCACATTTCCAGTATTTCATCAGTATTTAGTATCTTATTACGCTTCACAACAATCCTGCGAGCTAGACTATGTAAACATTTTTATTCTCATTTTATAAATGAGGCAATCAGAAATGATATGAATTATTCAAGGTTTACAGCTATTTGATAACAGAGCTAGAGTTGGGAATGTTGCTATACTTTGGGATTACAGGGAAAAGCCTTTTCACTAGGAAGTTGGAAATTACAAAAGTTGAATTTTAAAATCAAAACATATGACTCCAACAAGAGATACAGTCATCATGCAAAACATAAATGACATCTGGGTCAGCAAGCCTTAACAGTAAATTAGTGAGATATGATTATATATTCTTTCTGGAAAAAATGTACAAAATAAAGGATTGAGAAATCCTTGCTTATTTTCTCAATATCATCAAGGAGCAAATGTTTTGAATTATAACTAACAGACCTATATTCATACTTATGACTTAATAACTAACCATTGTCTCTTAAATGGTTATGATTTAAATTTTAATTTAGGTCTTACAAAAATTTCTTATAGTTACCAAGATAAGGGCAAATTGTAGTTTGTCCAACATTTAGGTTCTTTCCATGTCCTCCAGAAGACTTTTCATCTGATGTGGCCTAATCTGAATCATCTAGTTTGTATATAATTACTATGCTTATTCACTCATGTAATGAGGAATTATTGACTCTAAGTGACAGCAAAAAATGTCCACACTTTGGGATCAAAATGAAAATAACACGATCCTTATGTTCAAGAAATCATATTTTCACAAAAGATAAATATATGTAAGCAAGTAAATATAACACAATACATGTTCTAACAGACACTACTGGCCATTGTTCACAAAAAGCAGAGAAAATGAATAAGTATACGAGTTCAGAAGCTACTTCCCAGAAGAGAGTATCCCTGTCTCTGACCTTAAAAGTGTAAGAAGAGCTTTGCCAGGCAGCTGAACTGGCAGAAAGACACTGTGAGCAAAGAGAACACATAAAGACATAAAGATACAGTATTTTTAGGAAAATAAAAATAGTTTAGTGTTACTAGTGAATAGCTTGCAAGCAGAAAGTGGGGAGGCTAGAGGAATAGGCAGGAGGGATAGCTTTGAAAGGAAACAGATTTGGTAACTAAGGAGTTTAAATATCTTCTTTAGGTGAAGGAAGTTGTTTAATTGTAATTTTTAATTAGGAAATAGGTATGATCAGACCTAAATTTTAGAAAACCTATGTTCATAAATAAGGAAACAGAAACTCAAAGTTTAAGTAATTCCTCTGACATCTGGGATTCAAACTTAAATCTAGATAATGCTATAATGTTGCTTCCCAGTTTAAGATATTATAAAATGCTATGTTGAGAGCCTGGACTAGGATAGCAGAGGTATTAAGGTAGAATTGTTGAGACATGTCTTTGGGACCAATTAAATATGGGAATGATACAGAGGGAAAAGTTGAATGTGAACCTGAGGCAATGAATAAATAGAAGAGCTTAAACAAGATGAACGATAAAAGAAAATGATCAGAGTGCAGAACATTTTATTTAGATACCTTCTGATGATATATGTAGGTAGAGATGCTTAATAAGCATTTAAATAACTGAAACTTGACATAGCTGTATATGTCTACAATGTTACACATAGTAAAATAAACTCAGAAGTCATAAGGCTTGGGAGCAAACAACTTCTGAAAATATTGGATAAACAGAGAAAATAAAGGGGCTGTGGTTAGACCTCTGGTGTATTAGTTTGCTAAAGCTGCTATAAAAAAAAGTATCACAAACTGGCTGGCTTAAACCACAGAAATCTATTTCATAGTTTGGGAGACTAGAAAGGTCCAAAATCAAGGTGTCAGCAGGGATGGTTCATACTGAGGGTTGTGAAGGAATGATCTGTTCCAGACTTCTCTCCTTGACTTGTAGATGGCCATCTAATCAGTATTTCTCTTCACATGATTCTTCCTGCATCTGTGTGTCCACGTATCCCCTTTTTATAAGAATACAAGTCATACTGGATTAGGATCTTTGGTAATGATCTCATTTTAATTTGATTACCTCTGTAAAGATCCTATCTCAAGTAAAGTCACATTCTGAGGTACTAGGGTATTTTCAAAATATAAAATTTTGAGGAACATAATTCATTTCATAACACTCTACCCTCTGCCACCCTGCCAATTCATGTCCTTTTCACATAAGTAATTCACCCAATTCCAACATGTGGAAAAATCTTAACAAATTCCAGCATCACCTCTGTCCAAAATACCACCTAACCATTATCTAAATCAGGTATGGGTGAGATATCATTCATCCTGAGGCAAAATATCTTTGTAGTTGTGAACCTGTAGAAGCATAAAATGTTACCTGCTTCCAAAATGCAATGACAGACAAGCACGAGGTAAACATTCCCACTTCAAAAGAGAGAAATCAAAAGAAAGGCTAAATTTCAGAAAGCAAGTCTGAAATCTAGCAGAGGAATTCCATTAGATTTTAAGGCGTGAGAACAAACCTCTCTGCCTAGATGGTCCTTGGTTCTTACGGCTGCAGCCTCTGGCAGCCAGCTCTCTCAAACTGAGGAGTTGGTCCTACTCTAAGGAACTGAGGAGGAGACAGTCCTGCTCCCTGGTCTGTGTCCTTTGGGCCTGTGGTGTTAGTGGAAGCCCTAATGATCCTGAATTGCCTTTGGGGTTATTCTTCTCTTTTCTTGAAGGATAGCACATGTTTGGGGCCAGAGTGCTCTATCTATCCATTTCCTGTCTGTAGAATCCCAAAAGTCCAAAAGCCTTTCTTTATATATATATATATATATATATATATATATACACACATACATATACTTATATATATACATATACATTTATACATACATACATTTTTAAATTACACTTATGTATATATACACATTTGTATATGTATAAAATCTCATAATCACATCATAATCTATAGGTACATATACATATATACACACATATATATGTATACACACACACACACGCACACATATTTATGAGAGAGAGAAAGAGGAGAGAGAGATTGATCTTTAAAAATTAGCTAATGTGGGGCTTCCCTGATGGCGCAGTGGTTGAACGTCTGCCTGCCGATGCAGGGGACACGGGTTCGTGCCCCGGTCCGGGAAGATCCCACATGCCGCGGAGCGGCTTGGCCCGTGAGTCATGGCCGCTGAGCCTGCGTGTCCAGAGCCTGTGCTCCGCAACGGGAGAGGCCCCAACAGTGACAGGCCCACATACCGCAAAAAAATAAATAAATAAATAAAAATAAAAATTAGCTAATGTGATTTGAAGGCTATTTCGAAATTTGTAGGGTTGCCCTTAAGGCTAGAGATTCTGGCATGACTTTATGTTGCTGTCCTAAGTCTGAAGGCAGTCTGGAGGCAGAATTCCTTCCTCTTTGGGAGATCACAATCTTTTAAGGCCATCAACTGATAGGATGAGGCCAATCCACATTACAAAGGACAATCTGGTTTATCCAAAATCTGCTAATTTAAATGTTAACCACATTTTAAAAATACCTTCACAGCAACATCTAGACTGGTGTTTGACCTAGCAGCTGGGCACTATAGCCTAGCCAGGAGAACACATAAAATTAACCAACACATATGGGAACAACAAAAGTAAAAGAGTGGGCAGAAAAAAATGATTCAGTAAAAAAGCTAAGAATTAGAATTACGGAGGATAATGAGAAAGTCCTGTAGTGGAAGCTCAAGGAGTAGAAATATAAGGATTTTTTTTTTTGGTGAACTGTATCAGAATACACAGAGGAAGCAAATGAATTCTAGCTTAGAAAGTGCTCATTTTCTAAAGAAATCATTTGGAAGTTTCATAAAGATAGGCAAAAGATTTAGACAGGAATGCATCAAGGAGAAAATTCTATTTCCTGACTCATGACTAAAGAGATAACCTAAATAAACCTCCTGCGCAAAACAACTAATAACCCTGGCTAAAATATATTAAAACAAACCGTTCTAAAAGCTTTGCTGAGCTACGGAGAAATTTAAAAATAAACAGTCAGAGGCCTCAAAACAAAGTAAAAGTGGAAAGTCTAAGAGAGAAGCTCACACTGAGGTCAGCTTTTGCTCCGAGCTTTCTTTCAAACTCTAGTGACAATGAATTTCTCACTGATGATAGTACAACAGACAGTGACAAAGCTGAGTGTATAATCTAAAAAGATATTCTATGTAAAGCTGGGGTCCCTAAAGGTAAACTAGAAATAAACTAAACATATAGAAAAGATAATTGCTAATTTTGACTTTTATTCTGGGTAGATGGGAAATTGAAAAATAAAAACAAAAACAAAAAAGTCTCATTAAATCTGAATGCGAAATCTGAATTCCTGAAGAATCATCACCTGAATTAGGTATATTATATGATCTGAAAATCCTTAGGGTGAAAAAGATGTCTGTAATTTTTATTGCTTTCAGGTATCTGTCAGATTCAAATACAAAATTTCGGGAGGAAAACAAGTTTAACTCAGTCATCAAAGAACTACCACAAATAAAATTCCAAGAAATTTGAGACCACAATAAAATATCATGAAATATATAGGAATAGAAGGCAGAATGAACAGGAGCCAGCAGTAACTGCAGAAAACAGAAACAAATCAACAAGAACTTCAGAAACTGGAATGATCACAAAATGGAAAATAATTATGTTTAATATGTTTTTTTAAAAGAATAAAAATGCAATTTATAAAAAATAAAATTAGAATATCATAAAAGCAGCAGAGAGGAAAGGAAGATCCTCTTCAAACAAACACCAAATAGACTGACATTTGACTTTTTTAATAGCAACAATGGAATCCAGAAGATAGTCGATTAACATCTTTAGTGAGCTGAGAAAATATAACTGTCAATCTTACATTGCATGTCTACTACAAATATCTTTCATGAACAGGCCAAAATGAAGATATTTTCAAAGCTTACAAATTTTGTCACCAAAAGAACTTTCCACAGAGATTGCTAATGGGTGTACTTCAAGAACAACAGAACAATTCCACAATTAATATTCACGATGAGATGGCAAGTACAGAATTTGGTAACTATATGGGTAAATTTAAACTAATAATGACTATTAAAAATGAATCATAAGTATAATGTCAAATTTGTGGGGTTAAAATAGAAAAAAAATCTAAAATACCAGACAAGAGTGTAAAAATTGGGTGCAGAGCAATATGCATTAATGTGTTCTAGTATATTTATATTGTTTGGAAGAAACATATAAAGGTAATGATTAACTTTGGACTTTACAAAGTATGGATATTAAAATTTTTGGAAAAGCAATTGCATGACATAGCATATGTATGTAGTGAAAACACAACAGGGGGACTTCAATAAATCCACAGGAATTAGTGGTATATAAGAAAACAAAGAAAAACCTTTTTTCAAGAAATGTCATTCTGAAGAGACAAATATATTTAAGTTGTCAGAGGATTTTTTTAAATGATGGTGAACAATACATTTTGAAATGTAGTAGATAAGATGATTCTACTCACATGACTCATTCAACAGACATGCCATCAATGCTCATTGCATCCTAAGCTTGTCTTTAGAATTGCTAGAAACCTTACTAGATACCAGAGATACAAATAGTTAGATGACAGTCCTTGTACTCAAGGACTCAAGGACTTACAAAGGGACCATTTCATTATGGACTTGGCTGCTTTATAAAGAGTTTGCACATTATCCTAGCAACACATAATAGGTATGAGAGAGTTTTAAGCAAGGGGATGACATAATCACATTTGTACTTTAGAAACTCATTCTAGGTTCAGGACAAAGAATGTGTAGTAGGTTCTCAAGAGTTGGGAAACTCTGTAGCTATCCAAGAAGAAAAAATGACTGAACAAGGTAGTAGCAGTGGTTATTGAAAAAAAAAAAAATGGACAGATGTGAATTTGAATATGTGAATAATTCTCAATAGGAAAACAGCAATTCTCCATTGAGTGGCCACTGGTATTATATAAGCAAGTGCCCACCTTTACAGTGGAATTCATCACCATATACACAATTATGAGTTTATATAAGTTGAGAACACCTGAACTCAGAAGATGTGCATGTAAGCTTTAAAATTTAGTAAGTTCCAACAGGACCACTATGACAGTGCTAGTAAATTCCCCAAGGATTTTTATAATGGCATCCTGCCCAATGAAAAATACAACTTATAAAATAATAATTAAGGAGAGGCTTGTGGGGAATCATGTTCCATGAATAGACAAACATTTTTCTTAAAGTCTAAGTTCACTTTTGATTTTGAACTTTGGAATAATGATGGAAAAAGTTAAAAGTTTCCAGTTTTCAGAGTGTTATAAGTTTCCTGCTTCAGAACTTTTTTTTGAAATGCTTTATCTGAAGCTGCAGTTAATGATGTCCTTAGCTCTGCAAATTAAGCCGATGCTTTTACATCAATGAAAAGAGGCACTGAGAGAGAGATACTCAATGTGCGGATACTGAAACTCAAGGACTGTAAAGCTTTTTTGCTTAAATGTTTCATCTCCAGAGTTTCAGATTTTGAAGGGTCTGTCCGAAATTTAAAAGTATAGATCAAGGGGAAATTGCCTGTGTGACTCAAGAGCATGGTAACCAAGCTTCCTTGCCTGTCATCATAGAGATTCCTTGAAGCTGGGAAGCCGATCTTTGCTTTTTTGGGAGTGTTAGCCTGGCCAAGGACTACAGTAAAAAGTACACAAGGAAAACTAATATGCACAATTAGTTTACTAATTATGTGTGCATAATTAAAAATTAATCAAGTAAAATAATCAAGAAATAACAGCAATAATGCTAGTTTGTAATGCTAAAAACCATTTGTATTCACTTCTGTCATTCTTGAAAGAAACTAGGAAACCAGAGCTGTGAGTTTAAGGAAATTAAATTCCACTATTTGTGTTCATTTAAATACTTCCAAAAAATCCTTCTCTTTCCTTTGTCCCTTAAAATTATCATTTGAGAAGAGGCAAATTATATTTTCCTCATCAGTTTATCTGCTAATTCATTGTTGGTGCTCCTAAACCTGATTTTTTCTTAGCTGGCCAGATAAACAAACACTTTCAGCCCTTCAGAGGGTTTCATGGATAGGCTTTTACAAATTATCATTGAACAAAATGGAAGAAGTGATGGCATCCTGATTAACTGTAAAACCTTCCTCAAATTGAAATTTGACAGAGTGGCTAATATTCTACTTTGCAAGGAAGACAAAGTCGGGACTGTCAATCAAATAATGATCCCCTGTCACTCACCCTCACCTCCCTGCAAAACACTCCTTAAAAGCGCCCTTAAGCCTGTACAGGAATGCTGCTTTCAATTTGCAGAGACAGCCCGCTCTCTCTCTCTGAGAGTGTTATCTTTGCTTCCATAAACTTTTCTTTCGGCTTGCTTCACTTCACTGAAACAGCCCGCTCTCAGAAACAGCCTGCTCTCTCTGTCTCTGTCCCTCTCTGAGAGTGTACCTATGCTTAAATAAACTTTGCTTTGTGCTTAAGCTTAACGTGGTAGTTTGCAATGTTTTGCTTACTACCGCGGACCGAGATGGATGGTCCAGGTCTTCCACTGACCTCCTCAGTTGAAGCTATTTTGTTACAACGCATGTCCACCCGGTGACATTGCAAAGGCTATACACTTATAATGTTGTCACTTATAAAATATAAGAATTTGATAGGGGCTTCCCTGGTGGCGCAGTGGTTGAGAGTCCGCCTGCCGATGCAGGGGACACGGGTTCGTGCCCCGGTCCGGGAGGATCCCACATGCCGCGGAGCGGCTGGGCCCGTGAGCCATGGCCGCTGAGCCTGCCCGTCCGGAGCCCGTGCTCTGCAACGGGAGGGGCCACAACAGTGAGAGGCCCGCAAAAAAAAAAAAAAAAAAAAAAAAAAAAGAATTTGATAGATAATATAATAACCCATTTTCTTCCCTTACTCCACTTACTAATGGTAATTAGGGAAAATATTTCTCTGTTTTACTTTGCTTATCAAGAAATTCCATTTTATAAAATCTCACAATGCCCAAATCCATTATTTGCTGATTAGATTTTAAAATCTGGGATTATTTTAAGTGCTTCTTGTTGTCCATTTTCAACATATCTGAGGCTAGTTTTTAAATGTTTCAATCATGCTTTATGCCCATACTTTATATTACTAAGCCCTCAGAATGTGCGAAGATTCTACTAAGCACTGTTAAAACCCAAAACCAATTAATGGATACTGCAGTGAAGAAGTTCACAGAAATTCAAATGAGGGTGTATAATTGGACTAGGGTTGTGTTACTTCCAGCTGGAAATGGGGGAAAAAAGACAATAATGGACTTCCGAGGAGGTAGCGATTGATTTGCAGATAAAGCAGAAAAATAAAATGGAAAATCAAGTAGGATGAAGACAAAGTGACAACAGGAGAGGGCCAGGCAAAGGAATGGGAACATGAGTAAAGACAGTATCAGAGTAGACAGTTCGTAGGAGGAACACAGACTTTGCTTTAGGGGAAGAGTAAGAAATGTGATTGGTAAGCAGTTTTGTCATCATTTTGGATAATGATAAATGCTAGGCTGGGAAGTTTGAACTTACCCTAGAGTCATGGAACAGCTCTGGAAGGTTTTCAAACAGGGAAGTCGACAGGATCAAATTGTGTTAGAAAAAGATCAAATTAGCATCAATCTTGGAAGGATAAGGAGTTGGGAAAGGAAACAAAGTATTACCTTTAATGAAAGTAATTCTAAAATTTCTACTTGTATGTGACAAGCAGGAAAAGGTTTAATTTCAACAAATGCTGTCCTCTTTCACAGGCTCTGGAGACACATGGCTCGCTGACGTTGGCAAGACCTTGAAATATTTAACAATGTTTAACTGTAGTGATGAATTATTTTATAGTCCTTAGACCATGTCAATCCAACTTTTCATTTGTTTTTTTTTTTTTTTTTTTTTTGCGGTATGTGGGCCTCTCACTGTTGTGGCCTCTCCCGTTGCGGAGCACAGGCTCCGGACGCGCAGGCTCAGCGGCCATGGCTCACGGGCCCAGCTGCTCCGCGGCATGTGGGATCTTCCCGGACCGGGGCACGAACCCATATCCCCTGCATCGGCAGGCGGACTCTCAACCACTGCGCCACCAGGGAAGCCCCAACTTTTCATTTGAGTTGGCAGTGACAAGCCAGTTCACACAAGGGAAGAGAAGTAGACTATGAACATTTTTCACATTTACTACAGTTGTTAAGCACTTTGATTGCCTGCTATAAGGGAACATGTCTTTGAAGAAAAATTTGCATCCTAAACTAATATTGAAGATATGTTTAGCATTTCACTTGTCTCCGACTTACTTAGAAAATCAGTATAAATAAAAGTGAACTTAGCTATATATTTTTAGAAAAAGTTCAATTTTATCACCATAGTAAGCAACCTAAAATAATGCAGCAGTAGAGGAAAGAAATTTCAAGTGAAAAGAGCAATGGATTCATTAAATATTTCATTCATTTATGGAGTGCTTACTGAATAATTACAAACAAAAGTATTTCAACTTATGAAAAGTCCACAGAAAGAAAAGTACTATGTTGTAAAACAATCAGGGAATCTATTTGCTATAGCAGGTTAAAGAAAACTTTCATGAATGAGAGATATTAACTTGAGGTCATAATGGTGAGTAGAGTTTGCCTGATGAAAAGATAGGGAAGACTAGTGTCTTGTCCTGGTGTTGCCCCACGTCAGCAACATCACCCTACTTATAGAAGGGAGTAATAATTTTTTGCCCACACACTCCCATGACATTTGATAGGGCTGAATGAAAAAAATTATTAAAAATATATATTATCTGTCTCTGTTCTGCCATTAATTTGTTATATGACCAAGGAAAAGTTACCCAATATGTCCAAACTTTAAATTGAGTGAACTAGATTCAAAATAATCTTTATAATTTTTGTTCTCATCTTGAAAAAGTTTTATGATTATATGGTGGCTTAAAGGAGTTCATCATTTATTTCTACTCTATTTGAAAAATGGATTTTTCTAAGTCAACTGTCACAAGCTTAAGGAGAGGGAATATTACAGTACCTTATTTTTTTTCCAAATAAAATGCAAAATTTTTAAGTTTTAGAAAACTAAAATATCCATCTCATCAAATTAGTCCAAAACATTTTAAAATTTCAAGATGGCTTATCTTGAAATATACCTACATTCTGAGGACAATTGCCTTATTGTCTTATTGTTTCCAGAAAATCATAGAAATTGAATGTCAATCATACTAGTTATATACAGATAAGTATTAAATGACACTAAGCTCTTACTTGTCAATGTCATTATCTATTTTCTTTTGAGCCAAAATTTTCATTATCTATAAAATGAGATATTTGAATGAATGATCTCAAACACCCCTTTCAGTTATATGACTCCATTACCTACAAAATACTTTACAAATAACATGTTTTAAATCATGTGTGACCTCTACTATAAGTTGCTTTTATAAACTAGTGGTGGGCATGATTAAAAAATTAACCCACTAACACATGTTAACCATTATTTGATAGGTAAACTTTGTTTTATTTTGTTACTCAGGGACCCAGCCAACAGAGGGTACATAATCTGAGACTGCATCATGTAGAAGGTACAACTACCATGTTCATTGTGGTGAGGTAAGAGTCCTCATGGTGTTCTCACTCTGCTCTTCTATGGTTCTGCCTAGAAGGGAACCATGTCACCTCTACTCAGAGCACACTGACAATAAGTCCAATGGTCCTGCCTAACAGGAGGCTGGGAAGATAAAAAGAGACTTAGAACATTAGCATTAGCCATGCCTCCCATACAGAACCATGCAGTCTTAGAAGGGAGAAGCTGTGTTATATAAAGTGCAACACTTTAAGGGAGCAGGGTGATCCCACAGAGATGAAGTGACTTCATCAATCACGTAGCTAGGTAGAGGCAAACCTGGAACAGATAGTTCTTAATGACTTAGCTTTTATTTTATTTAAAAATCTTAAAGGTTTTATTTTAATGACCGAAAATTTTTTTTTTAAATGCCAACAGTGAAAATGAACAATTGTAGACACTGTGTGTCTATCCAATTCCATGTTTTTGAGTATGGAACTTTCAGCCTAGAAACTTCTCAGGTGTGTTTTAATTCTAATCCTCTGTGGCTATAGCATTTAATTTCTAGGTGACTGCCCAAAGCCAGGCAAATAGCTGAGGCCAGCACAATCTGGATAAAATGGGCTAGGATTTAATTTCATTACCTCCTTTTATATATTACACAGAGAGCAGAGTTATCTTTTTAACACAGGCTTATTACTCATTTTCAATGGTAAATGCCTAAGTTCACTACAGATACTTAAGTGTCTGCAATTTCCCCTGAATGTCATCGTAGTAAAAGAACTATTGCACCTTCTAACCCTGCCACTCCACTGTGCTCTCCAAAGGGTTATCTACAAATACTTGTAGCTACAGAGGCAGTCTCCTCTTTCATGCTCCCTCTTTATCTCTTTTTTTTTTTCCTTTTCTGAACAGATATGAGAAAGAAAAAAAAAAGCATTAACCACACTTGAGATCCTGTCTTTTTTTTTGTATGTGAATCTTGTCCTAACATATGTCTCCTCCTGCAACTCTAGTATTTTTTAAATTCCACATGCATGGCCACTTTTTGAACTGTCCAAAAATTTTAGGCAGGAATGTTCAAAAGGTTTGATCTCTAAAGTTCTGTCTAGCTTTATCAGATTTTGACATTTGTCTGTTTATAGTTTCAGTCACTCATATAATTAATGATTATAAACTAGAGCTTTGCAATCCCTTTGCTCTGTTCTTAGCTACCCTGTCTAAACCTTTCCCCATCGACCCTCTGCCATGTGGCTACAAAGTCCGACTCATGGGCTCAAGCTGTCCACTATTTAGCCAAAATATTTTACCACTACCCTTCTTAAAGTAAGGAGCTAGTGGCCCAGTCCACAATCCATTCGGAGGCTTTTCCTATCCCATCTTGCATTCCATTTGGGTTACTAACTGGCTTTTCTAATACACCAACTTGCATTAAGCTTGTTATACCCATGGCTGAAGTTACAGTAATGCATTGTTGCCAAACAGCTTTTCATTTTAGCAAAGACCTCATTCTTAATCCATAGAGGTGAATATTAGACATTTCTCACACTTCAACCTGTCAGTGAGGCAAACACTTTTTGCCTGAATTAGCTTTTGGTTTCTCTTCAATGATTCCCCATTGTGGTTACCTGCTCTGTACAAATCTTGTCCCTCTTGGCTGCCCTGTGAAGGGAGGTCTGTGGTTCCATGTTGCATTCTGACCACAGTGACTGTCTGCAGTTCACAGGATAAGGGCCTGACCTATATAATGGTGGGCTCTCCCTCGAAGAGAAGAGACAACGCTTTCTATTTCATCTATGGAAGAGGGATGTCTTGAAAGAGGAAACAAAAATTTAAAATGAGGGCTTCAATACATCAAACAGATCAAAAAGGAATTTCTCAGCTGTCTTTGTAAATTATGGCCTTACATTTGGATTTTGAGAAGTTGAACTCTCCTAGGGATTATTTAGAAATGAACTTATGAAGGCTTTTACCATGTTTCCATGACCAGCTGCTAGATATTGAGAGATCTTTAAGGCCAGTTCAAGATGAAGATGAGAGACCTACATTTTACAAGCTGGGTGATCTAATTATGTACTATAGCTCAATGTTTTCTCGTCTGTTAGCTCTGAGTATTTAATAAGGTTTTGTTCAAATGATCTATTCTAAAAATTATCAGTTATAGCTTGCTTCGGAAAAATATTCAGGTGACCACTTAGGAAGGAGCATTAAAGGGAAAGAGTACCCCACTAAGACCTTGTGTAGTAGCAAAAGCATTCATAAAAATAGAACAAAATATTCCGGGCATTCTTCTAAGCTCTATGCCTTTTCATTTTATCAACACCATTAACTAATAGTACTATTCATAAGCCCATTAGTAGATGAGAAAACTTGGGGCACAGAAAAGTTAAGCAATTTATTCACGGTCACATAGATCATAAGCAGTAGAGGCCAGAGCCTCAGAGGAAGTAAACCTTTGGGAATGCTAGACTCAAAAATCTTTTGCATAAGATGATTCTCTCTCCTTCTCTTTTGCCTACATTGGGTATTCTCAGTTTGATTTTATTAAGGAAAACAGTGGGCTCCAACATATCGAAACATCTTAACTTACTGAGCTTGGTTTTGTGGCTCCATCATTGCCCCCTTATGCCAATATAATACTCTCCTTATCTCCTCTCAGTGATCACATAATTAGAATAAATTATAGGGCTATCACAATCAATTTTGGAAACTGCTTAGTTACATAAGTGTTATTTCCATGAATGCCTTAGGTTTTTGACATTGTATTTCTTCTCAAATATCCCACATTGAGGGAAACATTCTTCTGCTTTTACTTATTCATCCAACTAACTGCTTTCAACTCTTCTTTAATTTAATATTTTATTTATTTATTTGGTTGCACCAGGTCTTAGGTGCAGCAGGCAGGATCCTTAGTTTGGCATGTGAACTCTTAGTTGCAGCATGCATGTGGGATCTGGTTCCCTGACCAGGAATCAAACCCTGGGCCCCCTGAATTAGGAGCACAGAGTCTTATACACTGCACCACCAGCAAAGTCCCACCGCTTTCACTCTTTTCACGTAAAGGATGCTTTCTCTACAGTAATAAAAGGTATTTGTTTTACCAAGTCAGCTACTTTCAAAGATCAGTCTTTCTCAAGACAATGATGAGGTGAATTAATAAATCCTGAAGTTCTCTTGAATATTCCACTTATTCTACTGAAAAGAGCAACGTTAACAGTGTTGTCTTAAAAAGTCTGAGTAGAACATGAATGAATGAGTAGCAATTTATTAGACATTTTGAAGAGCTAATGCATACCTAAAAAGTTCTATAGCTTCCTTTTTCTTCTTTACTTCAAACCAACTCAATTATCTGTTAGCTACCTATCACCCTCCTAGCTTAAATCGTAGAATTGTGAAGGTTTGCCAACTCTACCCTTTTCAGAAATGGCAGATAATAGAGAAAAAGTAAGACAGAGAAATAATACAAAGATTGAAAAAGGAACCTCTGGGCACTTTTCTAAGGGTAGTGATAAAGCAAGAAACAAGAACAAGGGCAGCCTATCTTTGCCATTCAGACTGATTTTAACAGGAGAGCTAAAGAGGGTGAAAACAAAAGAAAGGAGAAATGAGAACTGATGACTTTAGTGTTACCATGCATAATTTCAAAAGAAATCTCCATCTTCAAATGGCATTTAGTACGAGATCAATTGAATACACAGTAATGCCACAGAGGATATATATCTTGAAAAGCTTTCTTATCTGAAAAAATATTTTGTTGATAATTACTGTTGTTTTAAGACTACCATGTGAGTATTTACTGTTTCTCATTACTTTCCTGAGTTCCCATGATTTGTAGAAAAGGATATGCAAGTTAGTTGGGGTAAGAATGGACTTAGTCCCCTACTTTGGTCCATAAAATTGAGTCGTTAATTGAGTGAGTTGAGGATGTCTTTTGATGTTACTTAACTAATTGTGAGTACTGGCCATACATTTATTACAGAGTAATCTTGGTTCAGGAATAGATCATGGAATGAGCAACTGGCTGGAATCAATAGGTGGAAGAAAAGACATTGAGTTTTTCAGGAAGAATTAGTTGTTTCATGTTTTGAAAACCCAAGGGAACAGTTAAAGAACTTGGCAATTCTTTTCGTTTTGGGGGAGGGTTCACAGAAAAATTAAAGAAAGGTACAGGGATTTACATATATCTCCTGCCCCCCACAGCAATTGTTCAATTATTCTTTTTTAGTAAGTTTAATTAATATCTTTTTCTTTTTTAACAAAAGATCAGGGGCTCTCTTAAGTTCCCTTACAATTCTATGACTATATTGCAAGTTCAGGTCAGGTTGTTGGGTATGTGTCACTCACTGATGGGAGTTTTAAGGTGAAAAGTGGTAGACAGTGTTGATGATGTATAGTTCTAACTTCAATCTATCCAGAAACAAATGAAATCTGAAGGAATGCTGATCATATAGGTAACAACTTTTTTTGGATTAGCACTGGAAAGGGAGAAACTGAAAATAGTATGGGTTGCTGTTCCCTCCATGGCATCTCATAGATTTTATATGCCCACAGCCAACCAATGAAATTTAAAAATAATAAGAAATATATGTCTTTAACTTGTGCTCTGTTGTTTACATCCTATTAAATTTTTTTTATTTGGCTAATAAGTTATAAGCCTAATAAGTTATACCATATGAACTATGAACTAGATGTTTATGAAATGTGAAAACCAAACTGCTGTAGAAAGCCTTGTATCAGATTCTGTAAAATAAAATGAAATTTAAGACTTTCATTTATGGATAGTAAAGGGTGAGGAGTAAAAAAAATAATACAAATCTCTGTGAGCAAATATAAACAGGGAAAGAAAAAAATTGAAAATCAATAAATAAGAACCCAAATTTTGATTTCAGGGTATGGCATCAGAAGTTACTCATCCACAAAGCCCCATCACCCAATCCCATCTAGCTTATGTTCTTCTTCCCTTTTTTTTACTATCCTCTATCCACAATGGCCTTCAGTTTCCTTCCTCAGGTACTTTGTACTTCCTCTTTTTTTCTGTCAAAACCATTTTCTCAATATACTTAACACTACTCACCCCTTCTCACCTCTCAGATGTTAATTTACATAGTATTTCCTCAGGGAATTTCCCTAAATATCATATCCCAATTAGCTTCCCACCTTCTTTCATTTTCATTGTTGTTAGAGCACAACATGAAAGTTATACTCAAAAAATTTAAGTGTTCAGTCTGCTATTGTTGACTATTGGTACAACATAGTACAACAGATCCCTAGAGTTAATTTATCTTGCTTAACTGAAACTTTATGCCCATTAACTTCCCATTTCCCCCTCCCTCCAGTCCCTGGGCAATCACTATTTCACTCTCTGCTTTTATGAATTTGACTGTTTTAGATATCTCATGTAAGAGGAATAATGCAGTGTTTGTCTTTCCAGGACTAGCTTATTTCACTTAGCAAAATGCCCTCAAGCCTCATCCATGTTGTACCATGTGTCAGAATTTCCTTCCTTTTAAGGCTGAATTACTTTCCATTATAGGTATATACCACATTTTCTTTATCTATTCAACTGTTGACATTTAGGTTGTTTTCAAATCTTGGTTATTGTAAATAGCACTGCAATGAAAATAAGAGGCTAATATCTCTTCAAGGTCTTGATTTAAATTCTTTTGGATAAATACCTAGATGTGGGATTGCTGGATCAGATGATAGTCCTATTTTTAGTTTTTTTGAGGAGCCTCCATACTGATTTCCATGATGGCTGCACCATTTTGCTTCCCACCAACAGCGTGCAAGGGCTCCAATTTTTCCACATCATTGCCAACACTAGTTGTCTTTTGTTTTTGTTGATACAGCTGTACTGACAGGTATGAGGTGATACTTTATCGTGGTTTTGATTTTAAATGTCCTAATGATTAGTGCATTGAGAATTTTTTCATATACCTGTTGGCCATTTGCATGTCTTCTTTGGAGAAATGTCTGTTCAGGTCCCTGGTCATTGATACTTCCTTTGGAGGATGGTGGCCATGAAGGATTACAGAATTCTGTCTAAGAATTCCATTGAATCTACTGTTTCTGGCTCAGAGACTCAGGAACCTGCAGAGCTCTATTTTTAAGAGGTATCTTATTTCTTATATTGAGAAATGGAGGGTAAGTGAACAAGGTTCCCCTCTGTGTTTCCTATTACTAACATGGCATCCCTATACATGGACTGCTACTTTAGGCTTCTAATTGCCTTTTGTGCTATTTTTGATCCCCTCACACAGGTTAAGGGAGAAATTAGCAGTGAGGGAGTATTAAGAGCTCTAAGTTTTCATCTGTGACTCAAGCCAAACCTGAAACCATGACATCATAACTTGGCTGTAGAGTCAAGTTACAAAATTAGCTGTCATCATACGACTTGGTTCTTGGTTAACAGGCCATCTTTCCTCTCCAGAGAAGCAGGGATTATGCTAGCAGGATACATGGATTGAATTTTAGCACCAATTTTTTTCCTTCCTGTTTCCTTTTGAGCAAATTCAGTTTTGATATCAGATATGATATATTTTATTCAGTAGTTTCTAGTTATTATAAAGTATAGTTCCTGAAATCTGATAATCTGATACCTGTTACTACACTTCAAACAGTGGAAGTGTTTTTGAATATCTTTATTTTTACTGGGAAAGTAAATTCTGGTGCTGCTTTGCATCATCCTGACCACCACAGAAGTCATTCCTTCTCTGATTATCTCAGGATAGGAAGATATATGGGTAAATCAAGCAATATTTAATGCTGCTGATCGTACAGTACACTTGGCAACAGAGAAACTAGAAATAGAGTTCACATATACTAATTATGTCCTACAATCTTGGGGTCAAGTTACCATGGTTATATCTTCTAATACATACTGGTGCTCATTTCCTCCTCCCTACTTCATAAAATTTTTTTCAAGGACTTCCTAAATCTAACAGCTGTATTCCATTATTTTTCTGCTTTACCACCCCCCCCAAATGCCAGTGAGAAAGAAACAGAATAGTCACATATTCAACACTCTTATATATCCTCTTTGGTTATTTCTGCCAAATTTAATAACATCTGTCACTAAAGATGGAATTTCTTATCTCTGTGATTTTGGTTAACATATTTGGGAGAAATAAGGTTTGATCGTGATATTGTTCCTAAAGTATTTATTTACCTTTAGTCACCTCTAACATCTGTCACATCTAAGTTGGCTGCATGTTTCTTTCTCTGAATTTTTATCCACATTACTTCATGTTAAGAGTCTTTATTTGACCTATAGCTCCCAATTTAGATAGACTTTTGAAAATGAGACAAGCTTTTACATGACACTATTAGTAATCCTTATTTTTGTGGTCAGAATAAGATACAAGGATGAAATGAACAGCACAAGGTATATAGCCAATATTTTATAAAAACTTCATGTGACAGTCTCTAGGTCCATCCACCTCACTACAAATAAGAAGTCAGAAAGAGAAAAACAAATACCGTATGTTAACACATATATATGGAATCTAAAAAAAAAAAAAAAAATGCTTCTGAAGAACCTAGGGGCCGGACAGGAGTAAAGATGCAAATGTAGAGAATGGACTTGAAGACAAGGGGATGGGGAAGGGTAAGCTGGGACGAAATGAGAGAGTGGCATGGACTTATATATACTACCAAATGTAAAATAGATAGCTAGTGGGAAGCAGCTGCATAGCACAGGGACATCAGCTCGGTGTTTTGTGACCACATAGAGGGGTGGGATAGGGAGGGTGGGAGGGAGACACAAGAGGGAGGAGATATGGGGACATAAGTATATATATAGCTGATTCACTTTGTTATAAAGCAGAAACTAACACATCATTGTAAAGCAATTATACTCAAATAAAGATGTTAAAAAAAACTTTATGTGGAATATAATTTATAAAAACATCAAATCAGTATGTTGTACACCGGAAACTAATATTGTAAGTCAACTATATTTCAATAAAAAATTCTTTCAAAAACTTAAAAGAGGGGGGATTAATTTAAATTTAGAGCTAATCTTTACATCTTCTTTAATGACCATCTTAGAACATATCTTTCAATATTAAACTCTTTCCGAAGGACATAAACTTGTCTTTTTCCTCATATGAGGCCACTCTTACTTTAATTGTTTATTAACGTCCTCCTTATAAAGATTCCTTCAAAATGAGAATCTGATTCAAGATTTTCATATATATGATGATTGATAAAAATCATATGGATATTACATTGATACATACTGCATATTTTAGCATAAGGACTGGTGATTATCTTGTAATTCAATACATCACACCTTAAATTCTAGGATAAGTTTTTAAAAGCTTAAAACTACCCCACATCTTAATTAGGCAATTTCCAGTTCATTAATCCCAGTACTTTGTCTCTTTTGCTCAGTACAAGTGATTGACTTATTTTAGCTTATACTTTTTAATGAACTTTTCCACATTTTTTACCCCATGACAACTTGATTTTGAAATTCCTACCATCCTGTTGCAAAAATAAATTACAACTTTATTTGGTCATATTTTTATATATGTGTTGTTATGTCCAGGTCAACATCTTCTATAGCCATCCTGTTGCCAACTTCTATTTTTAAAAAAAGAGTTAATATACACACTTATCTTGATAATGCAGGGCTCCTTCTTCTATTTTCCCCTCAGGAAAAAAAAAATTAACAAAAAATACAAGGAAGGAGCAAAGAAAACCAACTGGACAATTTTTCCTCTCTGACCGTCACCAGATCAGTTATTATACATGGTGTTAATAAGCTACTGAACATTCTATAAGGCAGGTAGCAGAAGAGAAGGACAATGAAAATATGCTCACAATTAATTGATGTGCACTGCCTAAGAGACACATCAGACTTATTCATTGCACCTTCTCACACAAAATATCAAATTACCAATGGCATTTTTTACAGAACTAGAACAAAAAAATCTTAAAATTTGTACAGAGACACAAAAGACCCCGAATAGCCAAAGCAGTCTTGAGGGGAAAAAACGCAGCTGAAGGAACCAGACTCCCTTACTTCAGACTATACTACAAAGCTACAGTAATCAAGACAATATGATACTGGCACAAAAACAGAAACATAGATCAATGGAACAAGATACAAAGCCCAGAGATAAACCCACTCAAGTATGGTCAACTAACCTATGACAAAGGAGGCAAGGATATACAATGGAGAAAAGACAGTCTCTTCAGAAAGTGGTGCTGGGAAAACTGGATAGCTACATGTAAAAGAATGAAATTAGAACACTCCCTAACACCATACACAAAAACAAACTCAAAATGGATTAGAGACCTAAATGTAAGACCGGACACTATAAAACTCTTAGAGGAAAACATAGGAAGAACACTCTTTGACATAAATCACATCAAGATCTTTTTGATCCACCTCTTAGAGTAATGGAAATAAAACCAAAAATAAACAAATGGGACCTAATGAAACTTCAATGCTTTTGCACAGCAAAGGAAACCATAAACAAGACGAAAAGACAACCCTCAGAATGGGAGAAAATTTTGCAAATGAGTCAATGGACAAAGGATTAATCTCCAAAATATATAAACAGCTCATGCAGCTCAATATTAAAAAAACAAACAACCCAATCAAAAAATGGGCAGAAGACCTAAATAGATATTTCTCCAAAGAAGACATACAGATGGCCAAGAAGCACATGAAAAGCTGCTCAACATTACTAATTATTCGAAAAATGCAAATCAAAACTACATTGAGGTACCACCTCACACTGGTTAGAATGGGCATCATCAGAAAATCTACAAGGAAAAAATGCTGGAGAGGGTGTGGAGAAAAGGGAACCCTCTTGCACTATTGGTGGGAATGTAAACTGATACAGCCACTATGGGGAACAGTATGGAGGTTCCTTAAAAAACTAAAAATAGAATTACCATATGATCCAGCAATCCGACTACTGGGCATATACCCAGAGAAAACCATAATTCAAAAAGACACATGCACCCCAATGTTCACTGCAGCACTATTTACAATAGCCAGGTCATGGAAGCAACCTAAATGCCCATCGACAGATGAATGGATAAAGAAGTTGTGGTACATATATACATGGAATATCACTCAGCCGTAAAAAGGAAAGAAATTGGGTCATTTGTAGAGACGTGGATGGATCTAGAGACTGTCATACAGAGTGAAGTAAGTCAGAAAGAGAAAAACAAATATCGTGTATTAATGCATATATGTGGAACCTAGAAAAATGGTACAGATGAACCAGTTCGCAGGGCAGAAACTGAGACACAGATGTAGAGAACAAACGTATGGACACCAAGCGGGGAAAGTGGAGGGGGGGTGGTGGTGGTGGTGTGATGAATTGGGAGATTGGGATTGACATGTATACACTCATGTGTATAAAACTGATGACTAATAAGGACCTGCTGTATAAAAAAAAGAAATAAAATAAAATTCAAAAAAAATAGATTGATGAATTATGTTGACATATCCTAGCTCATTTGGATGGTGGGAAGTTCCCACCTCAAAAAATCAGCCAACCCCTGAACTATGCAATGGATCCAGACAAAAAATTTAAATTAACTATGGAACTTTAGGTTTGTAGTATTACATATATTATACTGAAAGATTTTTAAAAATTGTAAAAACTTGTTTAACAAGGATTTAAAAAAAAATTACCTTTCTTTCTAACCTGCTATCCTGTCTCAGACTGACAAACCATTAACATTGAAAAGGAAGCCCAAAATATTATATATGTTCCTAACCCTATTGCTTCCATAATTGCATCTCTTTTTGCTAGAAGTAGGTATGGTCCACAAAAGACATATTACTTTAATAAAATGTAATTGGTTTCTTTTTCTTTTTTTTTTTTTTTTTGTGGTACGCGGGCCTCTCACTGTTGTGGCCTCCCCCTTTGCGGAGCACAGGCTCTGGACACGCAGGCTCAGAGGCCATGGCTCACGGCCCAGCCGCTCCGCGGCATGTGGGGTCTTCCCGGACCAGGGCACGAACCCGCGTCCCCTGCATCGGCAGGCAGACTCTCAACCACTGCGCCACCAGGGAAGCCCATGGTTTCTTAAAATACAT
Source organism: Mesoplodon bidens (assembly GCF_964165515.1). Lineage (NCBI taxonomy): Eukaryota > Metazoa > Chordata > Mammalia > Artiodactyla > Ziphiidae > Mesoplodon > Mesoplodon bidens. The sequence goes on along the minus strand of NC_138170.1, from coordinate 46,444,435 downwards.
TATTTCTGTCCATTAATTTTAGAAAACAAAATTAAATAATTAGAGAAGTCTTATTAAATTAATACTAATAAATAATATCATAATTAATTAATATATCAATATTAGCATAGATTAATATATGTTCTTAATATATTAACATAAATATAATAGACAATATTAATATACAACTAGAAAAGTCACTTTCAGACAGATAAACAATAAAACACTAAAAGGAAAAGTTAAGGTTTGGACCTTTACTTTGACTTATGAACAATTAATGGATACCTGACCCTGTTGATCTGAAAGTTATAAAGAACTTCTGGTTTAATTTTGGAAACAGGAAGGCCCTCGGAATTTGTCCTTGACTCAAAGTCATAGCATCACACCACTTATCAACTCAGTGACTTTGAACATATCGTACTATTTACTAGGTTGACATATATTTTTTAAGTCATTGTGAAGATTAAATGACAACACTGTGTAATACATAGCACAACTGCTTCTTCTAAAAATAATAGTTTGCTTTCCCTTTTCACTAAAAAAAAGTTAGGAAAAAAGGTGTAATTGTTACAACTCTGGATAATAAACTATTTATTTATTTATATTATTTAATTATGGGAGGGTATTTTTTGTCTCAGGGGTCAATGATGTATAGATAAATTGTAATGGGTCCTTTCATGTTAATGTCTGGAAAGACACTATTATAAAAAAAGGTAAATTTTCCAGATACTAATTTGCAGATTCTTCCAAATTCCACTCAAAACTACAGCAATTTTTTTTCAACTAGACTGATAAGCTGATTGTAAAATTTACGTGTAATTACAAAGCAATAGGAAAAGAAGAACCAAGTTGGGTGTATTACTCTGTTCTATATAAGAAAGTATTATACAAATACAGCAATGTATTGGGGCAGGGTTAGAGAAATCAGAACAGTGCAGCAGGAAAGAGAGGACAGAAATAAATGTATGCATTATTTCAAACCTAATGCATAACAGAAGGGATGCTCCAAAAAGGAAAGACTGTTAAATAGTATTACCGGGACACTTGGTTATCCATATGGAAAATATTAAAATGGATATTTTTCTCACAACATACTTAAAAATAAATTCCACATGGATACAAGAACTTAAATGTGAAAGGCAAAACTGTAAACATTTTTTAAGGAAAATACAGAAACAGTATCTTTGTGATCTTAGAGTAAGGAATGATTTAACAATCTATTACATATATAACTCCATAGGAAAAGAATTTAAAAATTCACATCTATTAGAATTAAGGTCTTTGATTAAAAATACAATAAAGCAAGGGGGAAAATCTGCAAATCTGGAGAAAGTGTTTCCAACACATAACTGACTGAGACTAGTGTTAATTCAGGGAAAGGGGTGGCAGATGGAAACAGGGTGCACATACAGGGTAATTCAAAGATGCTTATAAAGTTAAATTTCTTAAATTGGCAATTTCAAATGACCAATTCAATTCACTTACTATTCTGTGAACTGTTCATGATCTCTTGTGAACTTATACAACCTCTTGTATATAAGAATAAAAATAATGAACTTTACAAGTAAAATAAATGACTTAAAAAAAACCACGATAGAGGAAAGCTTCATGCCATTAAATTTGGCAATGATTTCTAGACTATGACACTGCGATAGGCAAAAGAAAAAATACATAAATTTGGACTACATTAAAATTTAAATGACTGTGCATCAAAGGATACAATCAAGAGAGTAAAAAGGTAACCCATGGGATGAGAGAAAATATTTGCAAATCATATATTTGATAATAGGTTAATATAAAAAAAAATAAAGAACTCCTACAACTCAACAAGAAACAAACAACCTAATTAAAAAGTGGGAAAAGGATTTGAACAGCCATTTCTCAAAAAAAGATATACAAATGGTCACTGAGTCCATGAAAAGATTCTGAATATGGAAATGCAAGTCGAAACCAAAATGAGATACCACCTCACATCCATTAGGATAGCTGTTATTAAAAAATAATAATTAATTTAAAAAAAACCCAGAAAACAACAATTGTTGGTGAGAATGTGAAATAACTGAAACCCTTCAGCACTTTTGGTAGGAATGTAAAATGAAGCAGTCATTACAAAAAACAGTATGGTAGTTCCTTTTTTCAGGAACAAAAATAGAATTACCATATGATCCACTCCTAGGTGTATATCTAAAATAATTGAAATCCCACTTCTTGGTATATATTCAAAGTAATTGAAAGCCCAGTCTCAAAGAGATATTTGTAAACAACATGAATGCACTTAATACTACTGAAAGGTACACTTAAAAATGATTAAGATGGCAAATTTTATACTGAGACACTTGTGAATTTTACCACAGTTTTTAAAAGAGGATTTAAATCTTCCCTTGCTGATATATATCAAGTGAAGAAGTGGCTGTGTTTGACATAAAAACGTCTCAAAAGCTATTGCTTTCTAATGAGCCTGAAATATTACTGTCCCCCCTGGTATTCTCCTGATTTCCTGTATGCAATAACAGTTCTCAGAATACCTCATGTTTCGGCTTTTCCTATATTTTTCTAGGTTACCAGAGACCTTCAGAAGGTCAAGTGCAGTAGGAGGCTTATTTTTATACATTATATCATGTCTCTATCAATTTTAGTTAAATAAAACCAGTGAGTCAATATGCCCAATGAGCTTACTAAAGTACTTGAAACAATTTCATGATTAATCAGTAGAAATCCTTTTCAATATATTAATTTACATTGCAGAAATCTGAGTCAATATAGGTATGTGTACTCCCAACAAAGCTGTGTTTTTACTAATCAAACCTTCCCTCTTGCTTAGAATTGTAGGAGATCCCATTATACATAAACTCCTCATCTCTTTGTGTGGGACTGGTTGTGTTGTGACATCCATATATTTTTTAGCCATGTCAAATATATTATGAGAAAGTGTGTGTGTGTGTGTGTTTTGAAGTCAGTTTGTGACTGATCCTAGAAGTATCCATGAAGTTATTATTGTTACGTATTTTAAGATTTATTTACCTATTTTACTATTAGTACTGGGAAAAGAGAGAAGTTAAAAATTACCTTCAAAGCTTGCAGCTTTTTGCAAATTTGAATTTAGTTGTCTTTTGTATATCGCTTTTTGTAAAATAATAGTGAATGGATAAATTCTCATAAAGTGAGAAATATCTGCTTTAAAACGGGGAAGGATTTTAATTTGATCATTCATTATCCATCTCTGCTGATCCTTTGCTCATATGTTGTGTGATAGATTAGAATGTGTTATTGAGGACATAGAAACAGTTAGCATTCTTAATGCTAACATTTGTAACATTTGTAACTAGAAACAAATTCTGACAAGTGGAAGCTTAGTGGGATACTAGCTGTTCATTTCTTTGAAATATTCCATGTATACATTACTTACATTTTATTGTATGTCTTAACAAATGCAATAAGTTGCATTGCTGGTGGAAAAGCTGAGCTACCTTTCTACAAATCAAAAATAATTAAGACAAATCACTTATATTTCAATAGATTATACATGCCCAGAAACCTTGAAAGATAAACTATTAATATATATGGCAAAAATGATGAAGCCAGTGTCACTAAATTTTATTGACTATATGAAGAAATGTATTTAGCTTAGTTAGAATTTTAATAATGATGAATTTTCAGCATTTGTATCTTAGAAAAAGGGAATGGAAATCCTGGAAGGAAAACAGGTTTTCATACTAATATTTAATCTACAGTTTAATTCACTGAACTGAGTCATGAGTAGAAATCCACTCACTGCATATATACTCCTTTTCTATCCAATCCTTTTCTTTGAAACATTAAAGAGAAAAGCAGATGTTAGTATGTATGTTTAATAAATCTCTATTGGCTGTCAAAATATTTCCATAGACTTGAAACACAATTCCAAGTGGAGAGACAACTACTTGGGTATGGCTCTTCATTAAGGAGACCATATAAGTAATTACATAAAATATGCCCTCAAGACAGATAAAATTGCTTCCTGAATGATTCTTTAGTACACAAGCTAATTCCCCTTGGTATTTACTTCTGGGCTCTAGAGAATTGTTACAATCCCTAGGGTTTTATAGGTGACTCATAAAAATCAGAAAATTATGTAACTGAAAGTCATCTTGCAACCTCCACAAATTACATTCCACAAATAAATGAACTGATTACCTCAGAGGTAAAGAGATCTGTTCAGGGCCCTACACCCATTCCACAGTATTAAAAGAGATCAGTCTTAAGAGTATTCTAGTTCAACTAAGGTTTTTCTTTTTTTCTTTTCTCTTCTCTTCTCTCCTCTTTCTTCCTTCTCTCCTTTCTTCTCTTTTTCCTTTCTTCCTCTTTCCCTTCCATTTTCCTTCATTTTTTAAAAAATTTCTGACTTATAAACTCTTTCTTTTCTTTATTTTCCTTCATCTCCTCTCTTTCTCTCCTATCTCTAATTCCTACTTCTTTGTCAAATAAGAAAAGACTGGTCCAGCATCAGTCAAGTAACTAGTGTTGAGGGCTGGAATGAATATAGGGGACCAGAGCTTGAATGGTAAGCTTATTACTTGAGGCAAGATGGGATGCATTTTCCCATTGAGGTAATGAATAGAAAAATATACAAACAGCAGAAAGCAAGAGGAATTGTCACACAGGGATTTCACAATTTTGTTCCAAACTTTTCCTTAAATAAGATATTGTTGAATATTATTTGAAATATTAATATATACTCACTTAAGTTTTCACTCACTCCACTCTCTTTTCCTCTTCATACATGTACTCTATTCAAACACATCATCATCTAAAATATCAATATATACCACATAGAACAAGAATCCCACAAGATATTTGGTACAAAAATCAGTTTCATATTAAAATAATCTTAAATGTTACATATTAGGTATCAGTCATACTTCTCATCAAAATCCCTGAAAAGTCCAACAAGGAATCCTGCTTCATTTTTTAACTCAGAGAGTTTCCTAAGCACAACCTCAAACTTATTTCTGTGTGTATTATGTAACAGCTGCTGACATACCAACAAAGCTTACTCATTTGACAAATATCTACTAAATACTCTTTATTCCTGGCACTCTACAGTGTACTGAGGCTCAGTATGAGATTTCAGTAATCCTATACTCCAGGTCTGTCTTCTGCTTCTCACTCATCCAGCCACACCCAACTATACACATCCACCCCTGAAACTTTCTTTCATAATCTGAAACTGCAGTGCCTTTATTCAGACTGTGAACAGCGGTCAGAACTGCACCTCTGTGTGTCATACGTCAAGTACCAGATCGATGCCTTTTTTTTAAAAAAAATAAATTTATTTATTTATTTTTGGCTGTGCTGGGTCTTCGCTGCTGCACACGGTCTTTCTCTAGTTGTGGAGAGCAAGGGCTACTCTTCGTTGAGGTGCACGGGCTTCTCATTGCTGGGGCTTCTCTTGCTGTGGAGCACGGGACCTAGGCTTCAGTAGTTGCAGCACGCGGGCTCAGTAGTTGTGGCACACGGGCTTAGTTGCTCTGCGGCATGTGGGATCTTCCCAGACCAGGGCTCAAACCCGGGTCCCCTGCATTGGCAGGTGGACTCTCAACCACTGCGCCACCAGGGAAGCCCCAGATCAACGCCTTTATTTCTGTTAAACTTATCCAAAATTTCCTTCCCCAAATCCAAAATTAACTTTGCCCATCTCTAACCTTCTTGGTATTTTACTCAGACATACTGTCTGCCATTAGTTGTTTCACTCTTTCCCTTACTACACTGTGGATCATTGTAAGTAGAGATTTAGTTACTTTTACATCTATACCCCTTGTACTTCCACAATGTCTTAGACATTCTAAGCATGAGAAAAAATTTTATTAAAGTGAATTTTTCATAGAAAGAGAAAGACCTTGAAATTTTATTTGGTACCTGTATCGGGTATTTCAGACCCTCTTAGTCTCGTCTATCTCTTGTTCTAGCTGCTGCTTCAGCCGCCAGTTTTCCATTGGTTTTTAAGCACTTTCAAGCAAATTTCACTTACCAGCATCCAGAATCATGCCCAGGCAGAGTCTCTTGCTCTCTGCCCATGTGCTTCCTCTGAAACACAGAGGGACAATACTTGCCCATGTGAAGTGCATGCCCATGGAGTAAAATTGAGAGTTGGGAGTGGGTTTATAAATTATTTCCTTTCTCCTTCAACTATCCCCCACCACTACCACTGCTCCTATTGAAATTCATTAGGCTTATTAATAGGGTCCAGTTCTATGAGATTGAGCAATAACTTGTCCTTGATGGAAGGCAACTTACAAATGTCTCTGAGTATCTGTTTTTCTTCTTCCCCAATTCATTTCCCTAGTCCTTCATTGCTGGTCCCTGGGCTTATACTCCTTAATAACGTGGTAACTCAGAAACTGCCTGTTTTAGTGTCTGCCTTATAGGAAAACCAGGTAGAGATTGGGATTTTAGTTAATATTTAATTAGGCTCAAAAGCTCCTGTATGAGAGTCTCTTTAACAATCAGTGAATACTATAGAAAAGTCAGCTGTGAGAATATAGTCTTCAGTGAACTCTCATGACAAAACTGATGTTAATGAGCCTCACATTTACTCTTTTCCTTTCACAAATATATACACACTCATTATGCTCTTATCATTCCAGACTGTTTCTCTCTGATTACAGAAAATATTCTCTTCAACATCTTACTAATACTACTGTCAATGTTATTATTATCATCATCATGAATCTGTGAGTAGATTAGCACTGCTATCATCTGTTTGGTTGTTACAAATAACAAAATACTAATAACTTAAATTCATATAACACTTTCATGTGCTATTTTGCACATGGATTAAATGAGAATACACAGTGCCTATTTCAGCACATTGCCATTTTGAAAAATCTTTATAATACTGTTAGAACAAAGAAAGACTATAAAAGGTTGACTGTGATCTCAACAAGACACTTAACAAAGTCATGTTACCCTTAAAGAAAAGAGAGTAAGAGAATGATGGGGTGGGTGGTGATACTCTTTTGTGGATTTTTTTTAGGTAGTTGAGTGATAATAACAAAAATCATGTTGTCTTCAGTCTGCAATGAAATTTCCAAGTGGCAAGCTCAAATCTTTCTATTTTAATCTGTCATGACACATTATTAAATATGTTTTAATCATGAAATTGAATTAAAATGGATAACTGCCTACTCAATTGCCAAAAGGTAAAAATATCTGAGTGACAATATATTGAGTGACAGAATCAATGTTCTCAAAAGACTCAGATAATTGAAATGATCAAACAAAATAACAAGATGAAATTCTTTTATAGCTGTTAGAAGAAAGAACCAAAAAGTGTTGAAAATCCACTATGTGCCCAGGTAACTGATAATAATACAACTATAACTTTCAAGGGAATGAGTAGTTCACTGAATCTTACATTGGTTAAGTTATACCTGAAATACATTGTTCACTTTATATTAATGATTACTGTTGAAATATGAGTTATTCAAAAGTGAACAAGAAATAATCTGACCTATCAGCTTGGATGGAGAGGAATCAGCAAAATAAGTCATTTATTAATGTATTTACTCATCTACCTTTATGCATTGAATTCTTTATTTTTATAAGATTTTATTTTAGCCCCTTGGAATTTAGTGGTAAAACAAAGAGATATAGTGCCTGCTGTCATCACGGAGCATATAGCTTAATAAGATAGATATTAAATAGTAAATCAAATAACAATATAATTAGAAATTGCAATATGGGCTCTAAAAATAAATTTCAGAAAAGACTGATTTAGGTAGGAGTGTCAGGAAGGAACATTTTAAGCACTATTTAAAAAGTAAATCCTGTCATGTGACTAAGTTGTAAGAATGAAATGCTACTGTATACAAGAAGCTTTGTGTACCAGATGCCTTAAGATTCTTGAAAAGCTGATGTTTAGAAGTTTGATTTAATGACTAAGGGTAGAAGTACTGTCCATTTCTACTGTGACAATTCATTATCAAAATAGGTAAAAATTATATGAAGACTGAATTCAACTCCAAATTTAAAAAACCTTCTAAGTTAGAGCTGCCCAGTAGTGGAATGATTCCCATAGTAGTGAACTATTTCTCAAAGTGTATAAGCACATGCCACTTGATTTGGAGTAGGTTAAAGATTTCTAGTGTTCCTTCCAATTTTAAGAATATATTTTTAGCATTGTATTTTATATCAAGATAAGTACTTTCCTCACTTTACAAGAATTGGGGTTGGGGAGTCAAGTGTCAGAATTTTTCTGGGAACGTTTTAGGTGTGATGTTGAGCTCTTCTTGCAGGATGGAATCTCCTTTTTTCCCCTCACTCAACCCCACTATGTCCCTCCAAGATGAAAAATCTTTCTCTTTCAGTAGTTCTGAGTAGCAGTGTTAAAACTTAACTGTCAATTATGGACATATGCTATTTTATAAATTAAAGGTTACATGACACAGCCTTCAGTTTATCTCAAATCAATAACCATCCACCTATTCTGAGATCCTATACAAATAACTAATGATTTCATGATTAAAGAACTCCAGCACAGTGGCAAGTGCTGAAAGTATGGATGCAGCCAAACCTCCAATTCTTGGACTTACTATCTTCATGAATTTGGGAAAAATACTCATCTACACAAAAGCTCAGATTCCTTACCCAAATAAATAAATAATAATAGTACTGAGTTTACAGGGTTGTTTGAGCATCAAATTAGATTAGGTACACACCTAGAACATAGAATGAGATTAGTAAAATTTATTATCACAGATTGTTCTGTCACCTAAATATGGATGAATGTCAATCTGATTTTCTAAATGTTTACTGTATTATAATGCCTGGTGTTTAAAAGTTAGTAAGACATGTCTCTTAAGTGTTTCACATGCATTACCAAATTTAATCTTCATAAAAATCCTGAAAGGAAGTGGAATGTTAGCACTGTTTATATACAAAGAACTTCAGGCTCAGAGAAGCTAGTAATTCATGGAGCTGGGATTCACACACTGGCAGCATAGTTCCTGGCAGCACTGCCCAAACTCTGAACCACTACGATATCCACCTCTCATGTATCTCATCATTTACCCCTTAAAGAGCATCTATCACATTTAAAGCTTCCTTTTTGCTAAGCAGTTTTGTTGAAATTATATTTTGTATCAAACTTCTGCTTATTCCAGGGCAGCCTGCCCTGGGATTTCTTATTTAATTCTGTACATTTTTCCAGTTTTCTAATTTAGTCTCATTTTCACATTTATCTTAATAACCCAAGGCTCTCTCTCTACCACCAGATAGATTTTGCTGGCATCTTCCCTATTTATAGATACTTTGCTCACCAAAAAACCACCTTGTTCAACCTCCTCATCCTTTTAGGATTGTAATTTCCCTCCCCAGCTTCATTCCCTCAGATAACTTATGAAGATGCAGATAAACCTCTCCCTCTATATAAAAATGTGGTATCATTAAGAGTAGGCCTACACAGTGTTTTAAGGATAGAAACAGAACTGATTAACTATGATGAACACACAAAGCCCTAGAATTTATAGGAATGTTTCTGTCTTTTACAATTTATTCTCAGAATATATGATACTACATATGAATATTTGAGGTCACTTTGAGGTGAACATATTCTTGCTCAAACTCAATATAACTAGAATTTTGAATTCCATGGATAAAAGTCCACAAATTTGTAAGGGAAAATGGTAGAAAGTAAGATTATTATTCTCAGTCAATTCCTCTATCAGATATAAAAATCCAGTTCAATTTTCTAAAATATGAAAGAACTCAAGCAGGTGATGAAGGTACTTGAAAAAATATAGTCAAGAAGACAGAAAAACATCTATCTAAGAGAATATCAGAATGGGATAAAATGAAAATACATTAAGATAAAGTTAAAATGATCTCAGAATGTCAAAACTATATAGAAGCATGATAAATACAAGGTACAAATCAAGGTATGCAAAGAGCAGATCCAGAAGTTCCATCACATAAAAGAATTCCAGTAGGTAAGAAGCAAGAAAATGACAATGATACAGAAAAAATTATTTTAAAATCCCATACTGAAGGGCCCACTAAGTGCCATGAAGGAACACACACAGACACACACACACTCACGACTCAAAATGAAGCAGTGACATTTGAGAATATAAGCAAAAAAGGAGAATTCTAACATATCCCAGAGACCAAAAAAAATCTTCATAAAATAAGAAATAGATTGGCATCAGAAAAAAATTCACTAGCAAATTTAACGCAAGAAAAAATGTGGAAATATATTCAAAGAACTGAGAGAAGATAACTTTCAAAACTGAATTATTTGCCTAGCTGAAATAATAGCCAAAGACTGAATAAAATAAATACATGCGCCATTAGGTCAAAGCACATAAATGGGCAAAATATCAAAACAGTCATCACTCCAAAGAAGATAAACAGATGGCAAATAAACCCATGGAAACAAAAACCTCAAAAACCTCAGTCATTAAAAAATGCAAAATAAAACAATAGCAAGATATATCTCCACACATTCTATGGCTAAAATTAAGATAACTGACAATACCATGTACTTCAAGAATGTGAAGTAACTAGAACTCTCATGCACTATTGGTGGGAATGAAAAACGATGCAGGCATTTTTTGGTGGTTTTTATAAGGTCAATGATACATCAGTTTCATAAGAAATGAAAACCTACATTTGCACAAAACATACAAAAAATCTGTACAAACATACACAGAATTTGTAGCAGCTTTATTCTCCCTCCCACCCCCAAGTATGTATGTATGTATGTATTTATTTTAACATATTTATTGGAGTATAATTTCTTTACAATGGTGTGTTAGTTTCTGCTTTATAACAAAGTGAATCAGTTATACATATACATATACCCCCATATCTCTTCCCTCTTGCTCTTCTGAGTACAAATCCTTATTCAGGCACTTACAAAGCTACCTGCACCTTTGATAAGAAATTTAACATTTTCAAATCTATAAAACAGGTATGATAACACCAGTATAAGTCAGGGTTTAGCAGATATATATTAAGAGATTTATTACAAGGACTTGGCTTACACAACTATGGGGTGGCTAGGCAAATGTGAATTCCCTAGGGCAGGCAAAGTCTCAGGCATGGGCTATACCTGCTGTCCACAAGTGGAATTTCTTCTTCATTAGGGCAGCTTCAGCTCTTCTACTAAATCCTTTCAAATGACCAATTCAGGTCCAACCAGATTTTCTAGAGTAACCTCCCTTATTTAAAGTCAACCATATCACATCCACAAAATATCTTCAAAGCAATATTTAGTGGTTGATTAATCACTGGTAAGTGTAGCCTAACTAAGTAAACACACCAAAAGAACATCACGGTACCTAAATTACAGGCTTCTTTTGAGCATCATAGGGAATGGATGGGTGTGCACATGCATGTGCATGTGCAGGCGGGCATGCGTGTGGGTGGGTGTATGTGTGTAGTGGATGTCTAACACATTTTATGTGGTCAAAAAATTCTAGCTATATATTATCATTACTGCCTGTAAATAATAGGAACGGTAGGAATTGCTAAAAATATCACACCTTTGTGTCTCTCTGAACTGAGGTGTTTTCTGGATTTTTTTTTCCCCTATAAGAGTATCTTTTTGTCTGTAGCTGCTGCATTATCCACATTTATTTGCCAATGTTAGAAGCCCCCCCTTTTTTTTTTTTTTTTGGTATGCGGGCCTCTCACTGTTGTGGCCTCTCCCGTTACGGAGCACAGGCTCCGGACGCACAGGCTCAGCGGCCATGGCTCACGGGCCCAGCCGCTCCGTGGCATGTGGGATCTTCCCAGACCAGGGCACGAAACCGTGTCCCCTGCATCGGCAGGCGGACTCTCAACCACTGCACCACCAGGGAAGCCCCTAGAAGCCCTTTTATATCATTTTCCATTCAAAGAATAATCAGAGAAACAATTCCTCATTTCCTTGGTACTGTAACACTTCCATAGTAAAATCAGCATCAAATATCCCTGTAAAGTACTAAATTAGGATATGTAGTTTGAAAATGTCATGTCCAATATCACAAGGGTTTCAAAAATAATCAGTAAGGCATTATAAGAGTGTCAAATGTTATTTATAATTTTAATTATTAATATTATTGTCATAAGAAATTACTCAATAGATCATACACATACTTGTTAGCTATCTTAGGTCTCTATGTATTATGGACATTGCCCTGAGTTCTTGAAAAGGGTGTAAGATCTATACCACTATTGATTCACATATTAGTATAACTTATTTCTGGACAATTTCTGATACCTAGTCAAGAGTCATCTACTTTATTGTTTCTCAAACTATTCATGCTGTACCGCTTTATTTAAAATAGCAACTGTCTATTCATGCTGTACCGCTTTATTTAAAATAGCAACTGTCATAAACCAATATATTTTAAAAATAGAATTAAAGTGTATTACTAGGAAAATATGACAAGGAAAAGTCTAAGATAAATACATTTTTATATCCAATCTTATACTATTAGAACCCCTACACATATAATTATACTTCAAAAAATATAATTATAACAAACAATATAGGAAAAAAGCGAAAAATGTAAAACTTACATGCTGTTCATTAAAAGTTCATTAAGTAAGTCAGACAAAGACAAATATCATATGATGTCACTTATATGTGGAATCTAAAAAATGATACAAGTGAATTTATTTACAAAACAGAAATAAACTCACAGACATTAGAAAAAAACCTTATGGTTATCAAAGGGGAAAGTGGGGGATAAATTAGGAGTTTGGGATTAACAGATACACACTACTATATATGAAATAAACAACAAGGACCTACTGCATGACACAGGGAAATATATTCAATATCTTTCAATAACCTATAATGGAAAGGAATCTGAACAAGAATACATATATGTATAACTGAATATCTTTCCTGTACACCTGAAACTAACACAACATTATAAATCAACTATACTTCAATAAAAAGTTGTTTGTTTTGGAAAAAAAAGTTCATTAAAGTGTACATAAAGACAATTAATATAGATAGTTGCTATTAAACTTATAACTTTTGTCATTAAAAAGGATAACTTAAAGGTTATAAGTGAAATAGTGATTTCCACCTTAAATGTTCACATATTTTGAATGAACACTATGTATATCGATATTTAAAAATTTTAACCTGACAACTGAGATTAGGTAAATGTATTAACTTATCTAATCTAGGTTGGAATGATGACTATGTGACAAAAGATGATCTAAGTTAAAACTGCTTCTATATTTTGTTTCAAGAAAACCAACAGTAGAGATACTAGTCTTAACGAAGTAAGTGAATGGGAATGGAGTAAAAGATTTTAAAGCAATTTCATAAAGCTCAGGATAATCACTTTTAACTATTATCCAAAATGTAGTGATGCTACATTTTCAAAATATCTTCAGTCCTTCATCAGTAGCCAGTTCCAAAAATTTAAGTTACTTTTTCATGAAAGAAATGGATTCCAAGTTTAATACACTTTAGGATTAAAGTTGACAAATCTTAATTATCACACAGTTAATATGTGTGCATGACTAGCACCCAGTTCCTTACATGCAACTCAAATGATTTAGACCATGTTTAATGAGGTGAGTCTTATAATCATATAATTAGGATGTAGAAGTAATGTAAAATTCCAATAAAAGTTACTAAATACCCTGAATTTGTCCTTATTTCACTGAGGACTGGTAATGAATAGAACTAAACATTTCATGTATTGGCACCAGTCTGGGACCACATCTTTTACTCCAATACTCCTTTATTCCACAGTTTTGCTATATAATTTGTGAAAGACAATAGTGATAGTGATTAAAAGCAGTCTAACTCCTTATCCATTCTTGTACAAATACTTTCTGGGGTTTTCTAAATTTGAGATGGCATGTCTACTGCCAAAATGTTTGTATTATTGGCTATTTTTGCTCCACGATTTTCTGGAAGCTTGTATCAAATCACAGGTCTGTGACTTGCTGCACATCTGATTGATGTGTACAACATTTATGAGTCCAGAACTGAGTACAGATGACCCTTGAACAACATGGGGGTTGGGGCGCCAACCCTCACATAGTCGAAAATTCACATATAACTTTACAGTTGGCCCCCTGTATCTACAGTTTCACATCTGCGGATTCAACCAACCACAGACTGTGTAGTACTGTAGTAGGTATTTAGTGAAAAAAGTCTGCATATAAGTGGACCCCTGGAGTTCAAACCAGTGTTCAAGGGTCAACTATATACCTTATTAACATGTAAAGTTAAGAAATATACAATGACATGGTATCATTATTAGCTGTTTAAAGTTTTGGTAGCATTTTTCATGTCATTCGTAGATTTATATGAAATAAAATCTCTATATTAAATTGATTTATTTTTTCACATAATTCCTACTTCAGTGTTCTTAGCAAAAATTTGAGTGATACAGTATTTTCATACATGAAAGATTTAATTATTGAAATTTGGTTTATTTAAAATCTAAGGTGCTAAATCTAATCACTAAATTGGATGCGATGATACCCATGGTAAAAAATCTTGAAAACTGTATTTGAGAGTGAGTTTGTAGAGTGAGGTGAACAGTCCCCCCCAGCGCCCCCCTCCCCCGCCAAGATATGCTACCTGGAAGCTCAATATGTAATTAATGTAATTAATGTAATTAATCAATATGTAATTGCTGATGTAATTAAGGTAAGGATCTTGAGATGAGATCAACCTGGATTAGGCTGGGCCTTAAATAAAATGATGAGTCTCCATATAAGAGAGAGAAGAAAGGACACACAGAGACACAGAAAAGTCATGTGAAGATAGAGGCAGAGACTGGAGTGATATGTTTACAAGCCAAGGAACACCAAGGATTGTCTATACTCAGTAGGAACTAGGAGAGAAGCTTGGGACATATGCTCCCTCAGAGCTTCTAGGAGGAACCAACCCTTTCAACACTTTGATTTTGGACGTTTGGACTCCAGAACTGTAAGGGAATAAACATCTGTTGTTTTAATCCACTAAGTTTGTGGTAATTTGTTACAGCAGCCCTATGAAACTAATACAGTGTAGTAAATAGTATGAGTGAGCACAATTTTTTGACTCTATCTGTAGGCATGCACACTTTGCCATGTGACTTCTCACTAAACTGGCACTGTATTTCCCTGCCTCTTGACTTTGGCCTTGGCCATTTGACTTGTTGGGCTAATGGAATAAGACAGATGTGATAGTGAATCAGTTCTAGGCCTAGGCCCTCAGAAACCTTATATGTGTCTACTTGTTCTTTTACACTTTAGCCACGTTCAAAGAAAGAAGGTGCTTGGGAGAATAGGCCTGGGAGAATGATGAATAGAATTGCTCCAGCTAAGCCCAGCTTAGGTCAGCTGGCTCCTAGCCAACATGCAGACTGTCAGCAATAAGTAAGTGCTGTTTTAAGTCACTACACTTCAACATGGTTTTTACACAGTAATTGTTACCAATATAATGAGGGGTATCTCTCTTTGCAATGACAAAATATTTGCTAAGGACTATTAAAAGTTAATAATTTGTATTTAATGTCCTATTAAAAGGAGTTTTTAATTGAGCAGCCGAAGAATGCCAAAAGCATGTAATGTAATCTCTTCTCCATATTGGCAGGCCTTGGGTATAGTACCATGTTATCCAACTGGATTTTGATGTTTAAATATATCATCATAAGTGCTTATATCAAGGACATGAGGATATCTCATGTCCAAAAAAATCCATATCTGATCATATAAGTCTCTAACTCTATACATCTTCAGTTCATTAAGATAAATAGGTAAATTCCAAGCTCCCTAATAAGGTGTACAAGGCCCCCATGGTCTAACCCTGCTTATTTACCTGTAGCAGACACATTTGTGCCTCACATCACATCCCCTTAGCCCATCTCTGATTTCATCTGCAGCTACTGTGGAGAGTTTATGCCCACAGTTTATGTCTCCAATTGATCTCTTGATGACAACATCCCATATCAAGTATATGCTGAAAAGCCTTAACTTGCCTTCCAGCCCAATGATTCACCTCCTGGGGTAGGAAGTGGTGCCAAGCTGGGAGAGTTCCCAGGTGAACGCTGGAAATATGGAGGAATTAATACCTTAGGACAACCTCAATTGATAGGAGTTGAGTGCCTGTAAGTAAATATTCCAGCCTTCTTTCCTTTAGGAGGACAACTCTAGGAACTATTATTTATCTTTTTCAGGAGGTGTGGTGAAATTGAGACCCCATTATACAAAGGAGTGGCCTTGATAATTATTCTTATATTAGCCTTTTCTTCTTAATTGAATTACCCTTCCTATTCTTTCAATCTTGCTTCCTGGGATCACCTTCCAAATAAAATACCTACATCAGTACTTACATCCCTGGCTCAGGCTCTGCTTCAGGGGGAATCCAAAGACCCCTCCACCCCAATCAACTCTCTTACTTTTTCTCTTCTTTCATTTCCCTTCACTCATTTTTCATCACTTGAGCTCAATTACTTAAAGTTCCAAATAAATTCTCTCACTCACA
This sequence comes from Mesoplodon bidens, assembly GCF_964165515.1. NCBI lineage: Eukaryota > Metazoa > Chordata > Mammalia > Artiodactyla > Ziphiidae > Mesoplodon > Mesoplodon bidens. Next base: position 46,427,985 of record NC_138170.1, on the reverse strand, counting down.
TATGCTACTTTGCACATACTATTCACATGACTGCTTGGAACAGTCTCCCCCAAGACCTCTTCTTCTACCCATACCTTAACTTAATTCAGATTTTCTTGCTCTTAAAGCTTTAGCTTAGGCACCAACTTTCATGATGTTCCTCCAAAGAAAACAGATGCCCTTTCTCAAGCATTACCATATAAGAATTCATATATCATTAGACTGATAACCTTGAATAATAAGAAAATACTTACTTGCCTTATTATTTTAGTCTCTACTAGCTTGCATATCTTTCAGTATTGTAATAAAGGATAGGAAATTTTGCTCTCAAGTGCACCAAGAGGTAAGCACATAAGAACACCATGTTAGGAGGTGTTTGCTATCCTCCCCTGTTGAACAACATTCACAGATATTTACCAGCACTGTCCTCAGATACTACGTTTGTTACTCAAAACTATCTTTACTAACAGCTTTGCTTTTATCTTCATTTGCTATGGAGGTCTCTAAGCATAAAGTTGTGTTTCTGTATCAAACCCAGCAACACTGAAAAAATGCATTATTATTTAATCCATCTATTCATTAATTCAACAAGCAGTTAAGTTCATTTGTATGTCAGGCACTGCAGTAAGCACTGGCAATACACAGTTAAATAAGACACTGCCCATGCCCTTTAGAACTCAGTAGTGAGATTCAGGTGATGAAATAAGCCCAAGTATATAGATGCACACATGTTCTTCATAAGAGGAAGGGAGAGCTTTTGACTCTAGACATAAATACAATAAAACATAATAATGATGGTTGAGGTATATTGAGAGCTTACTCCTTTCTAAGTACACAGACAAGTGGAATATCTCAAATGCTAACAACAACGCTTTGATCTAAATACAATCATTATCTGTACTGTAATAAATAGAAATCTGTAGCAAAGACAAATGAAGCAATGTGTGCAAAGTAAAGCAAAAAATAAGAGTGAGAATTCTAACTCAGGTTGTCCGAATCTGTAATTCATATGATTGTAAACTACATTACAGATGTCTAGATAATTATATAAGAAATTACCAGTGTTCAGGTGAACGAGAAGAGAAGGCAGTAGTTAATTGGAAAAAGTTTTTAGTTGTTGATAATTGATATTTTGTCCATAATTAACCACAAAAGCTAAGCTGGAACAGTTATTTTTTGCTTTTAAAGTGGATATTTTCAGAATAGAAGTTACAAATCTTACCAAAGTAACTATTTTACTTGAGTCTATTCACACATGCAACCTAAAATTGTAAAAACAGGTTTTATCTCAGAAGTGTATTTTTTAAACTCACAAATGCCATTGCATGACAACACAGAAATGCCATATATTTCCAAAGAAAATTCATTGTTTTGTCAGAGGCCATTTATTTGATATTTTTGATTTACAGCCCTAGTGGATGCTGGGGTGCACGGCCAGGTTTCCCCTATTTTCCTTGCCTTTAGGCAAAGAGAGGCCACCATGCTCAAGAGCATGCCTCGTTCTTAGGATCAGTCCACATGCAAAGACACAAAGGCCAGACTGCATCATAGATCAAGTTTTCCCTGTCTAGTTTTGCTTCTTCCATGTCCCCACAGAAAACACTCCCCCCCAAAATTTTTTCACATAAATCTCTGCATCAGGGTCTGAAATTTGTCTTTACCCTACTTACAAACTAAAAGTTAGCCTGTTACCCTTTCATGGGTGCTAGCAGAGAAATAAGACTCCTGATTTAGAGACAAATGAAGTCATTATTCATAGCAACACAAGCAGCATGAGAATAAAAGTTGAATTAGTTCTCCCCTGACCCCCAAGCCCAAATGATACAGGCTGGGACCTGGCATCCTTTGCTGCAATGCTGTAATGCTTGCACCTGGACACCTCTCCTCAAGGAACAAAATACAAAGATACTGTATGGGACTAAAAATAACTGCATGCATGAGTAGCTGGGACAAATTCTGGACAAAAGATACAAGGAGAGCAAAAAGCCCAACTGCCACTTTTGAAGAGCTTGGAGCAAATGCAGGGGGTCAGGAGCAAAAGTAGGGCACTGTGCATGCACACACCACCACCTAAACGGTGGGCAAAACACCTAAGCCACCCCTCTGGCCCAACCCCTGGACACACCCCTACCCTCACCCCATAGAAGGAACCAGCTCGTCCTGGCTCAGGGAGCGAGCAAGCAAGGGAACCTGTTGTCTGTTCTCGCTCCCCGCTGCTGCAGCAGGGGCCCCAATAAGGCCTTGCCTGACGTTCTTGTCTGGCCTCTGATCAATTCCTATTGATTAAGAAGGCCAAGAACCCTGGTCGGTAACACAACAGTGGCAAAATTAAGGTCCCAGATGGATACCTGCACACACCGTGCATTCTCTTACAGAAGAGGAACACACGCTTAGGGAATCTGGTATTTTATAATCAACAGTGAAGAAGCCTGCTCTTTTTCATGGAGGGAGACAGCCTGGCTGTCTTGAAATGTCTTGTTTAAAGAGCGGTCAGGGCCTTATGTTCCAGGCACACTAGGTAAAACCGTGCAGGATTGCTCAGGGTTCTCCCAATACTTTGTACCAGAATTTGCTTCCCAGGGCCACCAGTCTATCAAAACAATACACCCTGTAAAATGGACACCGCATGTAACTAGTTTCTCAGCTATTCTCATCATCCTCTGACATAGCTTGTATAAAAAATCAGTTGTCTCAATATTTCTTTAAAAACTAAAGTTGTACTATAAATTGATAAGGAGTGCCTTAACCGTCACGTCATGCTTCACTTAGAAGCAAAACTTTATATATATATAAATAGTTTTTCTTTTAATTTACCTCAACGACCTGGATGCCGAAGGCCCATGGTTCCGGAGTCGTCCTCAGGAGTCTCGCACACGCCACATATCAAGAAAACCTCAATCCTCTTGGATGCCTGACCCCCACAAGACTCCGAGTCACAGTGAGGTGGGGCCTCTCCCAGGAGCACGGTCAGGTGGCGGGAAACTGGATCAGGCGCAGAAGTCGCGCCGGCGCTGAAGTGCCACAGCGGGAGCCTGACAGGGCGGGCAGCGAACTGCTCATGCGCGGGCCGCGAACTGCGCATGCGCGGGCCGGGACCTACATATGCGCGGGCCGCAAATCTCTCTCCTTCCAGAGCCAATGCCCCGAAGCTCCCGGGGCGGCTACGTCAGGCGCTGAGGCAGAGCTGTGGAGCCCCAATCCCAGTCAGCCACCCTCCAAGGTCCGGAAACCTGATTCCTTTGACTTGCCCATCCTCCAGGTCAGTTTTTAAATATATAACATTGTTAAAGTTTCCCCGGGGGGCTTCCCTGGTGGCGCAGTGGTTGAGAGTCTGCCTGCCGATGCAGGGGACACGGGTTTGTGCTCCGGTCCGGGAAGATCCCACATGCCGCGGAGTGGCTAGGCCCGTGAGCCATGGCTGCTGAGCCTGCGCGTCCGGAGCCTGTGCTCCACAACGGGAGAGGCCACAACAGTGAGAGGCCCGCATACTGCAAAAAAAAAAAAAGAAAAAAGAAAGTTTCCCCGGGAAAAAGTATTGCCACACATTGTACTTATAAAATGGTAAAAAAAAAAAAAATCGTTTATAACTTTGAAGTTACTTTATATCTTCTCAACACTGAGGTATTTGCCTAAAAGCTTCAGATAAATTAATGAAATTTTAAATCTTAAGGCTTGCTAAGGCATTTACACTTATTTCAAGAATCTTATTCTGTGGAGAAGGGGAGGAAAAACGTGCGAGCTTTGTTTTTTGTCTGGAAATGTGAATTTCTATTTCTCATATCAAAACCAAAAAATGGAAGACGTGTCGTGGATAATGCTTAGATACTACCGCTGTAAACAATTAAAAGTTTTCCGTGAATTTTTCTGTGTATTTCCTTGAAAATATGTGGATCTCAAATTCTTTAAAAATATTTTGGGGAGATAATTACTTTTATATATAAGGACTTTTTCCCCCCCGAGTGTAAGTAAGAAACTTTGTGGTATAAAGGAGTATAAAAATTAAGAGGAAACATGTAGAAGATGAGCAGTAAAATTCCTCAGTGGGATGGAAAGGGTTCATGGAAAATATACTTTGATTTGAAAGAAAGAACAAAGGTTAGAATGGAGGCAATGGTTAGGTGCATTATACATACTCTCACATTTATTATCAAGTTTATTTTCTTTTTTAATCTAAATAGTCAGATCAGGTACTCAGTATGTCCTTGCAGGAAAAAAAAAAGGCACCATACTTTTATACATTGATTTCACCAAAATTCAGTATTATAAACTGTTATTTGAGTTGGGAAAGGACTTGAAATTTTTAATGAGTTAGGATTGAGACCAGGTTTCAAGCTACTGTATTACTCTGAATTTGTGATATAAAAGTTCAGGATCATGTTTAGATACAGCCAGAATAAAATGAGCCCTGAGTGCTTTGACCAAATTCTTGCTATGAATCATAGAATGTCCCTGTAGCAGAAGGTTGAGTGAAACTTTTTTTGGTTGGTCAGCAGAAATGGCTATCAGGGACCAGAGCTGGAATCAAAGAGACTCTGATATTTGATGGAGACATGACAACAATTGGGTCCAAAACCCTTTATAAAGCTCCCTCACAAATGGAACATACATCACTTCTACAATCAAATTGCACTCATTCCTCAGTAACTTTGAGGAGAGTTTTGGAGCTCTTTATTTTAACTGCCTATCCCACTGGGAAACATCTCTGAGCACCTACTCCAGAACCGAGAATAGGGACAATGTTCCCCTTCTCCTTGAATGACACCACTCCATTATGAGAGTATTGGATGGATATAGTAGCCTTCTCAGCTTGCCTCTCTGAATACAGAACTTCTGCCCTATGAATGAGTTGAGGCAAGGGAAATAAAGGTCAGAAAAATCTCAGCCTAGAGTAGATCCTCTGCTCTATGGAAAGGATGGGTTGAGGAAGGGAGCCCCTAAGTTTTTGGCAACACTCACCGGGAATTTAGCCTCTGCCATTTGTCACTGGGGGATGGAGAAGAGAAATTCTGGTAGCCTGCTCCTGATGTTGAAATACTGTATCTTTTGACTGAGAGGTGAGGGGACAGGGAAACCATTTTTTATTGGTCATACTGCCTAGATTGGCACGTCTTTTTTTTTTTTTTTCTTTCTTTTTGTTACCTTTTTTTTTTTTTTTTTTCCAATCAAGCTCTGTTACTTTAGTAGAGCTAAACAAGCATATCAATGGCCAGGGCATGAAAGTGAAAAGTGAGGCCAGCTCCTAGGCTGCAGATGAACCTAGAAATTTGTTGGTGAGGGGAACTTGGGTCAGAGGGACCAGGCATGGTGGGGGCTGTGCTTACTGTCCAGGGAGAGGAGAGTGGGGGAGTGAGGGAACAAGTCATGACCAAGTGCCACAGATTCTCACCAAAATTTAGTAAATTTTTAAAAATAAACGTTTCTTAATTTTCTCTATGTCCTTAGAATAATTTTCAGAGACTTTGAATGGTTATCTTTTTTCTACTTTTTACCAGTTGTCACCTGTGTTTCCTTGGGACTGGGTCTGCTGAGCTACTCAAGCTGCCATCCCAGACACCTGAATTTGGTAAGAGCATTCTTAATACAGTCACTGGAGCAGATTCCAAATTTTTAGGGATATTTGAGATATCAAGTTTATCAACCCATGAGAACTGAGCCCATGAACTCAAAGCAATTATCTTATAGGTTCTCAAAACTTCAAAAAGGATTCTTACTCAGTCCAACAAACAATTTTTTGGTGAATCAATCTTGGACATTGCCAAATATATATTTGTTTGGCCTAAACTTGTTGTTATGGACCTTATCCTGCCTTACATACTAATTTACTTTAATAAATTATGGTCTATAAAATTTATGAATTTAATCTAAAATATCGACCAAACAAAAATCATGTGTGTGCTATATTACAAATTATTTGGGGACTGGAGAACATAGAACTCCTACATTAGTCTTTGTCCTACCCCTATGATCTGAGTGATTTTGCATGGTTATTCTTTCAAGTTGTATCCTTATCTGGAACTTGAGATTTTGCTAGATGATCTTCAGGTCAGTTGGAACTTTAACACTCTTCGATTCTGTAAGATAATAGACTGACATCCAAGTAGAAATGTTAAGGAGAGAGTTGGAGATAAGGGATTAGAAGCTTACTGAGAGTTCAGAAGTAGAGATTTATATTAAAGACTGATAATTATTGATTTTGTATTTAAAAAAAAAGAAACAAGAATAGGTTTGCTTCCTGTAGAAGTACAAATGAAAGAAGACAATCCCCAGAAAGAAAGACAGACACAAGTACAATGAAAATCAGGACATTTTAATGTCTTTGAACTTAAAGATACAGAATTTCAAGAAGGAAAAGTGATCAATAATGTTAAGAGACAAAAAATATCCACAACATATTTGGAAAACAGGACTTTTGACCTAATAATTTTGTAAAGCATATAACAGTCTTGAAGAGTGGGAAGGAAAGTAGTAAGTTTGTAGGAAATAAAGGAAAAACTAAAGGAAGAAATTAAAAATTTGAGTATAAAAGAAAGAGGAGTGGTAAGACCATTTTGTAGCTTTGATTACATACACATTTGCAGGCAACTAGTAACTGCATCACTTGTAATAAGTTTAATAAACTTTTCCCTGAATTGTAAATGGAATACTTCTATTTTTCCTGAATTAACCTCTTTTGTATGTTAGAGGAAACCTACTATTTATATAATTCTTGGATTTGGTGTATAATTTATTTTTACTATGATCACGTTTTCATAGATAAATAGTATTCTATTATACCTCCTTTATCCTCTGTTTTTTAGACAGCATCTTATTTCTGTTTTATGTAATTAGATCACATTATATATAAATGTTATATTTGAATGACTATATAGTATAAAAATAATCTGGACATTGATTTGATTAAATTTACCTCAGTAGAAACAGGATATCGAAAACAATATCATAATTTTAAAAGAATATGCTATAGTCTATACAGTTTAATTTTAAAAGTTATTCAAATGTATGTAACTTTTATCATTTTTTTCTCAATCTTCCATTCCTCACTTTGGAATTTACCACACCCATCTGCTGGTATGCTGTAACACTCCTACAATTTTCCTCAGCCTTCTTCTTGGCAAGATTTCCTCTAAATGTAAGTATTGATAAAAGATTCCAAATTACTTCACTGATTTTTCTTCTTTCCTGGTGAAACAACATCTCACTGATTTTGAGAACTTGTTCCATTTTAAGTAACTTATCGAGAAGAAAGTATATTCTTTCATGGCTATAATCTTTACATCTTTTTTAACCTGGAGAAGAAATTTTGTAGGAAAGATAGAAAATCAGCCTTTAAGCATCTTAAGGGCTATCAGATGGACAGGAATATATTTTTTTCGAACAGTAGAACTTGAACAAAGCGGTGGAAGCTGCAATATCTTGGCTCAGCATAGGGAGCTTTATTACAGTGGAACTGATAATCTCCAGAGTGATTCTGAGAGATCAAGCATTCTTGGAAAGAAACCCCTGGACTTGGCAAGAGGCTATATCAAAACTATAAAATTTGCAGTCAAAAGGCATTTTAGAAATTATCTAACTTCTTACATTTATGAATGAGGTTAAGTGAAATGCCCATGATCTTTCAACATAATGAGACCTAACCTAGCTGATCGTTGTATTCACCTGCAGTGTTTTCTGTGCCTGTTTGTGCACAGTGGGGGCATGGTTACTGGTTAACTGCAATTTACTGACTCATCCCAAGACTACAGAATTGGAATTTCTGCTGATGGGCATGGAAATGTGATTTCTGATAATCCACTAAGTTTGGGAACCATTGATATTGCCAGGGACACCAGGTTCCCAGTCATGTCTGCTTTTAACCGTTTGACGTTGGTTAAGTCCCTTCCACATAAAATCTATGACGTTTTTCTTTAAAACAGTATTTCTCTATTCAGTGAAATATGTGATCTAATCAATGTTATTTTAAATTCTATCAACTTAGGTTGTCCACTTAGGTTGCATTCAACTTTAATTAGAAACTGTTCTGTGAAATATAGAAATTAACAAGAAATTATGCTAATATGAGATTAAACAAATATGAGGCCAGCAAACCATTCTGTAAATAAATTAGTAAATAAATAAATAAATAAATAAATAAATAAATAAATAAATAAATAAAGTTAGATCCAAACATATTCTAATCTAAGAGCTGTTAACAGACACAGGGAAGTAGATTACTGATTTATGTGGGTTTTTTTTTTTTGCCATTTCCTACAATTTCTCTTGATCTTTAATAAATAGTTGCTGGTTTCTGTTATTTTCTAAGATTTGTTTTTTTTATTATAATCAACTCTTGAGTATCCTTTACCAATAGTACCTGCATGACTATAAAGCCATGAACTTTTCAGGAGAGGGATGAGAGTCCTGCTTGAGAGGTCATGCTAGAAGTTGGATAAAATATAGCAGAATTGTTTTGACAGTCCTTAATTCAGAGGAGGTCTGATGAACTACATTCTAGACTTGCAGTTCCTCTATATTAAATTAAGTATGTTTCATTCAATTATTTGATGATCATTTCATAATGCAGCTTTTAAAAAAACGTCATTTGATATCACTAAGTCTTTCCTGTATGTTTTTCTTTTAAAGCTGTATCTTCTCATCTGTTTATCTTCAGCTAGTTTATTTATCTATGTGTAAATGCTTACATAAATATCTTACTTCTTGTGTAACCTTAAAAATCTAGATAGTTTCTTTAATCTTCACTTTCCTCATATATAAAATGATTGAGGAGGACCTTCAAGATGGCAGAGGAATAAGATGTGGAGATCACCTTTATCCTCACAAATACATCAAGAATACATCTATATGTGGTACACCTCCTACAGAAAACCTAGTGAACACTGGCAGAAGACCTCAGACTTCCCAAAAGGCAAGAAACTCCACCTGTACCTGAGTAAGGCAAAAGAAAAAAGAAAAAACAGAGACAAAAGAATAGGGATGGGACCTTCACCTCTGGGAGGGAGCTGTGAAGGAGAAAAACTTGCCACACACTAAGGAGGCCCTTCACTGGTGGAAATGGGGCGTTGGCGGGGGCGGGAGCTTTGGAGCCATGGAGGAGAGTGCAGCAACAGGGGTGCAGAGGGCAAAGCAGAGAGATTCCCACACAAAGGATCAGTGCCGACCAGCGCCTCAGCAGCCTGAGAGGCTTGTCTGCTCACTAGCTGGGGTGGGTGGAGCCTGGGAGCTGAGGCTCTGGCTTCAGAGGTCAGACCTCAGGGAGAGCACTAGGGTTGGCTGCGTGAACACAGCCTGAAGGGGGCTAGTGTGCCACAGCTAACTGGGAGGAGATCCAGGAAAAAGTCTGGAACTGCCTAAGAGTCAAGAGACTATTGTTTCAGGGTGCACAAGGAGAGGGCATTATAAATCAGTGGAGCAGGATAGAAATCCCAGAGATAAACCCACCCACATATGGTCACCTTATCTTTGATAAAGGAGGCAAGAATATACAATGGAGAAAAGACAGCCTCTTCAATAAATGGTGCTGGGAAAACCGGACAGCTACATGTAAAAGAATGAAATTAGAACACTCCCTAACACCATACACAAAAATAAACTCAAAATGGATTATAGATCTAAATGTAAGGCCAGATACTATAAAACTCTTAGAGGAAAACATAGGCAGAACACTCTATGGCATAAATCACAGCAAGATCCTTTTTGACCCACCTCCTAGAGAAAGGGAAATAAACAAATGAGAACTAATGGAACTTAAAAGCTTTTGCACAGCAAAGGAAAACATAAACAAGACGAAAAGACAACCTTCACAATGGGAGAAAATATTTTCAAATGAAGCAACTGACAAAGGATTAATCTAAAATATACAAGCAGCTCATGCACCTCAATATCAAAAAAATAACAACCCTATCCAAAAATGGGCAGAAGACCTAAATAGACATTTCTCCAAAGAAGATACACAGATTGCCAACAAACACATGAAAGGATGCTCAACATCACTAATCATTAGAGAAATGCAAATCAGAACTACAGTGAGGAATCACCACACCGGTCAGAATGGCCATCATCAAAAACTCTACAAACAATAAATGCTGGAGGGTGTGGAGAATAGGGAACCCTCTTGCACTGTTGGTGGGAATGTAAATTGATACAGCCACTATGGAGAACAATATGGAGGTTCCTTAAAAAACTAAAAATAGAACTACCATATGACCCAGCAATCCCATACCCTGAGAAAACTGTAATTCAAAAAGAATCATGGGGCTTCCCTGGTGGCGCAGTGGTTGAGAGTCCGCCTGCTGATGCAGGGGACACGGGTTCGTGCCCTGGTCCAGGAAGATCCCACATGCCGCGGAGCGGCTAGGCCCGTGAGCCATGGCCACTGAGCCTGCGCGTCCGGAGCCTTTGCTCCACAACGGGAGAGGCCACAACAGTGAGAGGCCCGTGTACGGCAAAAAAAAAAAAAAAAAAAAAAAAAAGAATCATGTACCACAATGTTCATTGCAGCACTGTTTACAATAGCCAGAATATGGAAGTAACCTAATTGTCCCATCGACAGATGAATGGATAGAGAAGATATGGTACATATATACAATGGAGTATTACCCAGCCATAAAAAGAAACAAGATTGAGTTATTTGCAGTCAGGTGGATGGACCTAGAGTCTGTCATACAGAGTGAAGTAAGTCAGAGAGAGAAAAAGAAATACTGTATGCTAACACATCTATATGGAATCTAAAAAAAAAAAAAAAAATTTCTGAAGAACCTAGGGGCAGGACGGGAATAAAGACGCAGATGTAGACAATGGATTTGAGGACACAGGGAGGGGGAAGGGTAAGCTGGGACAAAGCGAAAGAGTGGCATGGACATATATGCACGACGAAATGTAAAATAGATAGCTAGTGCGAAGCAGCTGCAAAGCACAGGGAGGTCAGCTCTGTGCTTTGTGACCACCTAGAGGGGTGGAATAGGGAGGGTGGGAGGGAGACAGAAGAGGGAGGGGATATGGGAATATATGTATACATATAGCTGATTCACTTTGTTAAAAAGCAGAAACTAACACAACATTTTAAAGCGATTATACTCCAATAAAGATGTTAAAAAAAATAAAATGATTGAATTTTACTTCTTGTCTAGGGAAGCTTCATCCTCTCTAGTAAGGCATTCCCTTGAAATAACTTGCTCAAGCAGAGATATCAGCTTACAGTTATAACTCAGTCATTGGTAAGTGCCTCAGTCAGTAATACAAAAATAGAACATTCTCCCAAGATTTCTAGAATAGAAAGTCTTAAATTCACAGTGTTCCAATGCCATTCATTTATGCCTTCCTAACTGTTTAGTCATACCTACCTACCATGTGTATTATCTGCTTTTAACAATTTATTTAGAGTTTTAGGGCTATGATATATACAAGGACCTTCTCTCCATCTAGATACATTTAACCAATCTTCTGGTCCAGATAGAACTGCTGTCATTTATTCCTATTAATTTCAAATTATCTAGATTCTCCTTAATTCTCTCATCCAGAAACTTTCATTGGTATTCATATTTTTGAGTACATTTTAAACATATGTCTAACTTTGTATATTACTGCCCCAGCCCACAAGCTTTAACTGATTGTCAGTTTTTATAACATGTCAAAGAGAGCCATTTATACATTCTATGCCACCTGTCAGTCAGTCCTTATGAATCTGCAAATGGTGTAAAAAATGTCATTGTTCACCAGGTAAGTTAAAAAAGCAGTGTTAAAACTTTCATCAGATTTTTTTAGAGCAACAATAACCAACAGAGACAATTTGGATAACACACATGCCTGTATGTTTGATATATTTTTAGTTACTTAAGAAGAGCAATAATTTTTCTGTTGTCAGTGTATAGGTGAAGCTATCAAAAATGTTAGAAATAAGAGAAATATGAGTATTCTCTGTAATTTAAAATGTCAAATCAACTGAAAATAAAATGGACATATGCATATTGCCTTAAAAAACATAATAACCCCAATGTCAACTTGAGTATATTAAGTTATTCAAATACAGAAATAAGTCAGGGAGGGAAATGACCCATCATCATTTAGCATCAGTGGATGGACTGACTAAAAAGTATATTGTTAGTGACCTCAGCTAATGTACTGGGAGTGATATGACCCTTTGACAAAGACTCCATTTTATGAGATGGTTGTGAACAAGCCTGATTCTGAAAAGTAGTCTTATTCTAAATAGGTATGTATACAGTGAAACTAGTCTGATTATTTTGAAAGCTGTCTCCCATTTTTGGTGATAATTCTTATAGCAAACTAACACTGATATGGAGAATACAGGATTGTCATGTGGGTGTTATATTTTGAATATTATGAGATATATGCATAATATTTAATAGTTTGGCTTTATGAACTAATACATTATTCTTATGATCTTGGTAAATAGGAGTTTTCCCTGGAGAGAAAAATCTGTTGTCATTTTACTAACAAAAATCAAGCTTCTGAGCATGTAAGACTGACTTGGGAAATAATAAACTCCTCTGGGTCTATGAGACATCTTAGGACATCCTTTGATATTCTTTCACCCAGAAATGAAAAATGTAACTGTAAATGCCTGATTCAGACTTTTAATTTCCACATTTGTGTATCAAGACAAGTGCTTTCAAATTCACAAATACTTTGATTCAAGATATAGCATAATATGTATTGTTTTCTCTTGTCCATCCATACCCATGAGGGCAGTGACCTTCCTATACAAAATTGCATTCCTCATAGCATTCAGCGTCAGTCCTAAGCATGTTTGCTGTGTGTATTTTAATTACACATATATTTTAAGCTATACAAGATATTGTTATTTTTCTGCAAAAAGTATTTTAATTTTGGGGGGTCATTCTGTCCTCCATCTTATAGCTAGAATTTGGGATATTTTTCCTTATGCTTAATGTATATGTTTAGTACTTCCTTAAATGCAGGTCTGGTTATGATAAATCCCATTAGTTTGTGTGTGTGTGTGTGTAAAATATCTTTCTTTTATTGTCACTTCTGAAGAAAATTTGACTGGATAAAGACTTTTAGCCAGTCCCTCATCCACCTCCAAAATTTGAAGGTATTCCATTGTCTTCCAAGACAGAAGATAGTGTTTCATTGTTGCATTGAGAGGTTAGCAATCAGTCTTACTAAGTTACTGAAGGTAGTATGTACTTTCTCCTTTTGTTTGAAATATGGTACTCTTAAGATTTTCTTTTCGTGTCTTTTTTCTTGCACATTTACAGTTTTGCATGTAGTTGTGATTTTCTTTGTATTTGTAGCAATTCTTTTTTTTTCTTTTTTTTTTGTAGCAATTCTTGAATATGTGCTTGTATATCTTTCATCAGTTTTGGAAAATTACCAGCTATGATCTCTTCCAATATTTCTTCTGTTACCATCCTTTCCAATTTACACTTGCTACTCCAGTTAAAGATAATATAGAGCAATTAGCTCAATTACCCTTCTTTATTACATAAATTCTCTGTTCTTCATCTATTTTTCTTTTTGCTTTCTAGGTTTTATCTTCTGATCTTAGAGGATAAAACCTAGACTAATGGAACAGACCTGAGAGCACAGAAATAAATTAATCTTTGACAAGGGAGTCAAGAATACTCAGTGTGGAAAGGATAGCCTCTTCAATAACAGTTGTTGGAAAACCTGTTTAATCACTTGCAGAAGAATTAAATTGGACTCCTATCTTACACCACTCACAAAAATCAACTCAAAATTGATTACAGACTTAAACATAAGACCTGAAACCATGAAAGTCCTGGAAGAAAACACAGAAAAGAAGCTCCTTGACATTGGTCTTGGTAATGAGTTTTTGGATGTGATACCAAAAACACAGCAAAAAAAGCAAAAATAATTAAGTGGGACTACATCAAATATAAAATCTTCTGTATAGCAAAAGATACAATCAACAAAATGAAAAGACAACCTACAGAATGGGAGAAAATATGTGACAACCACTTATCTGATGGGTTAATATCAAAAAACATCTCCATAGCAAACAAACAGAAACATTCAGATTAAAAAATGGGCAGAAGGCCTAAATAGACATTTTTCCAAAGAAGAAATACAAATAGCCAACAGGTACATGAAAAGATGCTCAACATTACTAATTATCAGGAAATTGCAAATCAGAACCACTATGAAATACCACCTCACATCTGTTAGAATGACTATTAAAAAGACAAGAGATAATAAGTGCTGGTGAGGATGTGGAAAAAAGGGGGCCCTTGTGCACTATTGCTGTGAATTGTGTGAATTGGTATAGCTACCTTGGAAAACAGTATGGAGTTTCCTCAAAAAATTAGAAATAGAGCTAGGATATGATTTAGTCATCCCACTTCTGGGTATATATCCAAATAAAATGAAATCAGGATCTAGAAGGGATATCTGCACTCCAAAGGTAGCATTGTTCACAATAGCCAAGATATGGAAACAACCTAAGGGTCCATCTATGGATGAATGGAAAAAGACACTATGTATGTATATATATATATGTATATGAATAGGACATGTAATATTGTTTTGCCATGAGAAAGAAGGGAATCCTAACATTTGTGACAACATGGATAGACCTTGAGGTCTAAGTGAAATAAATCAGACAGTGAAAGATAAATGCTTTGTGATCTTATATGCAGAATTTATAAAAGCCTAACTCATAGAAACAGAGTAGAATGGAGGTTTCCAGGGCCTGGGGATAGGGGAAGTGGAAGATATGGGTTAAAGTCTACAAACTTCCAGTTACAAGATAAGTAAGTTCTGGGGACCTAACATATAGCATGGTGACTATAGTTTATAATACTGTACTATATAGTTGAAAGTTGTTACAAGAATAAAGCTTAAATGTTCTCACCACAAAAAAATAGTAATTATGTGAGGTAATAAAGGTGTTAATTGATCCTACTGTGGTAATCATTTTGTACTATATAAGTATATTAAAGCATCACGTTGTACACCTTAAGCTTTCACAGTGTTATATGTCAATTATATCTCAATAAAACTGGAAAAAAAGAACGGGGCTTTGGTCCCTTGGATAACAATTCTATTTCTGATTCACCCTCATATCTAGGGTATAATATTTTGTGATTCTAGATGAAAGCCTAGGGGACTTACCTGCTCCTTTTCTCACCTTGGTAGGCTCCAAACTCCAGTGTTTGTCTGCCAGCCTGTGAGTCTCTCAGAATGTTCAGTTTCTCAGTCTCTCAAGAATCTCTTCTAGAATTGACATACATCTCTAAAGGAATAATAACTCCTCAAATTTCTCTCACTTCTTTGGAATTATTTGTTCTCTCTAGAACTTCCCCAAGTAATTCTGCAGCACTTTCATAGCTCTGATAATTTCAAATAGATTTAAATTTTTTTTAAGATCTTCTGGTTACTGTTATCAGAAGATTTGGTCTGAATGTTATATCTCTAGATCAGGGAGTGTTTTAAATTCATCTCAAATCAAACAACTTAGACAAGTCCAAATAAATAGCAAAACCATATATATTTGTTAATTCTTGTTTTATAAATGATATCACCATGTATAAAGCAAAAAAGGTGTCTTTTCCAAATAACTTACTTATATCAAGACTAATAACAGAAACTGGGTATTTTTCTTTATATTCCAGTGTGGTTTTTTTTTCTCTATATCATGCTGTCCTCTTTAAAAACAATCGAATCTCCTCTTCCAGGAATACCCAAGTTAAACCTTTCTCATTCTTGTTATTGCTACCATACCAAAAAACCACCAGTAGCACTTTTTTGTTTGCGCTTTATTGTATGTTAATATTCTCATGAAATCAAAAGAGCATTCTCAATACCAGCAATGTTGTAATAAAACTGTTATAGTGTACATTGCTCAGTGGTGCCAGTGCTTTTAGAAAGAATTTTTGGAATATCTATAAAAATGAAACAATTATACATCTCTAGATGTACCCTTGACCCTCCAGAGATAATCTTTGTAGACTATCCATCAATCCCCAGTTTCTTGTCTCAGGATTATATAGAAATTTCGGAAATTTACAAAATGGTGAGAAATCCTAAGCGTTGACATAAATGTAATGAAAATTTCTGAGAGGAGGAAATTTACAGACCTTGTAATGTAAGAATTAAACAAAAGTGCATCTAATAGAAGAATTGATGATGTGTTTACCAAGTACTCTTAGGCGCCAAGATATAAAAATACACTCAAATACATTCACATAAAATGAATGGTGTATTGTAAAGTTGTGGACATCATGGGAATGTAATTTGGGTGCTACTATATAGGAAGGCTTCAAGGAAATCAGACCCAGAAGGGTGGGAGCCAGAGTTACCTCTGTAATTCTGAGAAGCTACATGGTGTTTGGGGGTCTCTCTCTCTCTCTCTCACTCTCACTTCTCCTTTCTAATCTGAGTCTTCTCTTTTCTGTTCACCTCTCACCCAGTCAGCTCCTTCTACTTACTTGTAGTTTTTGCTTTCCCATATATTTCTCTTCCTTGTGAATTTGGAATGCCTTTACAAAAGCTCAGGTCCAAACTCTACATTATCATTCTGCTTGAATGCTTAAGAAAGACCAACTGCAGTCTCATCATTCAGTTCAGATTTTCAAGGAAAGGAAACTGATTGGTTCTCAACTAGGGAAATAATGTTCTGATCCTAAATTAGGTGTTATCTTTGGTCCATCAGTCTTGACTGAGGGATGGCAAACATTGGGAAATTAGGAAAATATTATTATGGCTACATGCTAGAGGTTATGCGCCCTTTTTGTCTGCACCAGATGAGGTTAACTTTTAGGATGAAAGAGATACAGATGTCATATCAGCTCTCTGATGATGGATTCTAGGCCAAGCTAACAGGGGTCTGTCTGGTTTTGCCCTCAGCAAGTAGGTTAGGTTCTCAGACTGTTGGCCCCTGAGCTTAGTATGTCAGAGAATGCTTTCATGCTTGAACAGCTGGGGTGTTTTGTTTTGTTTTGAATTTAATACCTATACCTGTGGCATGCACTTCCCAATTCTACACAAGCCCTATAAGCCAGCCAATTGCTGTTATTGGCCTGACACTAAGAGGAGTTGAAATTTACAGCCCCAAGGCTAGAGAATTTGAGTAAAAGTTTATAATATGTATGAATTTGCCAAGATTATTGTTATAAATTTGTTGAAATACTTGACCTATGGAGTAGTTCCTTATAACTAGGCAGGAAGGATCCTTTCTTTTAACATTTAATGTGAACTGGATGTTATGATGGACAGTATTAATATACTATCTAATTTAATAATCACAGAAACTCTGTAAGATATTTATTATCTGCATTTGGGGATTAGGAATAGCAATTCTGGGCTTGAGTCCAAGTTCTCCTGCTTACCATCCATGTTTCCTTGGAAAGATATTTAAACTCCATTAGTCTCAATTTCCTCCTTTGTAAAATGGTGGTGATAGTACCTATAATATAGGTTTAATGTCAAAATTAAATGATAAAAGTATTTAAAATTACTTATATATAATAGATACTTAAGCATTCTCTTGTCTTTGGCTTTGTGTTTTAGACAATACAAATTTAATTATTTAATAAATCATCTATCATCATCTCTATTCTTGAGCTGTGTGGTTACTATTTAAGTTGGGAAGATATTTCTGTAATTTTTTTATGCTTCTATATACTCGGGGGCCCGTTATATAAATTTGAGTACTAATTGTGTTAATCTACTTGTTATATTAAAGAAGCTATTTAGTCAGAGGAGTAGTAGTGAAGTCACTTAAAATCATCTGGGTAAGGGTGTTGTGATTATATAGCATCATTTTTTCAGTGTTTTACTCTTCATAAAGGTCAGCACTGTTGTCTCTAAATTTATCTTTAGTCTGTGTTACAATTGTCACACCCTGACTGAATTATTGCAGTGTTGTAGGTCCAGGATAATCCATGTACATTTAGATTATTTAAAACATCTCTTGTCAAATCATTCTGTTGGAGCAGGAAACATACAACTCATTCTCATATCGTGACATGTGTAAATATGATTACTAGAAGCTATGTGTCCTAATAGATGGTTTATGTTCTTCAGTTGTGCTTCATCTTCTCTGGGAAGTTCATTCCAACTTATCTTTGCATGGGAAACAGGTTCTTGCTTCAAGCTGTCCTACTGCCTTCAGATCTTATTCCCGCCTAATGACATTTTATAAAGAATTTATTCACTTGTGTGTTTGACTTGGAGACCTGGGAGATTTGATTTTGGGGGGAAACATGATTTTCTTAGTCTGGAGCTTTAAATACTTGGGGCATGTCAGGAGAAAAAACTCTTGAGGGAACCACGGTCAGATGGATTTTAAAGGTTTACATTTTAATCTGAAGATTATGGGAGGACACTGGCGGACTTTGAGTAGGTTAGTGAGCTGATTTTTTGAATATTCCATATTTCCTAAGTGCCTCCCACATAGTTTTTTGTTTGTTTGTTTTTTGAAAATGTTTCCTGACCGCAATGTAAAAGATAGGGTAGAGCAAAAATCGGAGCTATTGCTGTAACTGTAGTGGGCCTTGACTAAGGCCTGAAATAAAACTGCAACAGAGAGAATACCAGTGAACGAAAAGAATTAAGAATAGGGGAAGAAAGAGGAGGGGGAAATCAGATTCTCACCATAATATTAATGGGAAAAAAGAAAGCATTTTGTAGTTAGGGCCAAGCCTGTCAGAGGGTGGTTTCAGTTTTATAAAATAGTGTTATCACCATATTCCTCTTTTTGTCTGGCCTCTGGCCCAGTTACTTTCCCTTTTAAAATATTTTTTAAAATAGCTTTAATTACATGGGAAAATGTAAGATACCAGAATTAAATATCAAATATTTTTAGAATATAAATACCTTGCAAAGGCAACATTCCTATGTCAATGAGTCTCAATAAAAATATGGATTTTTACATCACGGATTTCCCAAAGTGTATGGTGGTATTGTAGAGAGATGGAGGTTGGCATTATAAAGCTAAGAGAGTGGGGAGACTGAATACCTGTTCCAAAGGAGAAGAAAGTAGTAGAGAAGGAGAAAAGAAAGCAGACAGGGGAAGCTCAAGGTCCCTTGTTCATTCACTTCTATCTGTCCTATGTAAGAGAAGGTATTTATTCACCACTAGTAATACAGATCTTGGTTTAGGGACTCTGGAGAAAAATCCATGTTAAAATGTTTTCCTCCCCAATCTGCTATCATGGTCTTAAATTTCTATTCACAATAGAGCCCATAGAGTTAAAGTATTGGTTTTTAGGACTCCAGGTGACTGAAATGGTAGTACAATCACAAATCTATCTATCTATCTACATATCTATCTATTATCTATCATCTGTCTATCTTCATAGTTTTGCCTCTCCCAGTACAATGTTTTATGTAAAGTTACAGGTACATCCTTTAGGTAGGGCAATTGGGCAATTGCCCTGGTTGCCACCCTTGCTATGAGGAATGAGACATACACAGAGTAATACCAGTTCAGAGGCCTAAGGTAGGAATGAATTTGGTATTGCAAGGAATACCAAGGGAAACTTCTGTGGCTAGAGCGTAATAAACAGAAGATATTTTGATGTAATTACAGGCCAAAAGATAGACAGGAACAAGATAATATAAGGCCCCATAAGACATAATAGGGAATTTAGACTTTATTAAGGTGCAAAATAAAGCTACTGAACGATTAGAAGCAGGGGAAGGATATGACTTAATTAATATTTTATTTTGTCTGCTGTTAGAGAAGAGATAAGAATAGAAGAGAGATCAAAGAGGAGACTGGGAAGATTCCAAGGAAAACATAATGATCATTTTGACCAGGGTGGTTGTGGTACAGATGGAGAAAATTGGAGGGATTTCAGTAACGTTCTGGAGTTAGAGTCCACTGATTTTCAAATGGTTCAAATGTGTGAATTATGGGAAAAGAGAAATTAAGAATAGCTTCATTTGTCATTGATGTCTTTAAAAAGAACAATTTCATGGAAGTGGTAGAGACAGAAGCTCAGGATGAGTAATTTGAGGAGAGAATTAGAGATTGGAAAATAGAGACAGGGAGGAGAGGGAACACTGTATGGAGTTATACTGTGGAAAATCTGTATATCTTCTTTGGAGAAATGTCTATTTAGGTCTTCTGCCCATATTTGGATTGGGTTGTTTGTTTTATTAATATTGAGTTGCATGAGCTTCTTGTAAATTTTGGAGATTAATCCTTTCTCAGTTGCTTCATTTGCAAATATTTCCTCCCATTCTGAGGGTTGTCTTTTCATCTTGTTTATGGTTTCCTTTGCTGTACAAAAACTTTTAAGTTTCATTAGGTCCCATTTGTTTATTTTTGCTTTTATTTCCATTACTCTAGGAGGTGGATCAAAAAACATCTTCCTGTGATTTATGTCAAAGAGTGTTCTTCCTATGTTTTCCTCTAAGAGTTTTTTAGTGGCGGGCCTTACATTTAGGTCTTTAATCCATTTTGAGTTTATTTTTGCATATGTTATTAGGGAGTGTTCTAATTTCATTCTTTTCCATGTAGCTGTCCAGTTTTCCCAGCACCACTTATTGAAGAGGCTGTCTTTTCTCCATTGTATATTCTTGCCTCATCAGACATAAGGTGACCATATGTGCATGGGTTTATCTCTGGGCTTTCTATCCTGTTCCATTGATCTATATTTCGGTTTTTGTGCCAGTACCATACTGTCATGATTACTGTGGATTTGTAGTATAGTCTGAAGTCAGGGAGCCTGATTCCTCCAGCTCCTTTTTTCTCTCTCAAGATTGCTTTGGCTATTCGGGGTCTTTTGTGTTTCTATGCAAATTGTGAAATTTTTTGTTCTAGTTCTGTGAAAAATGCCAGTGGTAGTTAGATAGGGATTGCCTTGAATCTGTAGATTGCTTTGGGTAGCATAGTCATTTTCACAATGTTGATTCTTCCAATCCAAGAACATGGTATATCTCTCCATCTATTTGTATCATCTTTAATTTCTTTCATCAGTGTCTTATAGTTTTCTGCATACAGGTCTTTTGTCTCCTTACATAGGTTTATTCCTAGGTATTTTATTCTTTTTGTTGCAGTGGTAAACGGGAGTGTTTCCTTAATTTCTCTTTCAGATTTTTCATCATTAGTGTATAGGAATGCCAGAGATTTCTGTGCATTAATTTTGTATCCTGCTACTTTACCAAAGTCATTGATTAGTTCTAGTAGTTTGCTGGTAGTATCTTTAGGATTCTCTATGTATAGTATCATGTCATCTGCAAACAATGACAGCTTTACCTCTTTTCCGATTTGGATTCCTTTTATTTCTTTCTGTTCTCTGATTGCTGTGGCTAAAACTTCCAAAACTATGTTGAATAATAGTGGTGAGAGTGGGCAAACTTGTCTTGTTCCTGATCTCGGTGGAAATGGTTTCAGTTTTTCACCATTGAGCACGATGTTGGCTGTGGGTTTGTCATATGTGGCCTTTATTATGTTGAGGTAAGTTCCCTCTATGCCTACTTTCTAGAGGGTTTTTATCATAAATGGGTGTTGAATTTTCTTGAAAGCATTTTCTGCATCTATTGAGATGATAGTATGGTTTTTATTCTTCAATTTGTTAATATGGTGTATCACAATGATTGATTTGTGTATATTGAAGAATCCTTGTGTTCCTGGGATAAACCCCACTTGATCATGGTGTATGATCTTTTAAATTTGCTGTTGGATTCTGTTTGGTAGTATTTTGTTGAGGATTTTTGCATCTATGTTCATCAGTGATACTGGCCTGTAGTTTTCTTTCTTTGTGACATCTTTGTCTGGTTTTGGTATCAGGGTGATGGTGGCCTCATAGAATGAGTTTGGGAGTGTTCCTCCTTCTGCTATATTTTGGAAGAGTTTGAGAAGGATACATGTTAACTCCTCTCTAAATATTTGATAGAATTCGCCTGTGAAGCCATCTGGTCCTGGGCATTTGTTCGTTGGAAGATTTTTAATCACAGTTTCAATTTCAGTGCTTGTGATTGGTCTGTTTATATTTTCTATTTCTTCCTGGTTCTGTCTCAGAAGGTCGTGCTCTTCTAAGAATTTGTACATTTCTTCCAGGTTGTCCCTTTAATTGGCATATAGTTGCTTGTAGTAATCTCTCATGTTCCTTTGTATTTCTGCAGTGTCACTTGTTACATTTCCTTTTTCATTTCTAATTTTATTGATTTGAGTCTTCTCCCTTTTTTCTTGATGAGCCTGGCTAATGGTTTATCAATTTTGCTTATCTTCTCAGAGAACCAGCTTTTAGTTTTATTGATCTTTGCTAATGTTTCCTTCATTTCTTTTTTGTTTATTTCTGATCTGATCTTTATGATTTCTTTCCTTCTGCTAATTTGGGTTTTTTTCTTCTTCTTGCTCTAATTGCTTTAGGTGTAAGGTTAGGTTGTTTATTTGAGATGTTTCTTGTTTCTTAAGGTAGGATTGTATTCCTGTAAAATTCCCTCTTAAAACTGCTTTTGCTGCATCCCATAGGTTTTGGGTCATCGTGTTTTCATTGTCATTTGTTTCTAGGTACTTTTTATTTTGTCTTTGATTTCTTCAGTGATCTCTTGGTTATTAAGTAGTGTAATGTTTAGCTTCCACGTGTTTGTATTTTTTACAAATTTTTTCCTGTAGTTCATATCTAGTCTCATAGCATTGTCGGAAAAGGTACTTGATATGATTTCAATTTTCTTAAGTTTACCAAGGCTTGATTTGTCACCCAAGATATCTATCCTGGAGAATGTTCCATGATCACTTGAGAAGAAAATGTATTCTGTTGTGTTTGGATGGAATGTCCTATAAATATCAGTTAAGTCCATCTTGTTTAATGTATCATTTAAAACTTGTGTTTCCTTATTTATTTTCATTTTGGATGATGTATCCATTTGTGAAAGTGGAGTGTTAAAATGACCTACTATGATTGTGTTACTGTCGATTTCCCCTTTTATGGCTGTTAGTATTTGCCTTATGTATTGAGGTGCTCCTATGTTGGGTGCATTGATATTTACAATTGTTACATCTTCTTCTTGGATTGACCCTTTGACCATTATGTAGTGTCCTTCTTTTTCACTTGTAATAGTCTTTATTTTTTTATTTTATTTTATTTTATTTTATTTTATTTTATTTTTGTGGTATGCGGGCCTCTCACTGTTGTGGCCTCTCCCGTTGCGGAGCACAGGCTCCGGATGCGCAGGCCCAGCGGCCATGGCTCACGGGCCCAGCCGCTCCGTGGCATATGGGATCCTCCCAGACCGGGGCACGAACCCGTATCCCCTGCATCGGCAGGCGGACTCTCAACCACTGCGCCACCAGGGAGGCCATAGTCTTTATTTTAAAGTCTGTTTTTTCTGATATGAGAATTGCTACTCCAGCTTTCTTTTGGTTTCCATTTGCATGGAATATCTTTTTCCATCCCCTCATTTTCAGTCTTATGTGTCCCTAGGTCTGAAGTGGCTCTCTTGTAGACAGCATATATACGGGTCTTGTTTTTGTATCCATTCATCCAGTCTATGTCTTTTGGTTGGAGCATTTAATCCATTTACATTTAAGGTAATTATCGATATGTATGTTCCTATAACCATTTTCTTAATTGTTTTGAGTTTGTTATTGTAGGTCTTTTCCTACTTTTGTGTCTCCTGCCTAGAGAATTTCCTTTAGCATTTGTTTTAAAGCTGGTTTGGTGGTGCTGAATTCTTATAGCTTTTGCTTGTCTGTAAAAGTTTTAATTTATCTGTCGAATCTGAATGAGATCCTTTCTGGGTAGAGTAATCTTGGTTGTAAGTTTTTACTTCTCATCACTTTAAATATGTCCTGCCACTCCCTTCTGGCTTGCAGAGTTTCTGTGAAAGACCAGCTGTTAACCTCATGGGGATTCCCTTGTATCTTATTTGTTGTTTTTCCCTTGCTGCTTTTAATATTTTTTCTTTGTATTTAAGTTTTGATAGTTTGATTAATATGTGTCTTGGTGTGTTTCTCCTTTTATTTATCCTGTATGGGACTCTGCACTTCCTGGAGTTGATTAACTATTTCTTTTCCCATATTAGGGAAGTTCTCAACTATAATCTGTTCAGATATTTTCTCAGTCCCTTTCTTTTTCTCTTCTTCTTCTGGGACCCCTATAATTCGAATGTTGGTGCATTTAATATTGTCCCAGAGGTCTCTGAAACTGTTTTCAATTATTTTCATTCTTTTTTCTTTACTCTGCTCTGCAGTAGTTATTTCCACTATTTTATCTTCCAGGTCACCTATCCGTTCTTCTGCCTCAGTTATTCTCCTATTGATTCCTTCTATGAATTCTTTATTCCATTTATTGTGTTGTTGATCATTGTTTTGTTGCTGTTTAGTTCTTCTAGGCCCTTGTTAAACGTTTCTTGTATTTTCTCCATTCTATTTCCAAGATTTTAGATCATCTTTACTATCATTATTCTGAATTCTTTTGCATGTAGACTGCCTATTTCCCTTCATTTGTTTGGTCTGGTGGGTTTTTACCTTGCTCCTTCATCTGCTGTGTGTTTCTCTGTCTTCTCATTTTGTTTAACTTACTGCGTTTGGAGTCTCCTTTTCGCAGGCTGCAGGTTCGTAGTTCCCGTTGTTTTTGTTGTCTGCCCCCAGTGTGTAAGGTTGGTTCAGTGGGTTGTGTAGGCTTCCTGGCGGAGGGCACTAGTGCCTGTGTTCTGGTGGATGAGGGTGGATCTTGTCTTTCTGGTGGGCAGGTCTGCATCTGGTGGTGTGTTTTGGGGTGTCTGTGACCTTATTATGATTTTAGGCAGCTTCTCTGCTAATGGGTGGGGTTGTGTTCCTGTCTTGCTATTTGTTTGGCATAGGGTGTCCAGCACTGTAGCTTGCCGCTTGTTGAATGGAGCTGGGTGTTGGCGTTGAGATGGAGATCTGTGGGTGATTTTTGCCATTTGATATTATGTGATGCCGGGAGGTCTCTGGTGGACCAGTGTCCTGAACTTGGCTCTCCCACCTCAGAGGCACAGACCTGACACCCAGCCAGAGCACCAAGACCCTCTCATCCACATGGCTCAGAATAAAAAGGAGAAAAAAAGAAAGAAAAGGAAAGAAAGTTATTAAAATAAAAAAATAATAATTATTTTAAAAAATTTAAAAAGTAATAAAAAAATGAACGACAGTAGGGAGCAACCAAACCAAGAAAGAAATCCACCAATGATAACAAGTGCTGAAAACTATCTTTAAAAAAAAAAAAAAAAGAAGGACAGAACCCTAGGATAAATGGTACAAGTAAAGCTATACAGACAAAATCACACACAGAAGCATACACATACACACTCACAAAAAGAGAAAAAGGAAAAAAAAAATATTTTTTTGCTCCCAAAGTCCACTGCCTCAATTTGGGATGATTCGTTGTGTATTCAGTTATTCCACAGATGCAGGGTACATCAAGTTTATTGTGGAGATTTAATCCACTGCTCCTGAGGCTGCTGCCAGAGATTTCCCTTTCTCTTCTTTGTTCGCACAGCTTCTGGGGTTCAGCTTTGGATTTGGCCCTGTCTTTGCATGTAGGTCGCCTGAGAGCGTCTGTTCCCCGCTCAAACAGGACAGGGTTAAAGGAGCAGTGGATTAGGGGGCTTTAGCTCACTCAGGCTGGGGGGAGGGAGGGGTATGGAATGCGGGGCATGCCTGGGGCCGCAGAGGCTGGCATGAAGTAGCACCAGCCTGAGGTGCTTCCTTCTCCCAGGGAGGTTGTCCCTGGATCACAGGACCCTGGCAGTGGCGGGCTGCAGAGGCTCCCAGAAGGGGAGGTGTGGATAGTTACCTGTGCTTGCACACAGGCTTCTTGGTGACTGCAGCAGCCTTAGCATCTCATGCCCGTCTCTGGGGTCCGCAGTGTTAACCGTGGCTCGCGCTCGTCTGTGGAGCTCGTTTAGGCTGAGCTCTTAATCCCCTCTCCTCAGGAACCGCGAAACAAAGAGGCAAGAAGAAGTCTCTTGCCTGTTCGGCAGCTCCAGAGCTTTTCCGGGACACACTTCAGGTAGCTGTGGCGCACTAGCCCCCTTCAGGCTGTGTTCACGCAGCCAACCCCAGTTCTCTCCCTGGGATCCAGTAGTACTGAGTTTTGAATTTGTATGTATGACTGTAAAATTATTGGGTCATAATTTCATAGTATTTGTGGTAAAAAGTAAAGGAAAAAATGAAGCATTGTTATAAACCAAGGTTTGATAAATTTTGGGGGGAGGGTCTTAGAGTTTGGGAAAAAGAAATGAGCCATCATATCAGACATTAGATATCAGAGGACAGCAGCTCTGAGGGGAGCAATCCTGATCCAGACCTAACCACAGCTGGAGAAATCACAGTATTTGCACTTAATGATTTGGTGTTCTTTATAGTAGATAATCACAGTGTTTGAGTGAGATTGAACTGAATTCATTGCTGATGCTTTAGGCAGTAATACAAAATTGCCTGAAGGGATATTTGCAGATGGTTTCAAGAGCAGTATGAAATCTGCTCTTTACCATATACAGAAATTAAAGGTCTCAATATTAGGATATAGTTGTGTTGAAATCTAAACGATAACTGCAGTCAGTCTTACACATCTTCCGTCATTAGTTTGCCAAGATTTCTCTGGGTGTGTTTATGGTTTAATTCTGATGCATGCAATTATGTTAGGATAGGGTCATAGTCATCTACTGGCTGCTGGATAGAATGTGTGTATGCAGTGTGCATTTTATCACTTTAAAAAAATGTTTTTTAACATCTTTATTGGAGTATAGTTGCTTTACAATGCTGTCTTAGTTTCTGCTGTATAACAGAATGAATCAGCTATACGTATACATACATCCCCATATCCCCTCCCTCATGTGTCTCCCTTCCACCCCCCCATCCCACCCCTCTAGGTGGTCACAAAGCACCGAGCTGATCCTCCCTGTGCTATGCGGCTGCTTCCCAGTAGCTATCTGTTTTACATTTGGTAGTGTATATATGTCAGTGCCACTCTCTCACTTCATCCCAGTTTACCCTTCCCTCTCCCTGTGTGCTCAAGTCCATTCTCTATGTCTTCCTCTTTATTCCTGTCCTTCCCTAGGTTCTTCAGAACCACTTTTTTTTTTTTTTTTAGACTCCATATATATGTGTTAGCATACAGTATTTGTTTTTCTCTTTCTGGCTTACTTCACTCTGTATGACAGTCTCTGGGTCCATCCACCTCACTACAAATAACTCAATTTCGTTTCTTTTTATGGCTGAGCAATATTCCATTGTATATATGTGCCACATCATCTTTATCCATTCATCTGTTGATGGACACTTAGGTTGCTTCCAGTTCCTGGCTATTGTAAATAGAGCTGCAACGAACACTGTAGTATGTGACCCTTTTGGAAGTATGGTTTTATCAGGGTATATGCCCAGTAGTGAGATTGCTGGGTCGTATGGTACTTCTACTTTTAGTTTTTTAAGGAACCTCCATACTGTCCTCCATAGTGGCTGTATCCATTTACATTCCCACCAACAGTGCAAGAGGGTTTCCTTTTCTCCACACCCTCTCCAGCATTTATTCTTTGTATATTTTTATGATGGACTTTCTGACCGCTGTGAGGTGATAACTCATTGTAGTTTTGATTTGCATTTGTCTAATGATTAGTGATGTTGAGCATCCTTTCATGTGGTTGTTGGCAATCTGTATATCTTCTTTGGAGAAATGTCTATTTAAGTCTTCTGTCCATTTTTGGGTTGGGTTTTTTGTTTTTTTGATATTGAGCTGCATGAGCTGCTTGTAAATTTTCGAGATTAATCCTTTGTCAATTGCTCCTTTTGCAAATATTTTCTCCCATTCAGAGGGTTGTCTTTTGGTCCTGTTTATGATTTCCTTTGCTGTGCAAAAGCATTTAAGTTTCATTAGGTCCCATTTGTTTATTTTTGCTTTTATTTCCCTTTCTCTAGGAGGTGGATCAAAAAGGATTTTGCTGTGATTTATGTCATAGTGTGTTCTGCCTATGTTTTCCTCTATGAGTTTTATAATATCTGGCCTTACATTTAGGTCTTTTATCCATTTTGAGTTTATTTTTGTGTATGGTGTTAGGGAGTGTTCTAATTTCATTAATTTCCATGTAGCTGTCCAGTTTTCCCAGCACCACTTATTGAAGAGGCTGTCTTTTTTCTATTGTATATTCTTCCTCCTTTATAAGGTGATGATATGTGGCTTGGTTTATCTCTGGGCTTTCTATCCTGTTCCATTGATCTATATTTCTGTTTTTGTGCCAGAACCATACTGTCTTGATTACTGTTGCTTTGTAGTATAGTCTGAAGTCTGGGAGCCTGGTTCCTCCAGCTCTGATTTTCTTTCTCAAGATTGCTTTGGCTATTCGGGGTCTTTTGTATTGCATACAAATTGTGAAATTTTTTGTTCTAGTTCTGTGAAAAATGCCATTGGTAGTTCGATAGGAATTGCCTTGAATCTGTAGACTGCTTTGGGTTGTATAGTCATTTTCACAATGTTGATTCTTCCAATCCAAGAACATGGTATATCTCTCCATCTATTTGTGTCATCTTTAATTTCTTTCATCAGTGTCTTACAGTTTTCTGCATACAGGTATTTTGTCTCCTTACATAGGTTTATTCCTAGGTGTTTTATTCTTTTTGTTGCAATGGTAAATGGGAGTTTTTCCTTAATTTCTCTTTCAGATTTTTCATCATTAGTGTATAGGAATGCTAGAGATTTCTGTGCATTAATTTTGTATCCTGCTACTTTACCAGATTCATTGATTAGCTCTAGAAGTATTCTGGTAGCCTCTTTAGAATTCTCTGTGTATAGTATTGTGTCATCTACAAGCAGTGACAGTTTTACTTCTTCTTTCCCGATTTGGATTCCTTTTATTTCTTTTTTGTCTCTGATTGCTGTGGCTAAAAATTCCAAAACTATGTTGAATAATAGTGGTGAGAGTGGGCAACGTTATCTTGTTCCTGATCTTAGCGCGAATTGTTTCAGCTTTTCACCATTGAGAACGATGTTCGCTGTGTTTGTCATGTATGGCCTTTATTATGTTGAGGTAAGTTCCCTCTGTGCCTACTTTCTGGAGGGTTTTTATCATAAATGGTGCTGAATTTTGTCAGAAGCTTTTTCTGCATCTATTGAGATGATCATATGTTTTTTCTCCTTCCATTTGTTAATATGGTTTATCAAATTGATTGATTTGCATATATTGAAGAATCTTTGCATTCCTGGGATAAACCCCATTTGATCATGATGTATGATCCTTTAATGTGCTTTGCATTCTGTTTGCTATTATTTTGTTGAGCATTTTTGCATCTATGTTTGTCAATGATATTGGCCTGTAGTTTTATTTTTTTGTTACATCTTTGTCTGGTTTTGGTATCAGGGTGATGGTGGCCTCGTAGAATGAGTTTGGGAGTGTTCATCCCTGTGCTATATTTTGAAGAGTTTGAGAAGGAGTGGTATTAGCTCTTATATAAATGTTTGACAGAATTTTCCTGTGAAGCCATTTGGTCCTGGGCTTTTGTTTGTTGGAAGATTTTTAATCACAGTGTCAATTTCAGTGTTTGTGATTGGTCTGTTTATATTTTCTATTTCTTCCTGCTTTAGTCTCAGAAGGTTGTGGTTTTGTAAGAATTTGTCCAGTTCTCCCACATTGTCCCGTTTATTGGCATATAGTTGCTTGTAGTAATCTCTCATGTTCCTTTGTATTTCTGCAGTGTCAGTTATTTCTCCTTTTCATTTCTAATTCTACAGAGTTGAGACTTTACCCTTTTTTTCTTCATGAGTCTGGCTAATGGTTTATCAATTTTGTTTATCTTCTCAAGGAACCAGCTTTTAGTCTTATTGATATTTGCTGTTGTTTCCTTCATTTGTTTTTCATTTATTTCTGATCTGCTCTTTATGCTTTCTTTCCTTCTGCTAACTTTGCAGTTTCTTTTGTCCTTCTTCCTCTAATTGATTTAGGTGTAAAGTTGGGTTGTTTATTTGAGATTTTTCTTGTTTCTTGAAGTAGGATTGTATTGCTATAAACATCCCTCTTAGAACTGCTTTTGCTGCATCCCATAGGTTTTGGCTCATTGTTTTCATTGTCATTTGTCCCTAGGCATCTTTTGATTTCCTCTTTGATTTTTCAGTGATTTCTTGGTTATTTAGTAACATATTGTTTAGCCGTCATGTGTTTGTATTTCTAAAAGTGTTTTCCCTGTAATTGATACCTAGTCTCATATTCTTGAGGTCAGAAAAGATACTTGATATGATTTCAATCTTCTTAACTTTACCAAGGTTGATTTGTGACCCCTGGTATAATCTATCCTGGCGAATGTTCGATGAGCACTTGAGAAGAATGTGTATTTTGTTGTTTTCGGATGGAGTGTCCTATAAATATCGATCAAGTCCATCTTGTTTAATGTGTCATTTAAAGCTTGTGTTTCCCTATTTATTTGCATTTTGGTTGATCTTTCCATTGGTGAAGGTGGGGTGTTAAAGTCCCCTACTATTATTATGTTACTGTCGATTTCCCCTTTTATGGCTGTTAGCATTTGCCGTATGTAATGAGGTGCTCCTATGTTGTGTGCATAAATATTTACAGTTGTTATATATTTTTCTTGGATTGATCCCTTGATCATTCTATAGTGTCCTTCTTTGTTTCTTGTAATAGTCTTTAAAGCCTATTTTGTCAGAAATGAGAATTGCTACTCCAGTTTTCTTTTGATTTCCATTTGCATGGAGTATCTTTTTCCATCCCCTCACTTTCAGTCTTATGTGTCCCTAGGTCTGAAGTGGGTCTCTCGTAGACAGCATATGTACAGGTCTTGTTTTTGTATCCATTCGGCTAGTTTGTATCTTTTGGTTGAAGCATTTAATCCATTTACATTGAAGGTAATTATCGATATGTATGTTCCTATTACCACTTTTGTAATTGTTTTGAGTTTGTTATTGTAGGTCTTTTCCTTTTCTTGTGTTTCCTGCCTAGAGAAGTTCCTTTATCATTTTTTGTAAAGCTTTTGTAAAGCCTTTATCATTTTTGTAAAGGTTTCCTGGTGCTGACTTTTCTTAGCTTTTGCTTGTATTTAAGGGTTTTAATTTCTTGGTTGAATCTGAATGATATCCTTGCTATGTAGTGTAATCTTGGTTGTAGGTTTTGCCTTTCATTACTTTAAATATGTCTTGCCAGTCCCTTCTGCCTTGTAGAGTTTCTGCTGAAAGATCAGTTGTTAACCTATGGGGATTCCCTTGTATATTTTTTGTTGCTTTTCCCTTGCTGCTTTTAATATATTTTCTTTGTATTTAATTTTTCATTGTTTGATTAATATGTGTCTTGGCATGTTTCTCTTTGGATTTATCCTGTATGGGACTCTCTGCACTTCCTGGACTTGCCTGACTATTTCCTTTCCCATGTTAGGGAAGTTTTCAACTATAATCTCTTCAAATATTTTCTCAGACCCTTTCTTTTTCCCTTCTTGGTCTGGGACCCCTATAATTTGAATGCTGGTGCATTTAATGTTGTCCCAGAAGTCTCTGAGGCTCTCCTCAATTCTTTTCATTCTTTTTCTTTATTCTGCTCTGTGGCACTTATTTCCACTATTTTATCTTCCACATCACTTATCCATTCTTCTGCCTCAGTTATTCTACTATTGATTTCTTCTAGAGAATTTTTATTTCATGTATTGTGTTGTTGATCATTGTTTTGTTAATGTTTAGTTCTTCTGGGTCCTTATTAAACGTTTCTTGTATTTTCTCCTTTCTATTTCCAAGATTTTGGCTCATCTTTACTATCTTTACTCTGAATTCTTTTTCAGGTAGACTGCTTATTTCCTCTTAATATTTGGTCTGGTGGGTTTTTACCTTGCTCCTTCATATGCTGTGTGTTTCTCTGTCTTCTAATTTTTCTTAACTTAGTGTTTTTGAGGTCTCCTTTTCACAGGCTGCACGTTCAAGTTCCCATTCTTTTTGGTGTCTGCTCTCAGTGGGTGAGGTTGGTTCAGTTGGTTGTGTAGGCTTCCTGGTGGAGGGGACTTGTGCCTGTGTCTGGTGGATGATGCTTGTTCTTGTGTTTCTTTTGGGCAGGACCACTTCTGGTGGCATATTTTGGGGTGTCTGTGACCTTATTATGATTTTAGGCAGCCTCTCTGGTAATTGGTGGGGTTGTATTCCTGTGTTTCTAGTTGTTTGGCATGGGGTGTCCAGCACTGGAGCTTGCTGGTCGTTGAGTGAAGCTGGGTCTTATCCTTGAGATGGAGATCTCTGGGAGACCTCTCACCGACTGACATTATGAGAGGCAGGGAAGTCTCTGGTGGACCGATACTTTGAACTCAGCTCTCCCACCTCAGAGGCTCAGGCCTGACACCTGGCTGGAGCAGCAAGACCCTGTTAGCCACATGGGTCAGAAGAAAAGGTAGAAAAAAAAAAAAGAAAAAAAATTTAATTAAATAAAGTTATTAAAATAAAAAATATTATTAAAATAAAAGAGTAATTAAGAAAATAAAGAAGAAGAGAGCAACCAAACCAATAAACAATTCCAGCAATGATAAGAAGTGCTAAAACCTGTACTAAAAGAAACAGACCACCAGAACCCTAGGACAAATGGTGAAGGCAAACCTATACAGACACAATGACACAAAGAAGCATACACATACTCACTCAAAATAAGCGAAAAGGGGAAAAAAAATATATATATATAAAAGAAAGACAGCAAGCAAATTAATAAACAAATCTACCAATGATAATAAGTTCTAAATACTAAACTAAGATAAACATAAAACTAGAAACAAATTAGATGCAGAAAGCAAACCCCAAGTCTACATTTGCTCCCGAAGTCCACCCCCTCTGTTTTGGGATGATTCGTTGTCTATTTAGGTATTCTACAGATGCAAGGTACACCAGGTTCATTGTGGAGATTTAATCTGTTGCTCCTGAGGCTGCACAGGGAGATTTCCCTTTCTCTTTCTTTGCACAGCTCCTCAGGTTCAGCTTTGGATTTGGCGCTGCCTCTGCATGTAGGTCGCCCTCTGGCATCTGTTCTTCACCCAGACAGGAGGGGGTTAAAGAAGTATCTGATTCGGGGTCTCTGGCTCACTCAGGCCAGGGGGAGGGAGGGGTGCTGTTGTTATAATTGGAATGTGGGACGAGCGTGCAGCAGCAGAGGCTGCCATGATGTTGCAACAACCTGAGCTGCGCCTTTTGTTCTCCTGGGAAACTTGTCCCTGGATCATGGGACCCTGGCAGTGGTGGGCTGCACAGGCTCCCCGGAGGGGAGGTGTGGATGGTGACCTGTGCTTGCACACAGGATTCTTGGTCCCTGCAGCAGCATGCCCGTCTCTGGTGTCTGCACTGACAGCCGCGGCTTGTGCCTGTCTCTGGAGCTCGTTTAGGCAGTGCTCTGAATCTCCTCTCCTCGCCCACCCTGAAGCAATGGTCTCTTGACTCTTAGGCAGTTCCAAACTTTTTCCCGGACTCCCTCCCAGCTACCTGTGGTGTACTAGCCCCCTTCAGGCTGTGTTCATGCAGCCAACCCCAGTCCTCTCCCTAGGGTCTAACTGCAGTGTACATTTTAAATGTGCTTGCCTTAAATTTGTAATTCTGTATGCTCTAACTCTAAGGCAGTTTTAGCTTTTAAATCCAGACTCTACATGTAAGTATTAAACTGTGTGTTTAATTAGAAGTTATTTGACCTTCTAATTTCACTGCTTGATGGCAGATGTATAGAATACAAGGTTTAACAAAAGGGCTCTTTTATTTGAATTGAAGAATATGTTCATGGCATGGAGATTTAGAAGCTGGCTAAAGACTTGATTTCTCTTTTGGCTCTAAACCAAAAGGAAAAATGTCTCCTTTGTTTGACTAGAATTACAAATAATGTAAAATGTCATTTATAACAACAACAACATAAATGTATAGGATTTTTTAAAAAATGTCAAGGCTACCAAATATTTTATCTTCATTGGTCATGACCCTAGATTGCCAGTGATCTCAGACACAATTCTGAGGTAGTAAAAGCACTAAATCTCATCTTCTTCTGCAATAAGTGATTTAATCTCAAAAACTTTTTCCAGGTTCTAATTCCATTGGTGCTACTATTTGATTATCTATAAAGCAATCATTAGCCACTAGCCATATGTAAAAGTAATCAGCTTCTCTGTAAATTTAGTGGATTTCACCCTGTTGAGGGTTAAGGTTTTGGCAGACCAATATTCTATTATTTGTGTTACTTGGAGACTGTCAGAAAATGACCTTTAGGGGACATATAAAAAGATGGTTAAAATCTTTATAAATAACTGGAAGAATTTAGATGTAGCCTCTAGTCAAAAACCACTGTATTATATAGAACTGTCCATGGAAGAACATTTTGGCACAGTAAAATGGCTGGGATTTATTCATCCATTTACTCATTCAGCATACATACTATCAATTCAGTGACTATTATGTGTCAGATATGCTTCTAGGCAAGGGGGATACAGTAATAAATAGGATAGACAACTTCTTTGCCATCTAGGAGCTTACATCATAATGGGAAGATAGACAATAAACAAATAAATATATACTATGTCAGGTAGAGCTATGGGTAACCAAAAGTACAGTGGAAGGCATAAGGGATCATGGGGAAGAGGGTGTTGTTATTTTATAAGATTCATTAAGAAAGGCTTAATTGATCAGGGAAGGAAAAACTTCATGCATCTATTTGGGAGAAAACCACTTCATGCAGAGGCTAAATCAAGTACAAAAGCCCTGAATTTGCATAGTGTTTGTCATATTTGAAAAGTGAAGTAAGTCCAGTGTAGCTGGACTGGAGTGGAAAAGGAGATAAGAGGTAGTATACAAGGTTATAAGATACTGAGGAGGCCTGAACATCTAGGCTTTATAGGTGACTATTTGTATTCTGGCTCTTTTTCTGAGTGAAATGATTAATGATTGGATGGCTTTGAAAGGAGAAACAACACAATATGACTTGTATTCTAAAAGAATCACTCTGATTGCTATGTGAAGAATAAATGTATAAGGAGCTAAGAATGGACCAAAAGAAGTGTTTAAGAGGTTATTACGATAATTTGGAAAACAGATGACATTGACAGTATAGTAAAAATAAGAGAGTAGTTGTTTTATATCAATTGAGGATTGAACTAACAGGTTTTTAAAGATAGATGTACATGAGGTATGAGAAAAAGAGGGAAGACAGATGACATGATACATTTTAGTCTACTAATGTGGAAAATTGGAATGACCATTTTCAGAGATGAGAAATAGAAGAAGCAGGCTGCAGAAAAAGCAGGTGTTTGTTTCTGGATACATCGTGTTTGAGATGTTTATTATACATTTAAATGGAAATATTGAGTAGCAACTAGAGATATAAGAGTATGACATTCAAGGCAGATTATAGACATACATTTGGGAATTATCAGCATACAGGAAATATAAATGGTGTTCAATGCTTAAAGACTTGAAGATATTATTGGGTC